>NW_008238452.1:1951093-1977927 GCF_000691975.1 Corvus brachyrhynchos | reverse complement strand
TCAGCAGGGGTTACAGATTGGTACACAGATCCTTGAAAGGTGCTGGAGCGCATGGATCTGTTTTGTCCATGGTTAGTGTATGCTGTGTTACTTTGAAAGGCTGAGCAGCTGGCAGAAAAGCTCCCTGTTCCCACTGCACTGGCTGCTGTTTGCTGGGCTGAGACGGGAGTGTCACCCCCTCAGAGCAGGTAAACTTGCTCAGCAGAGAAAAGGTGCATTTTCTAGTTCAGAGCTCTTTTTATATTTGAGGGGAGAGCTTCACAACAGGGAAAATGGATCACAAAGACACCTTTAAATTCTGGGTGCACTGGAGTCCTGTCCCAAACTTTCCTCCTCTGCTTTGCTGTGGTTTTGTGAGCTGCCAACAGAGAAACAGAACCTTTGTACAAGAGTGCTGGCTCTAAGGCAACCTGAGAAATTAAATTCTATCATTATTTTCTGTTCCTACCAAGACCAGCAACATTTCAAGGGTATTGCCATCAGCAAATCTTTAGCCTGTCAGAAAGCGTGCAGCTTTGAAGTGAGAAGAAAAAGAATTAGCTGGGTATGCCATTAAAGAAAGAAAACAATAGAGGGAAATTAATCCATCTGTCAACACCCTTCAGAACAAAGAATAGCAACCAGCATCCTGCAGAATAATGCAGGTCATCCCTGCTGGTACCAACATCCAGTCATGGATGCAAAAACCACAGGGTATTGATACATTCAGTGATGTGGATCTATAAATGAAATTAATCTGATAAATAAAATAGAGTGAGATTTTCAAAAGTGTTCATTTTATCTCAAGGCTAGATAACTCCAGTGGGCATTATACACCTTGTGTTCAGGGCAAATTAGACGGACACTGGGACAACTTTTCTGAAAGCCCCACAAATGGGGCTTAACTTGTAGCTCAGTTATAGTCATGTAAACCAGCCACTCACTCAAGACAGCTGAGTGACATTAGATCAGATCTGATCTGATCCTCACAGCTTTGACTACTGCCAGCATACTGGGTTCATTTGATGACAGACTCCACAGCAGTCTGGGAACTTGGGAGGCTCTCTGATCCACCCTGTTGCCAGGAGGCAGCATTAAACAGACATAAACCATCTCCCATACATATTTTTCTAACCTGTTCTTTAAAATGTCCAACAGGTTCTCTCTGAGACCTGCTCTGTGTTTATCTGTCTTAGCTACAGAATACCAATAACGCAATATTTGATGTCATAAAAACGCAGCCTCTGATTATTCCTACCTCAAGGCAGGTTTTACACACCATGAGTGAATTGTACTTTTAAATACTTCAAAACTTTTGTGCAATTGATCAAGATACTTTAAAATTCTAATATTATCTGTTAATTCTAGTATGAAATTATTAAATCAAATACTATTTTCTCCACAGGAACTTCAATAAAATATTTTATTTCATCATTCAAGTTATTAATGAAACTATGAACAATAATCAACAGAGAAGAGACTCTGAAGAACTCCACTCGGTGTATTTTTGTTTTGTTTGGAATCTTTGATGCATAGATACTTTGCAGCAAAATCTAGATTCACATGGGAGTAACTTGATCTACATCAACTTGTACTCATTTGTTTAGCTGAATGTCATCTGAGACAACCTCAAAAGCTTTTTTAAGGTGCATGTGACATGCTGTTTCTAATCTACACAAGGAATCCTGCCAGAAATGAAAATTAGATTGTTTTAATAGGATTTATCTTGAAAATTCCATGTTTGTTCTTTCTAGTCACTTAATTACCTGCTAGGAAACTGCAAATAGATCAGCTGATTATTTCTTTGCCTATTTTTCTGAGAGTTTTAACTTGGGGTGACTCGTGTATAATATTCTGTCAATAATTTCATTGTGAAGACAGGGAGGGTTACCTCCCATGAATCTCACCTCTTCTTTATGAGTCCTCAAGTACTTTAATATTTCTTTAATGTTTTAATATTTATTTTATATTGTATTGCTAAACCAATTTTATCTTCAGAAGGAAACCTTGAGGAACTAAGGTAGATCTACATGAATAATGAAAGGCATGAACTGTCATTTCTTAGCATAAAAAACATATCTGACAGTGAATATTGGAACTTTAATGAACCCTTTTAAAATGCTCACTTTTATCTTTCAGAAGATCCGTCAAGACAGGATACTCATTTTTATGATGAGGATATATAAGGCTGCACATTTTTAATCTTTAATGTTATACACTGAAAGTGTCATGTATATAATGATTCTGCCTAGTAATGTTTTACTTGAGAATGTATTGTAGAATGACTGACAAGTCAAAAGAGGTAAAAAGAGTTTTTAATCTCCCTTGCAAGCTAGACTGTAGTTGTCAGCCAAGTAACACTGTCTCTTAAGAAAATGTGGAAAACGATGTTGCAGGTGAACACCTTTCCACATTCCTGAAGTCTTACCCCATTTCTAAAACAAATTCCAAATGAAAGCACTTTAGCTCAAACTGGTGGGCTATAACCATTTGCCAGGTTTCAATGCAGAAAAAAGTCCAGGCATCCTTACCCTATGGAACACTTGCTACGACAATGGTGAGCACCAGACTGCCTCCTATTTCTCCAAGCCTTTCTGTATTTTGTACTACACAAACAATTTGTCTAAAGTTTAATGAAATGGCTTTTCTGTGCCTTGGCTTGTAGATCAAACTCTCAGACTGCAGGCAGCTCGATTTCCATTACGCAAACAACATGACCACAAAAATACTGCCAGTATTCTACACAAGATTATCTGTCACAGCCTTTTGTGGGAGCACAACAAAAGAGTGTGGCTATCCTCTCAGTGCAATAACTTCAATCAAGAAAGTAAATAAATTATATTTTAATTGAAGAAACCCTGTGTATTTTATAACCTATTTTGGAATAAAGGGTGGGGACACGGAAAATGAAGCTGAGTGCTACAAACAAACTTAGCCAGTCTCAAAATGGGAGCCTGGAATGCCTGGCAAAATTGCACTTGCTTTTATGTTTCACAACTAGGGAAAAGCCATTCCACCAAAAGGCACTATCAAAGAGTTGAAATATAAACCATTAGAGCAGCAATTTCAAACTAAACAGAAGAGCAGATTTCAGCTATTATATCACCCGAGTCCATCACAAGAAGGCATCATGAATATGTCACAATCTATTTGACATGGCAATATCATAGGCATGATAGAGTTGCAGCTGGCTCCCACACAAAGGAGAGGGCAATAGAAAATGGAGGTAAAAGGCAAGAAGTATGTGGATAATACTGCCAATGAGGTTGAAGTGGTTGCTGAAAGAAGTAAATCACTTTATCAGTTGAATAAAGTTACAGCAAGCCAGTTTACACAATCTGGAAATGTTGTCAGTAATAAACAGAAAAAACTTTAACAAAGAGAAAAAAAAAACAAAATGTGTTACTTTTCAAGGATTAACTCAGCAAGCATCACAGGACACTTCACCAGTGAGATAACATTCCAAGAGCTAAACATTAAACATGTCACATCACAAAGTGAGAACCAGAAGACCTAGAAACAGTTGAAGTTTGCGAAAGTGAAGAACATAGGGGAATTATATGGGACCAAGGAAAACCTTTGGTATAACAACACTTGAAATTGAGATACCAGAAGAAGTATTTTACATGAGTTTGACTTAGTGTAACAGTGACTGAGGTGAGATAAACAATGGACATAGTCATTTTAAGCACCTTTCTTACTGGGTTTTTCTTTTTTCCTTTTAGAGCTGAAGCAAAGCAAGAACAAGCTGCAAGAACAAGCTGCATCTCATGTGTTGGACAGATTTTCACCCTCAGTATAAACATCAAAGAGAGCATCAAATACTGTTTTTACCACTCAGCACAAACTTCATAGATTTCCCCAGCACATGGAGAACTTCTATCACAAACCAGTACAGAACATCTTGAACTGTTATTATGTTCCAACAAAAATTATTGCCATCATTACAGTGGAGCTTGCACAGATCAACACAGGCTTGAAGGAATGGTTAATCATATAGATTGATGCTAAATAATGATTTTGTCATGTTTGGCATTACCACTAACTTTAATATTAGAAATACAGAGATATGATATAGATTTTGAATACCTAGACTTTGTTGATGACTTAGGGTTAATTGCTATCTCAACAAAAGTGAAAAGAAAAAAGCAGTTGCATATTACCCCCGAAAAATACTTTTCTGAGAAAAAAACCAAAATCTAATTAAAACCAAAGTAAACTGTAACTCAATCACTTAATTAAAAAGACAAAGTAACTACAATAGGAATCAGTCCATTTCCATACACTGACAGTAATGAAAAATCTACAGGATTTTGAGAAGGAAATCATTAATAAATGGGCAAGGTGGCAGGTGCATTTACCAACTTAATCAAGATTTTATCACTAAAAGTCTTTTAACTTCAAGACCAATCTGCGAATTTGTAACACACATTATTTCCATCATACTGTGGATCTGAGAGTCAGACTTTGACCAGAGATACAGACATATACATCCTACCTTTAAACTTATCCAAAGAAAATGGAAATATTCAGGACATGTCAAAAGAGTGTCAATCAAACTGATCAAAATTACTTTTTCATAAATCTCCTGGGAAGAGACAGCATTTGGGAACTAGGACTCTCGACCCATTTTCATAGAATCGTAGAATGGTTTAGGTTGGAAGGGACCTTAAAAATCACCTAATTCCAACCCCCTGCCATGGGCAGGGACACCTTCCACTAGATCAGGTTGCTCAGAGCCACATCCAGCCTGGCCTTGAACACCCCCAGGAATGGGGCATCCACAACTTCTCTGGGCAACTTGTTCCAGAGCCTCAACACCTTCACAGCAAAGAATTTCCTCCTAATATCTAATCTAAACCTACCCTCTTTCAATTTAAAATCCTCCCCCCTTGTCCTGTCACTGCAGGCTCTTGTAAAAAACTCACTCTCCATCTTCTTTGCAGGCTCCCTTCAGGTACTGGAAGGCTGCAATTAGGTCACACCAAAGCCTTCTCTTTTCCAGGTTGAAGAGTCCCAATTCTCTCAGCCTCTCCTCACAGGAGATGTGCTACATGTCTCTGATCATCTTGACCCACCTCTGGACTCAATCCAACAGCTTGTCTTGTGCTGGGACCCCAGAGCTGGATGCAGCACTGCAGGTGGGGTCTCAGCAGAGCAGAGCAGAGGGGCAGAATCCCCTCCCTTCCCTGCTGCCCACAGTGCTTTGGATGCAGCCCAGGACATAGTCAGAACACGGCCCAGAGCCACTTTAAGACACAGTGGTGAAGCCCTATTAAACCCAAACAAAACTCTGATACCACAGAAAGAATTCAGACTTCAAATAATCTATAAAAGGTATAAACCAGGCATATTTTAAAAATATTTACTTGGATTACATCCTATTTATGGTTCTTTCAATGGAATCACTTGCTGCGAATTCAATGTAATAAGAAAGAAGTACAACATACTCAATCATTAGCTATAAAAGAACAGGAGTCCATCTGGAAACCATGTAACAGATATTAAAAGACTATTTATAAATGGAACTTTAATTTGAAGTGTTTCTGAGATTTGATCCTTAAAAAGTTTTCAGTTTATTTCAATTGGGCCAAGTCAGCTTTATAGCACGTATGAAAATATGTAGAAGTGCTTCAGGTTATTGATCAGACATGCTGCCAAAGCCCTACTCTGTATTTGGGATTAAACTTTCCATCATAGTAGGAAGCTCTGCTAACAGAAAAATCTTCACCTCCAGCCCTTTTTTACAGATGCTTATTAGCCAGCAGTGCCAGCAAGAGCCACTGGAAGATTCCATGTGCCTGAAGAGTGGCAACCACTGTCATGTTGGATACCTTAGGGCATCCAGGAGTTTGCCTGCCTCAGACAAATGGAAGAGCTGGGCTGGAACAGCTGTCCTTCCTTATCAGCAGCTGGAAACCAGCTGGGATATGCCAAAGCACCTAAAATAACTCTAGATACCTACACCTCAGGTATCTGACTCATACTCATTTTTATACTCTTGTCTGTTTTATTAAAGTACCAAAAAAGGATCACAATCTGATTAAAATACATACAGTATGAGGTACAAGCTATAGCCATAATTTAATAACTTATGAGTTAAGCACATGCACACACATCAAACAAACAGATGGAGGGAAATAGTTTCATTTTCATGTTGCTGCTGTTAATCAGTGTATCTGAATAATATTCACTTATCTGCACTCATGGCATATATCACTGTTTAGACAAAAATATTTCATTTGGAGGAAAATGGTTTTGAATAATTTTATCCAGATGTTGGACAGAAGCTTCCAAAATAAAACAGTTTACAAGTGCCAGATCTTATGCCCCTTATTTATTATCACAGCTGGGAAGCAGGATGTTGTCACCCAAATATCCAGCGTAGGACCACCTTGTTTGACACAGAGAGATGTGGAAGTAACCAGTCCTGTTATTGAAGAGGAACACTAAAATGGGATTTAAACTCCAGCTCATGTTGTAGCCAAGATATTATTAGACAAAGAATGAGTATGGGCAGAGAGTGACAACAGAAGGAAAGCAAACAATCACATCCTTTCCTCTGACTGCTCTGTTAGTAATTACAGACAACCCATTCATTCTTCAAGAACCTGTTGCCCATCCTAAAAGGTCCAAGCTGTATTTCAGCCAACAAGCGACACAAAAGACTTCACAAAACTACCACGCAATGCCTGACTGCAAGTTTAGAAAAACTAAAGAAGATGCCAGGAGAAAACAATGTTAATCTCTTCCCATTTCCAGTATTAGCCAAGTACTGCAATGGCTCTCACTGACAGTTTTGTATCAGCAGGGTAATCTATTTTTAGCTCATGGAATTTCCTGTATCAGTTTACTCTGTCAAACAGAAAATGCTCTTGATGAATCTAAGCAATGACATCCAAGCAATGACAGGACTTACATAACATTACTTTTTCCCATCCAAGCCTTTTCTCTCCTGCCAAACCTGATAATTCTTTACAGAGCCACTGGCTTTCCAGTTTTGTGCCATTTTGTCCAATGACTTCACAAGGCTTAGCCTCATACAGTAAAATGCTCAGCAAACATTTAATTAAAGAAACAAATAATTATAACCAATTATTAAGAAAATCATAATGAACATCCAATCAGAATCAGGTGCAGTACTTATTGTTCTTTAAACATGTGGTTGCTGGTTTGGGCACACAGAGCTGCTTTTCTATTTTCAGAAAAGACTCTCTTACCATTTGATATAAGGATACAAAAACTCTCATACATGAGGAATATGTGCAAGGGCAAGTTAGTCACCCAAGGCAGTACAGACTATCACAATGCAGTTTTAACAGTAGATATTCTTTTTCTCAGTTCCACTGACACAGCTTTGAAGATACTGGATAGCAAAAGCATAACCTGATACACCCTTCCCAAATAAACAAATGGAGGAAATTTAATTCTTCTGTACCTTTTTACTTCTATGCCTCTGCAATTCTTCTAAGGATAGACATTCCCTAAATTTTTGAAGTCACAAAGACAAAGGCAGACTCCCTTGCTGAAGTGAATTCATTCCTGTCAGGTGACTGGGGATGTTTCCTCAGAGCATTCAATAATGTAAAATCTGGGATGACGTGTATTTCACTTGATATACCCAAGTCACTGATGACATCACCACAGGAATCTTAACTGAAATATTAATTTCCATATTCCAAATGAAAACTGTGCATCAAAATCACCTCCAGATAAAAAATAGTGAATGTTCCCCATTACTTTCATAGTTTGACTGTAGGAATCACAAACAAAAACTAAAAAAACCCACATTTCCTCAAAGGCTGAAATTCAAGGAGAGCAGCCTTTGTGAATGGAAAAATGTACATAGTCCTATATAATGGCCAACTAAAACTACGATATTATTTTTTCACCTGTCAAAATCTTTGGAATTTTTTAATTTAGCACTTCCTTTTACTTATTCCTATGTATATAATAGAGGCACTTTTAATTATTACTACAAGTGTAGCTAATTCAATTTCTGTTGCAATAAAACCAGATACAGGATCAATTAAAACTTCTTACAGGAGACCAGTCCAAAAAAATTAAGATGCTGCATGACAGCAGACACACAAAATAGACAGTCATACATATATGCATTTAATCCCCAGAAATATTTGTGCTCCAAGACTTTTTCCTTACTTAATGAGAAAACACCATCTCCCCCTCTCAATTACAAACAGCCTCAGGAAAGTCACTGGTGTAAAAAAGGAAAGCATTTGACCCACCCTATTGACAGAAGCAATTAGCATGCTTGTTAAAAGAGCAAATGGACTAGGTTAAGATGAGGGAAATGGGAAAGAGAAAAGATTTGGAGCCCTGAAATCAGTAGAGTGGGAGGCAGAGTGAGGTGAGCCAGCTGTGCTCTTACGCTGGAAGAGCTGCATATGGGTTTAAAAACAACAGGTGCCCTTTGTCACCTTCAGAATCACTCCAGACACACAGCTGAGGGTGAGTTTTAAGATGAATTATTGATATATGACACAAATATATATGCTAAGAAGGCAAATTCTAATGGAAACTTGTTGAATGTGGTTTTTTAAATAATTATCTCTGTAACTTTACAATGCTTTTCCTTCAAAAAAGAGAAGTGAAGGTTGCTGTTCTTATATTTAACACATTTCAAACAAAAGTAGCATGGTTACTGACCTTTCTGTGTGTGCAAGGATGACACAAATTGGTCTGCATGTAAAGAGACTCACTTCTCCTTTACTGTTATTTTTGAAAGGAATATCTTCGACAATGCCATTCAAAGAAAGAAGCCCGTATTTTTCCTCTGTAGTTGCAATTCAAATAGTAATAAAACCTAGTAAAGAGAATGCTTCTGAGTCTCTTATTTGGTTCTCAGTCTGAAACAGGATTGCTGATTTTTAAATAGTTGCTTTTCAGTTGCTTGTTCAGAACCCCTTATACAATTGACTATGCCAGCTTGCCTGTTACTGATCTGCCTGAGGCAGATCTCTATGTTTTCAGAACAAACAAATATTAAAATACACGTAGAACTCAGCTGAATGTTAAAAACAAGGCAGTAGACTCTGTTCACAGCTCTCGGCAATGTTTTTATAACAATAGAGACATTTTATTTTATTAAATCAATTTAAAGCTCTGTTTATCACAGAATTGCTGTTGATGTTTTCTCTCTGGATGGTCTATTTAAATCATCGTTAAGTGATACAATGAGGATGGTTTAAGTCCTACTTTAGCATTTTATTCTCCAGATATTATCAATCTGATGTTTCTGGACTGTGAAGGGAGGTATAGAACCATTTGCAAGGAGAATTTTGAAAGAGTAAAGCTGTGACCCTAATGATTATATCCTGTGTATACAAACCTATCTAGTCAAGAATTGTGTAATTTTGAAAAGGGGAACATCTAATATTAGGTAATTTTTTTTTTCTGCCCTGCATTTGGGCTCTTGTATGCTAAGCATTCTCAAGTTTTACTTTATTTTTCAAAAACAGTTAAAATCCTGTATTAATACATATATTTATACATTTATAACACATATAATAATTTTTCGGCTGAGACTTGATGGGCTTTTCAGTGCAGCAATAATTGTAGAGAAATTTGGAGGTCACATTGAAATTAGTAATGTATGGCTCCCTCTTCATTAATCAATATTTACAACTTGCTGACACTTCCTGTGAAATAGACTATTTATCCAAAAAAATGTTTTACTTGCTGAATTTGTCTAGTGCTTATTTTTGCCTCAATGGCTCACCTGGAAGCATTTTAGGCAAAAAAAATCAAGCAGGCTGTGGTGGCCCCTAAAACATAAGGGATCAGAGCTGTTATTTTTAAGGTGTTCTAGATTTCCCTTGTCTCCTATTGAAACAGTCAGCTGTCCCAAATATGTTTTAAAGACTCATTGGAACAGGAACTGATTTTCTCATAACCTAAGAGTTCTTGTCACCAAGTCAGAGAACTGCTCTCTCTCAGTCCTTCTGAGTCAGGGCACATTTCAGTATCTTACAGAAAATTTCACAGCCTCTGCAGCAGTACCTTTACAGAGGTACAAGTCTGCCCTGCTCCAGTATAGTCATGATCCTGGGAGACAGATTTTTCAGGGTCAAATATAGAAATGTCTCCCATTTTTATTTGCATGCTCCATTTGCTTTATTTGTAAGCTCCCCAGGCACAAGACCACTACTAAATACAACAGAATTCCCTAATCTGCAATAATTATTGGAATTTGAGTTGAAGCTTATGTGATTGTGTCTTGAACACGCAGTGACAAGTTAAGAGAGAGGTTCTAGAGAAAATCTTCTATTCCCATCCTTTTTACTTCAATCCCTGCTTACTGAAATGTAACCAGGTCAAAGTAAACAAATTAATGTTTGGTTGCCTGTATCATTTTTCTGTTTTTAATGTTTGCTGGTGCCTGTATCATTTCTCTGAAATAGGCAGCACAAGGGTCAGCTGAGTCTTCCAGAGCACAGTGAATGATTCCCACAATGTCAAATCAGGCCAAGCTAAATTGTAGCTGAACTGTCCTTTTGGTCACAAAGTCTGCAGGCGTGTTCATGAAACACAGGAAGAATTTTGTGTCAGAAGGAACAAGCTTTAAAAGGACTAATGAAAGCATAATTAGATCCCAAATTTTTTCCTTTCTCAGCCAGTCATCCTGACCTGTGGCTTCTTTTAAATTAACTGCGTAACTGCTGTAAGATGTCATTCACGTAAATGTTATTTACCTAAATGTAAACAGCACATTATGCTACAGGATGTAGCAAATACTACATTTGGTAACTGGTTACTCTTACTGCTAACTGGTTACACCTGTGTTACTCTTTCCATGTAAGAACTACCTTGTACGATCTGGGACATGTTTTACTCCAGCCTTGCTCTATCTGAGCAAGGACTTCAGGATTCATTAGTCATGCCATGTGTAAACACAATAGCCTGATAGGGCCTAACTGAGAAAGCTGCTGGTTCTTTGCAACAATATGAAGTTTTAGTCTGTTAATTCAAAGTTCTCAAATATCTAAGTTGCTTTGCCTTAAACTTCCTTTTTGACCTTTTCACTGGCATATCCTTTCGCCTTACACTCTTTTCCAAATAATCTCAGCTTTTTCTTGACTCAAGTCCAAAATGTTCTGTTTGAACTCTCTCAGCAACAATTCCTCCTCTACGCAATTTTGTGTTATCTGCTCAGTTTTTCTTGTTTTCTTTGACATTCAGCAATCAGCAGGCCTGGCCTGTGATCAAATAAGTGCTAGAGCTGAGTCCCCCTGAGAACATGCAGTGGCTGCTGACATCACAGGGTCAGCTGCAGGATAGACTTTCCTGGAGCTTTTGCTATAGGGTATCAAATGGACTGTTAATTGCTCTTGCCCTGACGCATTATACCCATTTTTGTCCTAGTAAACTCTCATAGGATCCAGGAAAATTTTGTGGGCTGAAATTGCTGGAGCAAAAAAATATTTACCAATGTAAGAAGTCTCATCGCCAAATATTTTCATTCATTGGTTCTTCATAATGAGGATTTTAGTTCTGGCCTGTTGACAGCAAACCAGATTGTGAGTAGTTTCTATGCAATGCACAATACAGGTCTCGATCCCTTATCCTCCACACCTGCAAACACCTGTACATAGGATTCACCATGGAAATCTCCTGGTCACATTTCCTCTTCAGACTATCTTGTCCCAGTCCAATTTTAAACATTCAAGAATCAGGAAGTATGATCAGTTCCAGTTAGGAACAGCTTGAATCTTTAAGTTATTTAAGGTCTTGCTCCTCTATATATACAAATCTAACAGCACTCTGTGGTCAGTTTAGGAATGTCCAAGGAAACATCCAACCCAAACAGTCTGAGAGCCTAAAAATTTGTGAGCTAATGTTTTTCTCGTTTGTTTACCAGGAAATTAGGCTTATTTATATAATTTAAATTCAGGCATGATTGGCCTTTCTATACACATGAAGAATTAGATCTGATATCCTAGTGGAGCCAAAAGAAATTACGTACATTTGGGAAAATGAATGCATGGCCATTACATTTCCCAAATCATACCACTGTAACTGGTTTTTTCCTTTACATACACAATAACCATACTTCTTGGAGCTGCTTCCATGACCATTCTTTCATAAAAACTGAGCTCTAAGGAAAGATAAGATGAGAAATTAGAGGAGCAAATACTGAGTGTTAAAACAACAAGGAACAAAGATGTGCCAGTAGTACAGGACAAGAAGGGAATAGAATGGAGGGAAATTAGCTGTTAAAACCTCTGCAAGGGAAGTAAGGGAAAAAATAAAACCAGTACCAACCCTGAAAGAAGAGTCAAAAGAGAGGGGGCAAAAAAAAAAGAAAGGTGGCTTATTTTTGTTGTAGAAAGAAATATGTTCAAGGTTTGGGGAGGAAGGAATAATCAAGGATAGAAAGCTATAAAATTATGAGTTATTGCCTGGAATTTCATCTGAGGCTTTGTGACTTCAGTTTCACTGTTAATAATTTAACTTAATAGACCCACCCTCTATTCTGCTAGAAAAATGGCCCCTCAGTTTATACTGAACTGTTTATTCTATATTTAATACTCCCTGTAGGTGATGGAACACTTGAGACTGCCGACTCTCAACACAGCCATCTGACATTCAGTATTAATGAGTCAATAAATATGCCCCCTTTGTTATGTGCAAAGGCCCAAGATGTTCTCCTGTCTTTGATTTTTCCTATTCATTAAAAATACACAGCCTTTCAAAGCATTCCCTGTCAAACAGAGATAATGGAGATTTCATTGGCCATTGCCTTGTACATGCTGATATATCGTCTAAACAAAAGTGTCAGAATGTTGACACAGGAGGAATCTGGCCAGCTGGAGGGCTTTAGCAAATAATAAAATATAAAATTAAAGCATTTGTAACTGTTGCGTTTAATATAAAAAATCTGCAAAAGTTAATGACTGGATGGGTAATTCAAAATAAAAGCCCCAGCAGGCAGAGAAATCTAACTAAAAGCTAGCAAGGGAAATTCTTGATCCAGCTCTCTGGAGAGCACAGTTGGAACATGGCATGTATTTTTGCAATACAAAGCAATTACAGGCATCTCCAAACAATAAAAATCCATAAAATGTTCTGGTGTTCTGATTATTTTTTTTTCCTTAGATAAGGTTGAGAATTTACAGGATCCCATATCATGCTGACAGCTCTCCACATCTGATAGGAACACTAGGAGATAAAAATGCTTAAGTAATCAAATGCTGTGCATATTTTTAAATGTACCCGTTATGTTTAGTACAGCATCATGAAAATAGATGTGTGAACTTGTAAAAATTAAGAGCTGTATTTGTCCCTTAAAGAATGAAATTCAGTGACTATGGACATGATGAAACAACTCAAAGTACAGTCAGTACAAGATATGAAACATCACAAAATCAAATCTGGCCTGTAATAAATCATCTAAATTGACTTTTGCAGCCTCCTGTTGGGGGTGACCATATCACCCACTGTGGGAAAATCATTCATCTTGTCTCTGCAATCTGATGAAAACATTAAATCCTCAGAAGAGGGATTTTCAGTTATTTTGAAAACCAGGATGTCCTGCTTTCAGATTGATTCTATAGAGGCCAATCTATAGGAAACCCTGTTTTGAAAAGTTTCTTCCCATTGCAGCTAGTCAAGAGGGGTTAAGCTGTTCCTAATAAGAAATTTTAAACATAACTGAAAAAATATATCAGACTCATTTAATAAAAATGTCACATTGTAAAGAAGAGTAAAATAAGGAAGCTGTCCTTGATTAATATTTGGCTTTGGACCACATTATAAACTGAATGGCAATATGTGTAGATTTTTTAATTATAGCTAAAAAAATTATTCTTTAAAATAGCACATTAACTAGCTTGAAAAAATTTGTTTATATATCTCAAAGTTGATATCCATTAGAAATCTTACATCAATAAAACTGAATCTGATAGGATTTTCCTGGTATTAGGACTAAGTTTATTGGTATTTAATATTTTGATCAATGATCTGGAAGTAAATATAAAATTGCAGTTGATAAAATGAGTGGAATCCATGAAGAGTGTCAGACTGGAAGCCTGGGGGATGAGCTGGAGAAGGTATGCCACAGACATTAAGGCACATTCTCCTCTCCTTGCATCCCCTTAGACTGAGAGAATGTACGTCGGTCAGCCTATTTATTTAAAACAAAAATCCAAAACCTAACAACCGAAGAACTGTCATCTTCAGAAAAGATAAAGATAAATTCTGTTTAACAGGAACAATGTGGGCAATGGCTGTAGCTGAAGAAAGACACATTTAAACCAGAGATGGGGCACAGATTTTTAACTGCATTCATGATTAAAGGAATGACGCATCAATTATAAAACATACCTCAAAATACAAATGAGGTTATTATTCTTCACTACATAAGGACAGGAAGGTAACAATATTGTCCCATTTAACTTCTCAGGAGTTCTTACGCTGCCTTTCTATAAGTTAGAATGCTGGCCAGCAATCAAATAGATGGCAAAGTAGGGAAGGAAATCTTTCAAAATGCTTCTTGCTTTCCATTATACCTACAAGGTTGTTAACTACCTTTGCCCAAAGGAAGTCTTCCATGACTCAGCAAACACGAGCACAGCTGTCAGTAGAAAATGTCTAGGATTTTGAAAGCTCATGTGCATTGATTGTATCAGATTAGAAAAAAGAGATAATGACCTATGGTACAGAGACAGTTATCAGGAACTTGTTACTGACACATGAAGTGTAAAGTAATTCCAGGCAATTCTGGTCAAATAACAACATACAAAGTAATTTGCAGCCAGCTGTTTCCTGGCCTCTCTCCTTGGCTCAGTACTCAAGAAAAGTTCCCATGGTTTCTGGAGAAGCACCTAGCTGGGGCTGTTTTCAGTGGTATCTGCAGATTAAGCAGAATTTGCTTCTTTAAATCCTGTACTTGAGAAAATACTTTATTATTGAGCACAAAGTATGAGCTGGAATGTTTATTTTTATATCTGAGGAAACAAAAAAGTTTTCAAATACAGAAATATTATTTAAAGGTTATCTATAGTATAAGTTGTTAGGTATAATGACTTGTTAACTTAAAAATAATTTCTTACAGTTGATGAAATAGGTACTGGTTTTAAATCTCTAATATATTTTAAAATTGCACAATATGAATTTTTTTCTTTAGTCTTCTGTAAAATTGTATTGTCTGCATTTTCCAGTACCCTGCTGTTACTGTTGGCCTCTTTTGTGGAGGAGATCAAACTGGGATTCTCTCCAGAAATGTAACTCCTTAACCTTTACAGAATTCCTTAACTGGCTAGAGGGCAATTCGTCGTGTTCTCGCTTTACAGAGCTGAAAGAGCTGCCTCTGCTGCCCTGCAGAATGACAAGAGCAATCAGGCCACATCCAACCTCAAAAGAATTCAGAAAAGTAACTTGTTAGTAACTTTATGTTCTGCTTCAGGGGTGCAAAAGAACGTCCTGGACTTGCTCTCTCAAGCCATTC
The DNA here is from genome assembly GCF_000691975.1 of Corvus brachyrhynchos. NCBI lineage: Eukaryota > Metazoa > Chordata > Aves > Passeriformes > Corvidae > Corvus > Corvus brachyrhynchos. The sequence continues at coordinate 1,962,482 of NW_008238452.1, read as the reverse complement.
TTCAATATTTAGGATGAAATCGGAGAGATTCTTCTTGAAAGCTCTATCTTCTAGTCAGTTGCTGAACTACTCTTTAAAAATCTGCATACTTTCCAAAATTTTATTTATTATGGAACTGGTGCAATATAAATGACAAAGTTTTATTTGAAAGGCCTTAAAGCTGAGAATCCAATTCTCCAAGTTTAGAATGTGTTTTTAGTTACATGATCAGCTGCTGTTTTCAGAGCTCTTTAACTATTCCTCTCTGTTCTGAATATCCATTTTCAGTGACATAAAGAAAACTAGATACTTTAACCAGTAAATATCCAACAGCATGCACAGCACCACTATGGGGTACTTGTCAAAAAGGTGCCAGAGCTACTGAGATCCATGAGCTTTGAAGTGTTTGCATATTATATTATTTTTTATAAGCGTTTTTAAAACAATGTCTACATGTAATACATGCAGAAATATTCTAAATATTTCAAATAACATTCCAGAAAAAAAAAGAGGGGTATTTTAGAGTTCACTATGAGATGGAAACTAGTGCATAATCTAAACAGTATGACTGCACCTTGCCCTTCCAGTGATCTCCAGTAAATCCATAGCCTGACCTCATCGGTTACCAATCAGAAAACATAATGCTAAGCTACAATATGATTTTATGGCATACCTTGTCCCTGATTTATTATAATAATGAGGGTCTGCTATGCATCCTGACATAACTGGGCATTAATAAAAGCAGAGTTGCATTAGCTCTGCCTTTATAGATGTTTCTGGAATGCATCGGTATTATTTTAGCATGCTGGTTTAAATTGAAGAGATGTGCTCTGCTGTACTGCAGTTGAATTTTTTCTTCATATAAACCACTTGTGCTTAAGAGAGCTCCAACTAAACATAAGTTGTAGTGGTTTGTGCAGCAGGTACCAGATATTACAAAGAGTTTTAAGCTAGTCTATGCTCCAAATTAAGAGAATATTTCCTTTTTCCCTGTATATATCATGGCAGTCTCCTTCAACACAGCCTGGAGTTCTCACATTGCTTTCCTGTTAGGCAGTACGCTGATCTGGTTTCTCTTCTTAATAATCTTCCTGATGATTCCCAGTCTTCTTTCTCATTAAACTACTGAATATTAACAGGCAGTAACACAGTTGTTCTAGGCACATTAAAGGTGCACAAATGATTTACAGATTCCAACACTTAAAACTCTCCTGAGAAGGAAATGAGGGTTTTTCTTAATAATTTAAAAATGTAATTGCACCTGCATAAAGTACACTGTGACTTTAATGTTCTGCTCGATGTGCATGTTTTCCTGTTGAAGTCAAAGGTGTTGTAATCAGGTTAGACAGCAGCAACAGTCAATAAAAAGTCCTTTAATTCATTTTGGCCAAGTTCTGGTTGTGCATCTGACTCTTCAACCTGCCTACAGATACTTGTTCCATGTTTTACCTGATCTGTGCCAGGAATGTGCTGGAAACTCTGAGACAGAGTGTGCCAGGGAGAGTAGATAGTAGATATTAAAGTTTATGTTGTTTGGAACCTGAAAGTTGCAGATTAATGTATGGATTGCTGTGGCAAGTTCACCACCAAAGAAGCTGAAATAATTTTCTGACTAGCCATAGATAGAAAAAAGTTATTCTATGATTTCCCACTACCTGGAATGGATGACAAGTAGGCACAGATGAACTGTGCAAGTTCTTAACTACAGCTGATTACAAACAGAAAAAATATTTGAGGGATAAAGAAAACAAGCTTTAAAGATGAATACAATGCCAAAACACAAGGTATTTCTGGTGCAGAAGGTGCAGACGCTGTACTTGAGTTCCTGAAGACCTCTCATTTAGTAACTTTCATCTCATCAAGGATGGGCTTTAGCTGATCTGCCAGCACCTAAATTCCCTGTCATAACAGCTGCTACCAAACAGCAGAATCCATGGCATTTGACACTGAACAGAAACACTGTCAAATCTTACAGTGCAATTGTTCTGGTGAAAACTAGAGCCAGTGGCCACTCCAGCAGTTTTTCATAACAAGAAAGAAAGCAATTCACAAAAGCCTGAACTGTCAAACACAAATCTGATGCTGCTCCACTGGAAAACACTACGGTCTGGTCCTCATTTTGTAAGCTTCCACTGCAGATTTTCTGTAATTTCCAAACATTTCTGTGTGACCTCAAGCCTCACAGATTTTTTATTGACAACTTGTGAAGAATGCAATAAGATGTCTGTTATTTTTGTAAGCCCCAGGGCTTATGACAGGTAGAGAGAGTCCATTTGATGTTTTCCCTTGCTGAAAGTTGTTCCTTATTCCTGTTGTTAGCAAATAAATATACAATATACTATAACCTTGCCACCAGTGTTCTCAGAGGTGATCACATTTCAGTTCTTGTTTATCTTGAATTACCAGACTTTTTGAAAGTGAACTTGAAACACTAATCCAGTGATGAAAAAAACTTCATTTCCCTTTCTTTATCCCTGAAAAACATACTTTTTTGAAAGGATCATCTGTATTGTAGTCATAGTGCAAAATTCAGATCCTCAAGTAATGTATTTTCTATTTGTGAAAGCATGACTTTAGTCACCATTACTTTATCTGCAAATCAAATGCTACATTCTACTCTGGATTTTGCATAAAAGCTTTACTCAAAAGAGAAGTGTTGTCTGCTTGTTGTCCTACTGCAGAACTTCCTAGGATTCCTCCCTATGTGTCCTCATTCTCTAATGGCAATATGCCTCTGCTGAGACTGGTTTAAAGTCATGGGAGGCAAGTTTCAGAGGAGTTGGCTTTCTGATTTTCTGATATCCCTGATAATGACATCAGTGTCTGTAGTATTCTAGTTCTCCATCTCCTGTGATTTTTCCAAACAAGAAAACTCGGTTAGGAAAATTAGTAATGTCCTTTTCTTCATATGAAATCTACAACATTCCTACGAACAGTTCAGTTGTGACAGATGCTGTTAAAGAGCTACATGGGCTGGGTAAGTTACCAATATGCAAAACAACTAAGGAAAAACATCCAGGCTTTATCATTTTTAGTTAAATAATAAAGCCTGTGACAGTGCACAGCTCTGTGCAGGTTTGCCAAGCAGATGGGAATCAGGGAAGCAGGAAGAGGCTGCCTTTCATTGCACCACTTTGGATCATTCCCTCGCCTCCAACACTGGGGCACCATTTGCACTTTCCCAAAAAAGCAAAACAAAACAAAGCAAAGCAAAATAAACAAACAAAAAAAAAACCCAAAAAAAAAAACAAAAAACCAAAACAAAACAAAAACAAACAAAAAACCCAAAACAAAACAAAGCAAACCAACCAAAAAAAATCCCTAGAAAAACCCACAAAACCAAAAGACAAAACAAAACAAAACAAAAAAAGAAACAAAGAAAAATCCAAAAACCACCAAAAAACCAAACACAAACCTCTTTGAAGTCTGACACATGCAGACACAAACAGGCATCTAAAACAGATAAAGAGATAAGGGAGACTAAGAAACTTTTCTCCTCACAGGAAGACATTCCTCTGTGCATCCCATATGAGCAGTTCTGTCTCAAGAACTCTTTGCGTCCTTGGAATTCTTCCTGCACTCCTATTTCCGGGAAGAACAATCAGTGACATTTTATAGGGCACAGAAGCTTGAATTTTTGGCAGCAGAATCAAAGAACAGTCTTGCAAATTCTACTCCCATCACTGACTTCCAAACTATACCTAAAATCTCCCCTTTGTACATTCTGTCTGTACTTTTCTTCTCTTTATAAAAACACATGTGCAGCTTTGAACTCAGTTAAAACTGACCGTAGTGAAATTATCAGTATTTCTGTTAAATTTCAAACAGAATTTGTACAATGCATACGGGGGAAAAAAATATTCTACTTTTCAGACCAGAGATGGCTTGGAATATGTAACTCTGCCAGCTGCCAGTCACAAGTTACACAATTCTATTTGCAGAAATGGATGTACTTAACACAGTTTTGCTTCCATTTTCAGAGAAATCCATGTGCAGCTTCACATTAGATTGGTTTTGATGGTGGGTGCTGCGTGTGCTTGCTGACCAAAGCAAACACTGTATTTGTCATTTAAGTCCCACAAGTTTTTCTGCAGTCTGCAAATGGTCTCCACAGCTTTTTCCATCACGTTAGGGAGCTTTTATTAGTTAATCTGAGTTATTTATTAGTTAAGTGAGAAGACTGCTGTTACAGTAGAGCACTGCGGAGTTACCACACGGATGAGCACAGAACTTGCAATGCCCTCTAGTGTTTCTTGCCTGGAAATTAAAATGTATAGGGAAATTTCGTTAGCAAGCTTGGTTAGTTGTGCTCCTAAGTCCCTCCGTGGATACTGAAAACAAACCCATTGTAAATACAGCCACACCACAAAACACAGATCCTCGATAAGATGGAAGGCAAAGAAATAGCTGGAACTGCAGAGAGCAGAAGAAATTAAAGTTGCACTGCAGTTTGATTAGAAGTGAGTTATGTCAGAGACAGGGAGCGCACCCCATCCTAAACTACTCCATGATGGCCCTGAATTTTATGTGTGTACACAGTGAGAAACAGTCCCGATGCTGGAAGACAACAATCAAGCCAAGACATGACACAATGTATTTACAAAGTTCTCTCCCAAAACGGCAGAAATTATAAAAGCTACACCAACATCAGGATTTTGTCATCTACCTAGCAACTATCTAAGAAACAACAATTATTTTTGGAGCAGGGGCTGCTTTGATTTGACATGCAGCACAGCAGCAGCAATGTATCATTACAGCACTGTGCCCAAGCTAAACAGCTTTGATCGTTCTTTTATGTCCAAGCAACTCCCTCATACAGTATCACCCTTGTTCTGCAAGTTTCTGGCATGGTAGTTGAGATCACCCTCCTGCTGTGTGCACTCAGGAAGATATGTCCCTCATATCTCTTACTCCTAGTCAGCAATTTCTGTGTGTAAGTACTTAGTTCTTCTTCATTTATCTGAAGAAAGTTCCATTTTTAGTTGGTTTTCATACTTCAGACACTTCAAAATAGAACAGAATAAAAGTTCCAAGACAATGTTGTGACAAACTCCCAAGCTATCCCCTACTCATTTGTGAGAGTGTACCTAGTTATTGGTTAGTTTATTTTATGAACACACTGATGTTTATTCCAGGAATGTGTTGGCTTCATAATTTTTTTACTTCACAAGAAATGATGTGCAAATAATGTTTTAAAAGTAACATCAGCAAAACAGTGACACACAAAGTGGTGTTTGTGGGACAAAGTGATCATAATGTTACCATCAGTCGCTGAGGAGGAATGAATGGGGAACTTTTTTTTTGCAGATATAAATATTTAATGCTTAGAAATTTAATTCTTAGAGATTCATCCTCAGGCACTTAACTTCCCATTGATTTTGACAGGTCTTGGGCAGCTGAAGTCCTTTCAGGATATAGGGTTAGGGTTAGCATAACCTCAATTATGCTTTTATTTCCGAGCACCACGAAGACGTCCAGAAATAATTACAAGCAAAGAAAAAGAGTGGTGAAGTTCACTTTTAGCTGTAGTTTCTCATCATCCTCAAATCTAAACCAGCTGAAGAAAAGCCTAGAAATCATATTTTAATCAATGACTCTTTACACATATCCAGAATGTTTAAGCTAAAAGAAGAACTTTTTTTAGAAGTCCCTAAAAACTAGTAAATAATGGATAAAGATTTTGGGGTGGGGGGTGTGGAAAGGTCTATAAGAAAAGAAGCCAAGGCATTAAAAATAGAAATAGTGATAAGGTTATTTCTTTATCTGACCCCAGATTGATATTGTGAAAGCCAGTGGTTTATATGTACAGCAATAACCTCAAATTAAGAGATTGGAACTGATCGTAAAAACTTTTATCAGCACCAGGTGGTGCTATTTTGCTTTTTTAAAATCTTGTAACTTAGTAAAATATTTACATTTTTAAAGAATAACCTCTGATGAAAGCTAAATGAGTGAAAAGAGTATCTATTTTCTCATGCTGTAGGTCAGTTGTGATTGCTTTTGGTGTTCTGCATTTATATATTTAAGAAGCAAAGGATTCCCAGCACACCTGATAGGAAAATTTTAGAAGTCTTTAGCCTTCAAAATAATCCTACTTCTCTCACGATTAAACCAGCTTTATAAATTGTTTAATTCATAAAAATTCTACATATGCATCTCTCAGATTCTCACACAAAAATAGAAAATTCATATTAATCCAAAAGTGCTGTTTTGTGAGGTGGCACATATAAAGTACGTGTATTTGTAAATTTTTTAATTACAGACAGGCAGTTCCAAAGCAATGCACCAAAGTCTGTGCCTCCAGAAACTCAGACAAGTCCAGAAGCTGGGGCTAAGAGGGAGAGAGAGCCTTGAAATCAATCCTAGAAAATAAATCTAGGGTCAAAATTCAAAGATTTTTTTTTTTATTTTTTAGCATGTTTGCCACTTATACTTTGCCCAGATGTTTGTATAAAACACAAGTTGCGCCTTTTTATGGTTCTGATCTATTTCTCACAAGACCACATGACCACAAACTGTATTTATAGACAAGTTTACAAGAACTTTATCAGCTTCAGATTAACAAAATCTACTTCTGTTTTATCAGTCTTTGCAATATATCAGACATGCAATAATTTTTAGGGTGGCTTTTTCAGTTAGGTTTAGGTTTCTCATTGGTACAAAAACTGTCTTAGAGGAAGTAATAAGAATCCAGCAAGTCCTTTTAAAGGCCATGAAGTAGCCACGTGTTGCCAACCTATCCCCACTGTTCTGCAAAACAAAGAGTCTTTGGAGAACTGAAAGATTGATCTGAAATGAGTGACATCATCCTATGCTGCTCTTCAGCTTATCACTTACTCCTTGGATTAATGGCTTCCTCACAGACTATAAATTCGTATTTCCAGGGTTCCTGTACTGCTGACTTCACCAGTTCGACAAAAGCATTGCCTTTGTGGCTGCTTTTGAAGAGACCCCAGAGCCGTAGGAGATTTGTTTGACAATAAACGGGGCTTTCTCTCTTGCTGCTGGAAGGCTGGACTGAAGGCAGACCCTGGAATGCACAGAATGCTTAGTGCCCCTGCACTCTGAGAAGAGGAGATCACTAAACTCAGTGTAGCAGAGCTGTTCCTTCTGCTCCCTGCAGTGCAGTGCTGGTGTAACACAAGGAAGGTACCAGGACAGCTTGGGGAACCCAGCTGCCTCCATACAGACACAAAAGAAGGAGCTATTCTTTAAGTGATGCAGTAACACCAAAATCTCTGCATGCTTGGGTTTTTTCATATGCAATTAGCCTCAATTACAATAAAAACAAATCCAGAGGTGGATATCCATATTTGATTGTGTCAGAAGTGAAAACTAGAGTTTTCACTTTCCTCTGCCCCTTAGAATCTTGACAGCTGTTTGTAGACAAGAGACAGAGCCTGGGAACAGCTCCTTGGAAAAATACCCACCCATCCCACTCCTCAGTCTTTTAAACATGACAACAGACAGGCAGCAGCAGCCTGAGGATTCATCTTCTGGTGAGGGACAACCTACCCTGTTGTCCAAGAACAACAATACCCACTCCACAGAAGTGCCACCACTATCCACTGTTAATCAGCAGAAGATCAAGTCATACCAGAAATACGCCACTACCGATCCGAGGAATGTCAACACTGAATGGCAGAACAGGAAAGTAACCTTGTACCCTAACAACCATTTCCCACGGCCCTTGCTTTGGGAACTGAAAACAGTAAGGTACAGTGTCCCTTAGTCACAGGTATGATCAAACAGAAAAAACAATAAGGATGTTTTTCCTTCAGTTGAACAAATGAAGCCTCTCCCAAAACATTCCAACTCTCCCCATGTGCCGATACCTCATGACTCGTGACATAAATGACACGTCATACATATGAAATAATAAGCTGATTTCCACCTTGTGCAGTCCATAAATGCTGGTTAATCTTTGATCCCTGGGCACGCTAAAACCCACCAGACAAGTCAAGGAGATCAAAAGTATTCAAATACAGCAAAAGTAGTTTTACTACCCCTTTTAGTCTTTCCCGAAAGGGGATTATGACTCAAAAATTTCTGACCATGTCAGCATAGGAAATAGCTGCATAATCTATTAGAGCCTAACATCTGCTGGAGAAAAAAACACAGTATAATTTCAGAAAGAGGAGTATGTCATAAACACAGCATCAGAGTATTTTGCTTTTTTTTTCTTTTACATCAGCAAGACCAGAATTGTTCTGTAACAAAGCAGACGGGTTTTCATAAGGCAGTTCAGCTGGCAGCAAAAGTGCCACAAACAGAAGGGGAACCCAGGCATGCTATAGTTATTTCGTAGGCAGGGTGTCTCTTAAAATTCTCTGTTGTTGTCATTTCTGTGTGTTTCAACTGGTTGGATTTCCTCCTTCCCCAATCCCTAGTGGTTTCGTTTTCTCGGCATTGCAGAATTTTATAATCTTTCTCCAACTGTACGTATTTCATTGGATTCAGGACAATGTTCTGTAGTACCATGTTCTCATTCATGTACAAATACATGAGCTGACAAACTTCAAATGGAATAGTGACCTTCCCTTTTTCGTGGCCTAAAACCTTGCAGAAAATACAATGAAATTGCACTTTGTATTTTAGTGAAACTTCAATCTATAAAACTCAATAAAGTAATTCCTGTAAATGTCAAAGGCTGGGGTATCTGCAGAAGTTGTTACAGGATTAATGCTAGCTCAGACCCCTGGCTCTTAACTTTAGAAACTTATGTGCAACTAAGGTAATGTAAACATATTCAGGAAAAAATACAGGTCTCTGAAAGTATACACTGTATCACTTTTGACTTTCTGCTCCTCTTTCATTTTCCAGTTGCATCACCCATAAGTACCGAGTCTAGGCACACTAAATATGGTAGAAGTTGTAACTCATAATTAGGAAAACATTCTATTTGATTTTAAAATTAGTAATTCAGCCTGCTTATCAGCAGTGTGGTGCTTCAGGAGCTGCCATTTCATAAGCTACACAAAATCTAAGTCACCTTCTCTCATTTTGGCACAGTTCGAGGGTCTCTATACTTATATTTACATGTTCCAGTTTTGCTGAGTTGGAAGCAATTCTAATGAAGAACTTCACAATCAATTTTAAACCCATGTAAAAGTAAAATACTACTAGCAGATGATATTACCATTAAATTCAGTATTAGGTCAGTAGTTTAAGAAGCACACAAAAAATGGTCCCCCAGTGAGAAGGAACCCAGGGAAAAAGAAAAGCTCACAAGGATCTTGGAAAGGCCTTCTGGACACACAGGGTGATTTCGATGGTAATGTTTGGGGGTTTTGCTGTTTTCTACCATCAAATTCCAGGCCCAGATGTGGGGTTTGTGTTGTCCTAAGTGAATTGGGAAAACACACCCCTGTTGTGTACAAATTAAACATCTCTGCTCCCTCAGGGCATAAAAATGGTACAAAGGATGAAAAAAAATACGGTAAAGTCTCTGCAGCCTTTTGCTCTGCTGCTGTTGCATAATGTTATTCTGAAAACCACACTGTACTGGACCAATGGGAACCTAGCAGGCCAGATAAGCTGCCCAAGTTCCAGATCTACATGACATTCTAGCCTAAAATGTACAGCCTCAGTATGCATATGTAGGGACTCTTGCCTCTGATTTGCTTGAGGAAAATACAGTGCTCTGCTTCCTAATCATGCTGCTGTCATATGATCAGCTGCCAAAAGCTGATTACATCAAAGAGGAAGTACACATATTTTTTGATTGATCAGTGCTACCTTAAGCATCCTCAGCAATCTCTGCCTCTTTTAAATTTTAATTCAGCTTGTAGACAAGAGTGAACAAATTGCTTAAAATGACCTGTCTTGTCTCTCCCCCACATTTTCAGGGCTCGTTTACCATAGCAGACACACTGGGAAGAAAAGAAGCTATAGCTGTGAACAGGAGGAAAAATTCTCACCTTGTCATCGGATGTGTACCTCCAGGAACCTTTCTACATGAAATATTGTAAGCTTCAGATCACACATTGCTCGCTGGTGCAGTCACCTAGAAATACAGATGGTGCCTGAGTGTTTTTCTAAGGCAATGGTGACATAACCACCATGAATTTTCCATCAGCTTCCTGAAATCAAGATGTGGGTATTGCAAAAAGCTCTTTGCTCAGTGCCCACTGTGGAAGCATTATGCTGATTTTGATACTGTACATATCAAACTCCTCCAGTCACTGCTACTTAGACACAAAATTCTGGTGTACCTTCAGCTTCCCTGGCACCCTGGTGTCAAAAATCATGACAAAGGTTTTATGGTCATAATTGTTACTCATGCTGCTGTTGCTCACCTCAATGGATGACGGTGGTTCCTCATCTTTTACAGGAGTAGGATTCAGAGGGGATTGTCCTTCTCTTAAAATTTCATGATGGTATCAAAGAAAAAAAGAAAACAAAATTTTAAGAAAAGGAAAAATGTTAAGACACCTAAATATTCGAGTTACACTACTTGGTGAGAATCCTAGCCACAGACTCACGGTAATTCTGCACTCACCCTCTCCAAACTGAGCTGTTGCCACCATCTACTCAAGCCAAAATCTTCAAAAAAGCTGAAACTTTTGCTCCATGTAGTGGCCACCATCCCACGGAGTTGGGTGCTAAAATATTCAGTGGTTTCCAGTTTGCTATCCATTGTGTATCATGCCAGTGGTCCTCCTGTTATGGTCTTTCTGGGAGACTACTGCATTGCTGTGCTGCTATAATTACCTCAGGCACAATGTCTGAGGGAAACTAAAGCTGGTGCTTTTAATAACAGATTTCAAGACTTTATTAGCTGTTGCTCTTATGTCACCCTTCGGAGAGAACCTGAAGGAGAGGACCACGTCTTGAAAAATTCTCATCATTAGAGAAAACCGATCTCATAAAAGGGAGCAGAGAAAATAAATTATGGCAGTTCATGAGTAAGAAATAAAAACGGTGAAGATATGGGTCACGTCCCTTTTATACATCCATATCGCTCTTCATTCAATATACTGCATCAGAATTTTGCAGATAGGAACCCAGTAAGGAGTCCTGTGATCATCTGGAGCGCCCTGTAACTATTGTTTTGTGAAAGAGGGAACCAAACCGGATTGGATTTTGTGGGATTGGCAATTATTCATATTATTACTTAAGGAAAGAGGATCAACTGGGCAATGCATTATCTTGGCCAGCAGGAAAATGCATGGGGGAAAACTATTGTCTCACATTGCGGGAGCTCTGGGGGAAAGAAAAAAATAAATAAAATCTGCGGCTGCAGATAGGAAAGACTTTGCTGCATTTATCCGAAACTTGGGTTTTCACGGTTCGCAAGTCCCTGAGAGAAACACCACCGTGTAAGGACGCACCCCCCGCAAGCCCAGCCGCGCTCTCCCGGCTGCGCAGGGCGCGCTTCCCCCGCGCCCCGCGGCGCGGCGCCGCTGGG
>NW_008238452.1:1947152-1950667 GCF_000691975.1 Corvus brachyrhynchos | reverse complement strand
TTTCCTCCCCTCCTTCCTGGAGAAGGGGAGGACGTGCAGGTGAGGGAAGCTACGGCGCTACGCCTGGGACTCCTACATGTGCAGAGAAACGTGCTGATACACTTTGGTACGAATTGATGCTGTTGCATCCATGCCATAAGTGTTTTGAACCCTTCTTTAAGGGGAGGGAAAAATGTATTCTAACTCGCACAGATCCAAGAGGGATGGGAAAAAATTCTTCAGTGGATGTACAGGAGGCACATTGTACGAGAAGCAGCTGCTTTTCCTCCTGCATTCACCATCCCTAACGTGCGATTTTCCACAGTATCCCCCCACAAAGACATCTCGACAATAAAATCTTGCCCAATAGGCCCGTGCAGGACTTTGAACGTCACCCTTAATGGCTTTTTCCATATGCTAGCTGAGAGCCGCAGAAACTTTACAAAGAAAAACGCATCCCATTCAGCAGAATCCAAGAGAAGCTCATCTCCAGTTCTGTTAAGTGTCCGCTTCCTGTTTCTCAGCCACGCTGGTTTATTTCCAGCTGCACAGAAAAAGCACACGGGCACTTCCAGTGCCAGCTCCAAGCAGCTCTTGCTATGGAAACTAACAAGTGATTAACTCCAGCTCAAGGCGTCAGACGGAACAGCCGTGTGAAATCCATTCCTGTGAGCACTGGGGAGGAAAACACAGAGCACAGCAAGGAGGGCACGCTGGGATCAGCCTGCTCCGGCATGGCACTCTGAGGCTGCTTTATGCACAGTAAATGTGCTCACATGCAGACAGACCCTCTGAAACCCTGCCCATGGACTTTCAGTGACTTAACAGAAAATTTCAGAGCCGGATTAAAACATGCTGCCCCATGGTCTTGCTTATATTAATATATTCTAAGTGGAATAAGGCTACTCATGCTTGAAACATTTGCATGTTGCCTGACTGCAAATAATAGTTTTCTTTCATGCCTGACATGCCTGCTATGTATAGCAGGTGATCCTAAAAAAATAGTATTTAAAAGATTTAAGGTGAAGTAAAAGCAGTAGAAAATAAATTGAAAATTACAGCTGCTTTTCATTCTAGAGAGAACTCTTAACTCTTACAGAGTGTTGTTCAAAAGGATGAGATGGGTTGTACTGCTCTTCCCAGATTCTTCACGGCTGTCTTCCTGTTGGTTTTGTGTTCTTCTAAAATACCTTCTGTGATCAGAGTTGATACAGAAAGCGTAAGAAGTCAGAAAGAACAGTCTATTTTATTTATTGAGGACTGGAGAGTTTGCTCACAAAATTTCTGTGCCTTTGGTCCCAGAGGTAGCCTTCATCCTCCGTGGATGTCTATATGTAAATATCCCAATTAAACTGACAGCCCAGTGTCACTCTTCAAGTCACGCTGCTTTGCTGTGGATAGTCTCTACGCAGTCCTGTCAGAGAAGTTGTGAACAGAAGGTTCTGTAACCACAGTCTTAAACGGTTTTATGGAAACCTTGTAATCAAAAAATCTTAACTATTAAGGAATCCTTGTGAAATATGTATTTTGTCCTTTAAGAAAGACTTTACAGGGCAGGGGCAAGTTGTGTTGTTGTCATTATTCCTTAAAAAAGAGGGAATTATTTCTGACATATTTTGCTCATGCTGTGCACTGGAGGAATTTTAAAAAATAGGAATCAATAGATGAAATATAATGTCACTCATATTTTTTGTTACGTTTTTCTTTCAGTAAAACAGGTGTTAACAAGAAACAGAACTGATAAACAAAGATGAAACAATTTTCCGCTTAGTTTTATCTGTAACGTATCATGTTTTATTTGCAGTGTATCATTTACGTCTGTCCAGTTGTTGGTAGAGCCTTCCTGGAAATATTAACTGATCTGAAAACAAGCAGAAAGGAAAAAATGAAACAATAACAAGTCACTTAGGGCCTTCTTGCCTCTTTATTACTAATGAAGAGCTGTAATTTGAAGTATGGAACCAGTATGTCCTATACCCTGTCTTCTTTTAACTTCAGTCGACTTCTGAATGGATCGAGGCAGACTGTTATTTTTAAAGCACAGCAGCTTTTGAAACAGGTTAAGCCAAAAAAAGGTAACAAGAAACTCCTGTTCAGGAAATAAATTTCCACACGTGGATTTAGTTCTTTGCAGGAACAGCTAATCAGAACAACCTTCAGGCTTTAATTATCCACTCCTAAGTGCTCATTAACCAGTTGTCCAGTGAGGGTGAGCAGTGCTATTGATACCAGTGATGCCCCCTGGCAGAGTTTTCCCATCTGCATGTTAAAACCAGCAATTTAGCATAGAAAGCTCATGGATTCCTTAGTGAGGAGCATCAGCCCCAGCTACTTGGACTAAGTGTAAAGTGTCTGCCAGAAGACAAATTATTTCAAGTCTCTTCCTAACATTTATGCCCAAGAAATGAGAGGCTTTCCTCTCAAGAGGGATTGTGTGGGAAAATCTGTGTCTTCACTAAAATAAGATCCTGCTGTGTGAGATACATGCTGCAATCTTTAATTGTTCTCACAGCAGCAAAAATTCCACATTCGTTTCAGCAAAGCATTTAGGTGGCTCCCAGCTACTCCTCTCTGAGGACCACAACCTTCCATCATCCTTCCATTCATGATATGTTACTCCTATAAAATAGCAAGTGGTGTAAGACCACTGCCTCCTTGAGAGAGAGTCTGTATTTCTCACTTAGTGAGCAAACAACTGGAACCAATTAACCAACTCTTGAACTCAGTGAAATTTAACTAACACAGCACCATCTGGCATTGACTATCACTTCTCTACAGAAACACTTCACTGTGGTGCTCGGTGTATTAAAAGTGCTTGCAAATGTAAGCATAATTAGGAAGGGCAGGACAGTGTATCTCACCTACTTCTAAATGAAACCACAGTAGAACAAACTTTTTCTCTTTAGATAGGAAATGGTTCTATCTCCCCCTCTGGATAGGTTTGTATTCTGTGCAACAGTAATTCATCTGTAAAATCAGGAGGTCTTGTACAGGGACTTCAGAATGGCCACAGTTTTTAACATAGGTATTTTTACTCCAGTTGAAGCCTTAATCACATGGATGTGAGTCCAAAACATTTCTGTCTGTTAATTCACTTTAAATCACACTTACTAATAAACGCTTCCCTAAAGCAGTTTCAAGTACAGGAATTTCATACCAGGATTCTGTCACCCCTACATAGCGTTCCAGCACTATAAAACCTCACTGCTGAAGCTATGCAAATATCCCACTGAGCAGAGATTAAATCCAGCACATTAAACATGTTCCAACAATTACTCTCCATCCCTTTCCCCACTCACCATGTGTGTCCTGATGGGTTTACTGACACAGCTACACAGCAAGTTGTCTGCAGGGCTGCCATAGGTCTTGTTTTTCACGGATACGAATAATTTAAATCCTGAAAACCGAGTAGGGGTTTGGGGTTTTTTTTGTCTCTCTCGACTGAGCGTGATTTTACACGTGTAGACTGCATAGGCTATTTTAAGGTACTTCTTCGGGTCTGTCACATCCTTGCTTCTCCTGAACCACACCGCTCT
>NW_008238452.1:1946767-1947134 GCF_000691975.1 Corvus brachyrhynchos | reverse complement strand
ACAGAGAAGCTACTTTTATTTCTCACAGCTCATTAAATTTACATAATAGCACATAAAATAAAGCACAGAGGCATCCCATTGCTTACCAGTTGACCCGAGAATCACTTTTTACCTCGTCTTTCCCCTTCCGGATCAGTGTTTGCTTACATTGCTCTGAGCCTCACCGCAGGACACTCGAGTTCCACTAACGGTGTCTTTTATGGGACTGGTACTGGGACCTTGCAATCAGACAACTCAGTAAAGTCTGGTTCTGCATTATGCGTCCCTGTTAGGCCACAGAAGGCCGTTCGAGGGACGGGCGAGGCTGGGCACAGGGAAATGCCCATTGCAGAGCGCGCTCTGGCCCCAGCGCGGCGGGACCGCGGCG
>NW_008238452.1:1928445-1946629 GCF_000691975.1 Corvus brachyrhynchos | reverse complement strand
CTGCGAGCTCCGAGTAAGGGCGGGGCCGCGGTGCGGGGCTGGCTGTAGGAGCAGTGAACGGTGTGAGCTTTCTGACAGAGTCTCTCTGCAGAGCCCTGACGGTGACGCGGCGTGGGTTCAGTTGCGGGCAGTCCTTGCACTGAGTCCTGTATCCCAGCGGGACACGAGCTGGGAAGCAGAGGGGAAGGAGGGACTTGGCACATGCTTTAGCAAGAAAGGTGTAGTCTTTTAGTGTCCTGTCTTTTGGGAAATACTGCGTCAGAAGATAATTCTGTAATACTAATACGTCATTTTAAAGTTACAAATGCAATCTCCAGGGTTTTAACATATGTACATGTTATTTTAATTTGGGTGAAATTAAAACTTACTAAACTTTAAAAATTTACTTGGTTCCGTGCATTAAAACAGCTCTGCTTGACACTTAAAATGTGTGTTTCAGGGTCTAATCAATGACATTTCATTCGGCGTGTTCTTTTCATCATGCTGTGCAGTGGAGGACAAAAAATATTCAAATGGGAGAATTTAGAAGTGTGTTCAAGTGTACTTTAGTTTGTAGTAGCCCTGTAACTCTGGCTCAGGGACAAAGCTGTTGTATGTACATCTATCTTACTTTATTCCTATATTTGTAAGTCAGAAGACAACTGTAGCATTTCAGCCTGAAGCCATGTGGTTTTGTATTTTGTGTGTTTGGGATTTTTCCTTTCCCAAGTCTTTCATCTAAAATGCCTCTTTAGTGGCATTCTTTATATACATTCAGGGAATAAAGCTGTCTTCCACAGTTTCCAGCACAGAACACATGTCTAATACTCGTAATAATGTGTGTAATACTTTTAATAATTTATCTGCATTTATCCAGCAGAACTTGGATCCTTTCTTTCTAATATATCTTTCTTCCATAAATGGAAAATTTCAATCAGCCCAGTTTTTCAGACATTTGTTCCGAAGTGGAAATACCTGTGTGGGATCAGTGAAACTACTCTTAGGGAAGTGCAGGCCTTCAAGTTTTTTAGCTCCCTTGACTGAAACTTCCAGTCCTAGAGGCAAGTTGAGGTTATTGTGTAAGCACTTGTTTCAACACAGGGGAAAAGAGATAAAAATGAGATTTTTCTTTCTTCTTTTCTTTTTTTCTTTCCTTTCTTGGTTTAAATCTATTGTGACACTACAGCATTAGGGGGAAAAAAGCCTCTCATCCTAGGTGCAGACTTCTTGTTTCAGGCTTTGCTTTTCCAGATATCTGTATGGATCTTTATTGGGAAAGTGACAGTTTCTTTACACTATAGTTCCTTCTTGACTTCTCTCTGGCATTGTTCTCTTTGGGTAACCAGAGTAAACACATGCCCACACCATTTTTTTTCCCCTTGGTCCATATTGTTCTAATAAAAACAGACAACAAAGCTGGAGAACATGAGTGTATAAACTGACATCCAGGCTGAAATTTTGACATCTACCCCAGAGAAGAAGCAGCTTTTCCAAAAATCACAGTCTCTTTTAAAGAGGGAATAAAAATGCTATCATACATCACAGGAGTTTCTGCTAATTCAAATGTTATTTCTTTGTAAATTTCTTGTGTTTCCTTTTTTGTTTGGGTTTTTTTAGGGGCGGGGGGAGAGTACTGGTGTTGGTTGGCTTGGGGGGGTTGTGGGGGTGGGGTTGTTTGATGTTTTGGTTTTGCCTGATTTTGCTCACGTATGCCAGAATGTAGTACGCCTTAAAAAATAAACCAAGGAAAAACTCTTGTCATGTTATTTCTTGCCTACCACCTTCTGAGAGATGTTGGATCAGATAATGTGTGGCCTTGACAGCCTTTAGGTTTTGTTAGCATTCTGATACTTTCTTGAGTAAGAACTCAAGATTCCCTGTAAGACTCGGCAGAAATTGCACACTTGGGTTTATCCCGGACCATCAGGTATAGCCAGATCATCACAAGTGGTGGTTCTTCTTTTAAACTATCTGTTTGGGCAAGAAAAGCTAATAAATGGAGAGGAGGTAGGTGATGCTTTTTCCTGTCTGCAACATCCATAGACTTCTCTCAGTAGCTGGGCCTCCAGAAAGAGAGTAATGCCAGTGTTCTCTGTATTGTTAGTCCAGCCAGATCCTCTCATTGAGCCTTGAAGGTGCTCTGGTGCAGTGTCTTTTTATAATGTTCTCTGTTCAGCTACATTTTGAAGCTTTATCATTTATCTGTGTTTTCAATGTAATGCTCTATTTGAATTATTTAGTGCTAGCTTTAAACAAAATCATCACTCTTTATTCAGTAAAATTACTTCTAGTGTAAAATGTATGAATGCGTGTTAACTTTAAACAATTATAGTAATTATGATTTAAATCTCCGGTCTCGTTTTTCCTTTTATGATTTTTATGAAACAGCAAGACCTTTGTCATCTAGTCAGGAAGAATTAATTGGTCTTGTCTGTTCCTGAAAATCTTCCATACAGAACATCCCAGATAATTAAACCTCTGAGTACCCTTCTTACTTTGGCCATTATTGGTCCTCATCCATCTGGAGTAACATTCTAAACTTCACCTTGAGGTTCATTTGGTCTGTTGCCTCTCAGCAGGCACTTTTTGGTTGGTTTTTTTTTTCTCAGCCAAAAGAGTATGATTCCTTCAGTCTCCTTCCCTTTAAAATGTGTTTATAGGCTACTTAGTATTTGTCTCTTTGCTCTGGCTATGTTCCAGTTATTACATCTTTCTTAAAACTTATTACCCAAAACTGGACGTAGCTGACACATCAGCGTTGCCAAATTAGGACAAAGAATTTTTTTGCACTGTGCTGATGATGCTTCTGTTAACACATCCTGGAGCTGCTTTGCCTTTGCTTTGCAGCAGTGTCTTGCTCTTGCCTTTGGGTGATCCACTCCAGCTGCCAGATCTGTTTCTGTAGCAGTGGTGCCTCTTTACATTTTTAGTGTGTATTTCTGCCTGGAAGCTGGCATGTGCTATGTGGAACTTGGCGTTTAAAAACTGTTACCTAGATTTCATCTTAGATTATTTGGGGGTTTTTTTAATGTTAAATTTAAGTGATTTTTTAGATGTTAATCTTCTCTTTCCAAAGGGCTGGTAGTACAATCTGTCTTCCCATAGCATTGCAGAATATCCTGAGTTAGAAGGGGCCCACAAGGATAAACAAGTCCATCTCCAGGCTCTGCACAGGACCACCTCAAAAATCGTGCCGTGACTATATTACAAATGCATAAGGGAAAAAATAATGGGAGAGAACAAATAGGATGTAATTTTTTCTCTTAAGGGAAAGTCCCATTGTACACGTGAATGTAATTACTAATTAAAAGTTTCATGTGAAAGAAATGTTGTTTGTTTTCTGAAAAGAGACTACTGCTTTTTGCAATGGATGTTTTCCTCTAAGGCATTTGAAGAAGCTATTTTAATATACGAGAGGGATGTTTTTCCTTGCCATATCCATCATTTATCTAAAACAAGTTCTAACCATCATGGCAGACTTAGAGCAGCTGAGCTTTCAATGTTCAGGAGGCAACTATATTTTTCCTTTTTTTTTTATTTAACCTTTGCACTCTGTCCCCTCCCTACTTAAAATAATCAGATGTCACTTGCACAGTGATCTTCCTTATCAGAGCTCACTGATCATTCTTCTTTCTTTTCCAGTGACCTTGAGCCTGAATGGTTGGATAGTGTGCAGAAAAATGGGGAATTATTTTATTTAGAACTAAGTGAAAGCGAAGAAGAAATTCTGCTTCAGAACAGCTGTCCAGAAATGCCAGCAGTGAATCATGTCAGGTTTCGTGAAAATGAAGCTGAAATTATTCAAGAGGGATCACGAAAGGAAAGAAAGTATGAACTGAAGAAATGGACCAAAATGCTAAAAAAGAAGAGTCTTTTACCAAAGCGTTCTGGTAAGAAAGGCAGTGGAAGCTGCAATGTGCACCCCACTGGTCCTACTTCCATATTGAAACACCAGTCTGCTCAGAAAATGGGTGTCACTGTTCAGCAAAAGTACAAAGATGTGTCTGTTTATGTAAATCCCAGAAAACTCTACAGTGCTGGGGAAGAAGAGCAGCAGAGGCTGCTGGAGGCCTTAGTAGGGATTGTCCATCAGTCTTCATGGAGCAGCAGAAGAGTGGAAAAACAAGGCAGGAGGGATAAAGCCACCAGAGGAGTCAGTGAAGAGAAGCTTGTGGTACATGGCTTGGTGCCAGGTAGTTCTGCAATGAAAACAGGTCAAATCCTGATTGGTAAGTAACTGAAGGAATAGTTAACTTCTACACTCTTCCTTTAGCATGAAGATTTGTGGGTTTTTTGCTGTTAGAGGCAGCTGACTTGAATATTCCCGAGACATAAGCAATTACATCAGTTCTCGAGGGATTATTTTAAATCAGTGTCATTGCATCTGATGTTTTGTTACCTGGTCAGTTTTACTGCATTATTGGTTTTAAGAATATGTGGCATAATCTAGAAGGTGTTAATACAGTAAGGAGATGACCATTCCTTAGTGTTCAGAGATTGAGCAGCTTGGAGCAAGAAATACCCCCCCACCACCTTTAATTTAGGATTTTAACTGAGGATTTGCTCAGTAGATAGGTGGGACTGGAGAAAACGTATAGTCTGCCAGATACCCTATTTAGATTTTGTTCTTTTCCACAGCATCCCCCTGAGATAAAAAGCTTTACTGTATATACGCTTTAAATTTATTTAGTGCCATAAAAATGAGGAAAAAAAATACCGAGTAAGATACGTTCATATGTTATAAACTTTCTGCACAGCCTTGTTTGGTTATTTTTCTGTTCAGCAAGCCTAACAGCAGCTTCCTCAGTAGTTTAGATTTTGGGAGGCTCCAAATCCATCACAGGGCTGCAGTTTGGGGAGGCAGTGAGCCCGTACAGCCTTTGTGTTGGTTTGGCTGCTTGGACACTTCCATGAGCTGATGAAACAGCCTGGCAGGAAACTAACCCAGAAGAGAAATTGGCAGTCTAGTATTTTGCTGGTGTAGTAAGTTAAACTTGGGACACAGAAGGTCTGACAAGCACCCAAATGTGAATAATGGAGGGGAATGAACTGCCGTGAGGGGCAATGAGGGAGCAGAAATACTCCCACTCCCAACATTGAGGCCACCAAAAACTTGGCACTCACAGACATCAGCCTGAGAGACAGTAAATGTGAGACAACTAGGCCACATCTGTAAAGGGTGAAAGATTACATAATTATCCTTGAAGCTGGTTGCTCACAGAATGGGTGAGCAAAGATGTGATGTTGGTTAGGAGATCATTAAAAATCTTAATGCTATAGTAGCACAAATCCCACAAAGTCAGCATGAGTGCTTTTGAAATTCCAGTGTTGTGTATGTAACAAGGCACATCGTGCTTTGACTGGCTGGTTGTTCCAGCACGTGTTTTTGGTAGAGATGCTAAAGAATACTCCAGAGGGAAAATTGGATAACTTTCAAATTTTACCAGCAAGAACTGATTAGTCAAGAAGTGGGGGATGTCGGCTGAGAGGGAGGAGAGAGCAAGTTTCAACTTGATCTGCTTAATGCTATTTAATCTCATTAGTGTACAAGTGGGTGTTTGTAACCTGTAAGTTAATTTTGGGACACAGATTTGTATATAAGAGTTTTGTGAGAGCAGGTGTGAAGTCAGAACAGCGTAGGCAAGTACCAGATCCAGGAGATCAAGCTGACCTAACCAGAGATAGAATTTCATCTGCTGCACTTAATGCTTCCCAGAGCTAGTGAGGACAAAAACTGTGGGGGTTTTTCGTTTGTTTCAAAGAGAAGAGCATTTAGTTTAATCTAAGAAGAGTCTTGCCCTTTAATACGTCCTAGGCTATCATCAACCCTTGCCTTGGTTTTTTGCACATTGAAACTGAAATAGTTTTAAGCATACTGGGGTTATTCAACTCTTAAATGGGAAAATGAGCTGCATTCAGTGCCAACAGTGGAAAATATATAATTTTCATGTAAAAATACTTTCAAATTATATATCTATAGTGAAGCTGAGTACTGTGGAATTTTTATGTGGTGTCTAGAAATAGGGATGCTTTGCATAAATTAGATGTTCAGATTTCAGTGTTGTCTGCATAAAGAATATACAGGAAAAAATTCCTGTTCTTGTCAAAAATCTGTCTGGTTTACTGGTTCTGTACAGCACATCACAGAATGGCATAGCTATGTTGTACACCCAAAGCCTGATTTAGAAGCAAATAGACAGCTCCTCAGATCTTCCGAGGAGCTGAAGTTGGAAACAAAGTTCAAGAGTAATAACAGTAGAACTTTGCCTTCCAGTCCTTCTTGATAAAAGTAGGTTTTTGGAGTCCTGTTGAGAATTGTGGAAACAGCCAGTAAAGGACATTTTTGTGGTCAGTCTAAAACTGAAGAATTAGCGCAAAAGTGAGCAGCTTCTTAAGCCATCACAAATGAGGAATACCTGATTGGCACAGCACAATGCCTGCTGGCTGGTCTGGTTATAACTTTGTTCATCTTCATTGACCTGTATGTGCATAAGCATTAACCTGTTTTTGTTTGGCTTTATAATATTTCAGTGGCCTTCAGTGGTCCAGATCAGCTTGGTAGTAGTCCTTTGTGAGGCAAATCCAAACTATATTTTCCTTTAAAAAGACATGCTTTAAAATGACATCTGGTTGTCTTCCTGGTAAGCAGTTTGCAGCACTCATTTTGACTCACAAAGTGGTTTATGCTTCAACATTTTTAGTAGAAATAACTTCTTTTCCCATCCTTAATAATCGCTTTCCTCAGGTGGCTTTTCTTATTTGTTTTGAAGTGTGTATCCCTTATAGCTTTGAACACTTAAAACATCTGTTTATTATTTGTGCAATACACTTTAATTTTTTGTTTTTAAGATTGCATATGGAAGTCGTAAGTCTTGTTGCTGTACTTTATTAACCAAGTGGAATGCAGGCGCTGACCATATGAAAGTAAATACAGCAGTTTTGCAAGCTAAAAAACCCCGCTGCTTTGTAACTCTAGAAAGATGGCACTCTATCCATGTGTTGCTTATCAGTTCATCTGTCTTTTCTTTTTATATTTAGCAGGTCAGCATCCATCTTAAATTTTCAAAACAGAAAAGCCCTCATTGATTTTTAAACTCATTGCCACTTTCATTTTGGTTAAGATGAAATACAGTTGCTTCTATCTCATGCTTTTTAAGTGTCTTTTGTATTTTCAGCAAAATACTTTCCTTGCTTAAGTTAATTTGCAACATTATACAAAGCTTGGTCTGCAGTGGAAAACTTTGAGCATATCTTCAAAGAGGAAAAGCTTCTCAAAATACTCACGTTTAAATCCAGACAAATAAGGGTTGTGATAGGTAATGCCATTATAATTTGATTCCCACCCCCCTTCAAATTGAAACCTGTTGGATTCATGGCAGGGAAGAGTTCTTGTAAATGCTGGTGAGCAT
This sequence comes from Corvus brachyrhynchos, assembly GCF_000691975.1. Lineage (NCBI taxonomy): Eukaryota > Metazoa > Chordata > Aves > Passeriformes > Corvidae > Corvus > Corvus brachyrhynchos. The sequence goes on along the minus strand of NW_008238452.1, from coordinate 1,939,241 downwards.
CATCTTTACCATAGTAAAAATAAAAAATTAATTCCAATGACACTGTAAATAGAGCAAAGCTTTTCTCACTGGCAGAGAGTACTGTTGTTACCCTCTTTGAAAGTATCTTATAGCTCTCATCACCAAATAGCTCAGCATGAGTCTTCTCACTTTATCAGTATGTACAATTGTCAAAAAATTGTGAAATCTCCTGCCTGACAAGAATTAATTGTGGAGGAAGGTAAAGATGGGTTATAATAATCCAGTTTTGAACATGTATGCACAAGCTACAGGCTGCTGGTGCAAGCTTCCCTTGAAAGGTCCATATCCTTAGAGTCCTATCAGAAATAAAAGCCCTTGAAAGGACCAAAATCCTGTGAGAGTTTGAGATTTTTATGTGGAATTACTGTAGATGGTGTATTTGTTGGAAAGACTCTCCCAAGTAGAGATGTTGGGCTCACAAGATGGAAACAGAGCTTGTGTAAGCTTTGCTTTGTGCTCACTGGGATGTTGGGGATGTTGCTTTTGTTCTCTTAATCTCCTCTTGAAGCACAGCAGCATTGGTTTGGATGAAAGCAGCCTGGTAACGTATAAAACAAGTAATTGATCTTTTCTTCAGTAGGAATGTGTTCCATAGTTTGCCTTTTTTGGAAAGACGTATGGGAACTTTTGTAAGTGCTCCCACGAAGTCATTACCAAGAATGGAGGAAACTAAATATCAGGACTCCATGACAAAAGTGTGTTTTGTCTCCATCCTCTCCCATGTGAACAACTTGATTCTCATGATTTCAGAAAAAAAATGTTCACTTCCCTTCACAGTATGGAAGTGGTGTTCACTTGCCAGTCAGTGTCCCTGGGCTTAATGCAATGGAGATCTGCTTTTAGAAATGGTGCATGCAGGTTTATCTCTAGGGAAGGGATGGTTAACAGCAGTCATAGTCTTGTGCCTCAAGTGGCGAAGAGATAGGCAATTCTGAAATAAACATTCTAGGGATGGCAGCAATGCCAAAGACTTTCCTAAACTTTGTCCTTAAAGAGGCAGGAATAATTCCATCAGCTGTGTGCAGACTGGGTGTTTGAGATCAACACACACAGGTCTTAGCTGCTGCTGACTGGATGGGAGAAGTCTCTTCTGATGAGAAGATTGACAGAACAAATAAAATAGGAAAAAATTCCTGCCTCGCCTCTTTTTGTTTCATCACTTAAGTACAATTCAGTCCTGCTTAACATTGTGCAGAGAACATGTATAGATGTCTTGCAGTTTCTTTGTAAACTGAGAATCTTTCCACAGTAAGTAATAGAATTCAAAAGCTTGATCATTCATTTTAATGGGATCAGAGTAAAGCTTACTTCATTCCTTAAAGAGAATCCTAGACTCATAGTACAGTTTGGATTGGAAGAAACGTTTAAGATAATCTAGTCCTAACCCCACACTAGATCCATCCAACCTGGCCTTGAACACTTCCAGGGATGGGCAGCCACAGCGTCTCTGGGCAGCCTGTGCCAGGGCCTCGCCACCATCAGAGTGGAGAATTTCTTCCTAATACATAATCCAAACTACTTTCTTTCAGAAGGACATGTATTTTTTCTAAAGATAAATTTGTTGGCTTAAGGAATTATATCCTGGAGCTGCCTGAAGAAAATTCATTTCCTCTATTGTAGTGGCTCGCTGCGTTTCTAAAAGTGGAACTGAGTGATACTTTGTTCTGATGTTTCTCCCTATATCTGTAATTCAGTGATGTTTTAGTCTGGGATGGTTTGACTTATTCTGCAGACAATCGAGTTAGACCAACTTAAACAATTGCAAAGGCTATTTACACTTTGATTTCATTTAACCTGAATTGTTTAAGCATTAGGTAAGTGAAATTAGATTAAATTTCATACAACTGCATTGATTTTTTGACATAATTCATGTGTGTAGACGTAAATCAGTCTGTCTTTCTCTAAGTCTTTTACTCTGCTAAAGTGCAAGAAACAATTCTCAAATAAATGTAGATGTCAAGCTCTTACAAAGTAAGACTTGCATGTACAAACTCTTTCACAGCAGTTAATTATTACACTGAGTAAATCTTGTCATGTCCTGCTTTAAAAATACTCAGGGTTTGTAATTCTACATATCTTATTCTTTGCCCAGTGATGTCATTTATTCTCTTACTCTATTCTTTGACTGCTGTTGTGTGTGGCAAAAAGAAAAGAAGGAAAAAATGCAAGCACCCACCCTCACTGCCTCTACTCCCAATTCCGAAAAATCCATCCTAATCAGTAGAGATTTTCTCTGTTGTGGATCAAGTTGCTCTCTTTGATAGTGATGCAGCATTTTCTGGCAGAAGGCAGGCAGCCTTACAGGACTGCTTGGCCTGTGTGCTCTGGAATGCTGTTCCATGTATGGTCCATGATTACATTTTTACCAATTGGATGGAATAAATATTTACTGCTGCAATGAAAGTTTTACATGTGTAGATCAGGCATTGAATAAATAAAACACTTGGAGTATGTAGCATGTAAATACTGATGGCTCTTCTCCTTTTAAAGTGCCTTTGTCTATTCCACCCTGGGAGATGTGGTTCCAAAACATTCCCTCAAGTGCTAAGGTGTGGATGTCTGCACAAAGTGTGTGCAGCTCCTCTGACTGGCTTTACAACAGAATTCCTAAGGATCCAGTCAAACAAACAGAACACAAACAACTTTTGTTTAAATAGATGAGTTTAAGATGAGTACAAGAGCAATTTATGCTTTCTCTTGTAGTTGTGGACAATGATCTTTATTACAGTGTTCTTAACAAAGAACATAGTAATCCTGTTTATAATTCTTGTTATATTAGAGTAGCCTGAGTGCTCTGCTTTTCATTACTAATTTTCATGTCCTGGGGCTCTGGCATGGGCTTACTGAGTTCCTCTTAAATGCTGTCTAACTTTCAGCTTTTCTGTTTTTGAATTACTGTTGTGTTGAAGATTTGACAGGCTAAAACTTAACTGCGCAAGAAACACAGAGGTTAGGGAGAGAGCCATTTCTTGAAAGAGAAAAAAATTAAATATTTTTATGTGTAGAATAAAATGTAACCTTTTCTTGGTTTTGCATTCAGGAGGAGTAGGAATTAATTTTCCTTCAGTGTAAAAGAAGAGTGAGCAGTTGGTTATTGCCTGATGTATTAAAGAGGAATATTGCTTGCGTTTTGGGGGTACTCAGTATTTCCTTTCTGATGGTTAATTAAGAAGAATGTTCTTTCTCTTGTTGGCCTTGATGGTGTGTTGCACTGATTTTGAGGAATCTACTTTGTGCCTGGGAAGAATTCCAGTTGCAGTTGAAGGTATTTAACAACAAGGTAGAACATAGGAATAATGGTAACTGTCAGTTTCTTCTAAACTTGAACGTTCCGTGACCTTTGATAGATTCTCAGGGAATGGAGAGACCTTAGAGACTCAGGCTGTGCTTTTCCATAGTCTGCATGTCATTATCACTGTGTCAGTTTGAGCTGAGCAAGTCTTCTCCTGGAAAATTGAAATACCTACTGAACCTCACAGTGGGTCAGTGCTTTATTTCTGCAGTTGATCACATCTTTGTTGCCAAGTTGAGGCTTAAAATACAACTATGCTAAACATGCACATTTGCTGCAACTCCATATCCTTTTTCTAATCCCTTTCCACTGCCTGAGTGATGAAGGCCATGTTAATAATCTTGGAGAGGATGTAGAGGTACTTTTTAGGGGAGTCTTTGTGCAGCTCGAGAAATTGAAGCTTGGTTTTCAATTTGCTCTTTCAGAGGAGCTCTTGGTGTTTTTAGTTGATGCATAAGAAGGACCTTGGAATCGAGTCCCTTTCAGTGTTCAGTAAGAAGCTAATTTCTTTATTTCCCTTCCTACAGACAGAAGATACAAGCTAGAAACTAATCAAGCTTTTCACCTGACAGAAAGCAGAGACAGTTGAAAATGACATCAAAGAAAAATCAAGTAGAAAATAAGGCCTGTTTTGTTACTCTGAAGTTGAATATTTGCCTCTGAAAAGGAACCAATGAATCAAGTCCTGGCGCCACTGGCAGTCGCTTCTTACAGTTCTTGTCATAAATTTATATTGCCTCATCTTAGGTATTTTGCTCTAGGTACCCTTATTGGAAAGTTTTTTAGAAATTCTCTGGTTAGGGTCTGCAGAACCTTCTGATTTCCGCTCTGATTTCTCACCTAGGTTTTGCTTACCTTGTCTTTAACCAAGAGGTTCTTCATTTCCCACGGTTGCTACAGTATCACTTCTGTGTATATGATCTCATTTGATTTCTTGAGCACAGGTGAATAGGACTGTAAGGAGTACTCTGGATGGGATCACTCACCTACATTTCAAGGAAAGAACAAAAATGGTCAAAAAACCTTTTATTTTTACTTTCCAATCTCTATTCCTTTTGACAGGTCTGTGTAGTTTTATCTCTTGATGCTATTTTATGTTTTATAGCTTCACAAGTTGGTTTTCTTTTCCACAGGTCTCATATCCCTCTTGCACACTCCATGCTTAAACATGCATCTTTTTGAGGGGGATGAGGCATAGGTTACCAATTAGTTAGCACTGGGATACTTCTTGAGAATATTTTCCTTCACTTCATATAGAAATCCCAGTCTGATTTTTCTAGTTTAAACTGGAATGTGGATTTCAAATTTGTAAGCTCTAATTTGGTTCTGTTTTCTTTTGTAAGTGGTGCCTTTAATTTTTCAAACCTTTTCCACTTGTAGTTAATGACATTTTCTTTGGGACCGTAAGGGGTATTTTTTCCCCATTTCCAGTGATTGTAAGGGTGTCAGATGTACAGAGCACAAGATGCCATTGGGCAGGAAAAACTGGCAGATAAAAATATGGAGAGGAGGAGCCACAGCAGGGGCAAGGAATGGAAAAGAAAGGACTGAGTTGTGAAATCTGTTGTGTTTTCTGGTCAAGTAACAAGAGTGATAGAAGCCTGGATGGAGGGGAGAGGCTTAGAGAGTTATTGTACAGCAGAGCCACCAAGATGATCAGAGGGATGGAGCACGTCTCTCATGAGGAAAGGCTGAGAGAATTGGGGCTTTTCAGCCTTGAGAAGAGAAGCTTTGTGGTGACCTAACTGTGGCCTTTGAGTGCCTGAAGGGAGCTTACAGGAAAGATGGGGAGACACTTTTTACAAGGACATATATTGACATGGTAAGGGGGAAAGTCTTTAAACTGACAGTAGATTTAGAGTGGATATGAGAAAGAAATTTTTGACTGTGAGGATGGTGGGACACTGGAAAGGATTGCCCAGAGAAGCTGTGGATGCCCCGTCCTTGGAAGTGCTCAAGGCCAGGTTGGATGGGATTTGGAGCAACTTGGTCTAGTGGAAGGTGTCTCTGCCCATGGCAGGGGGTGGAACTAGATGATCTTCAGGGTTCCTTCCAACCCAAACCATTCTGTATTTCTATGATTTTTGTCAAATGATATGAGTGTGGCCGTAAGGCCTTAAGAGCACTGAGGTAACGGACTAAATGTGGTAAATGTTGCATGTAGCAAATGTCTGTTTAAATGTAACAAATAGACATTTATGACAGCTTGAGAGGCATACTAATTTTTAAAACTAAGACTCTTTTTCTCTCTGTATTGTGGTGCAATAGCAACTGCCTTTCTCATTCCTTGTCTGTTCCACCTCCAGGAGATGTTCTTGTTGCCATAAATGATGTCGATGTGAATTCTGAAAACATCGAGAGGGTTTTGTCTTGCATTCCAGGTCCTATGCAGGTACAGTAGTTGAACATTTATTCCAAAAATCCTCTGTAAAAGTGAGTACTGCTTCTAGCCTTTTTTTCCTGAGGAAACAAAATTTAGGTGGCCTTTTTCTTAAAACTTCCTCTGTTACCTTTTGAATGCATTGCTTGACTTCAGTCAGAGTAGAAATTTCAGAGTTTAATTCTGGTAAGTTACATGAAAATAGGTAGGTGCTGATATCTAGCTTAAAAATAAACATGTCAGCAAAACAGTAATGGATTTTGTTCTGCCAATTGCTGCATTTAAAATGGTAATAATTGCTCTGAAAATACTTAAATAGAATAATTATGTCTTCATCATTATCAACAAGACTCACAAACCACAAGAGAGTAAAAAGAAGCCTGAATTAACAAGTAGTGTTATTAAAAATATTTAAGAGCATTTAAATGGTGAAATGGGTACTGCTTTAATATTTAAATAGAATAATTAATTACTGGGGTTCTAAGAGATGTTAGATTGAAGACTTTTAAGATCTTTCAAAACTCAACAGTGATGAAATTGATAGAAGTCAGTAATAAAAACTGATAACCAAAAGAAACAATTCCAGAAAACCTGACCTGATGAATAATACTTCTTTCCCCAAAACCTACTGCAAATACCTTTTGTTCTAGCTGAATAGTAATTTTGTAGCTGTAATGAGGAATTAAATAAGTAATGAAGAATTAGATAGCTATTTCAGAACTAAACCAGGAGAGTGCTACTTACCTAGGATGTTAGTAGCATAAAATTTAATATTTTGAATTATGCTGCTTAAATCCACTTCCTCATGGACAGGAAGACAAGGTAAAAGTTGACACTTAGAGGTATGAGCAGGAGCAGGTTAAAAATTAAAGTGTCTCTTGGTAGTTTTTCTTCAGGTAGAATATATAAGGTGATGATAATAACTGAACCCTTTTACAGTCCAGAGATTTTAAAAAGTGGAAATTTACTGTTTTCTTTAACACAAAAGCTCTGTTTGCAACTTACATAGTGCAAGTTCCTGTGGAAATATATCTGCAGCTGCAGTGAGATTGAGTACTGGGATGTCAGTTCAGGAAGCTTTCCAAGATATTTGACAGTCTGAAGTTTGCCTGAGCTACTGGAGTTGTGGTCAGGTACTGGCAGAGCTCCATGGGAGAAAAACCTTCTCTTGTCCATCTTTGACCAAATACGGAGTTGCTGTAACTGTTGTTAAACACAGAATGATTAAAAAAGCAGAGATGATCTAGTTTGTGTAATTGTATCCTTGCTAGATTAGAGGTATTGCTTGTTGCTAAAAGGCAGTGCAGCCCTTTAGAGAGCAGTTCCTTGTGATGCTGTGTTAATGCTTGCACTGTCAGTAAATCTGTCAAGCGGGCAGCGATTACTTGAAATGTGTAACAGTTTGTCATGGTGGCTTTCCAAATCCTTTCATAAAAGTGCAATTATTCCTTTTCTACTGTGCAGTTTGAGTCAAGCTAGACGAGTGATGGCTGGAATAGACCAGTGGAGATTTAAATAGAGAGTTCTGGGGTTTTTTGCAATGCAGTACACTGCAATCATGCTGCTGAGGGAATAGAGGGTTGTTGTGTCTGACATTTTGTAGTACAAGCAAAATTGTTACTGTGTTCTCATTCACCTTACCTTGCAAAATATCAAAAAAGATGCCATGTAAAAAGCCTTTTTACTTACATATGAGTTATTTCCATGAGTGAAGTCCCTACTCTTCTGGGTTCATGTTAAAAATTGCTGAAATTAATTTCAAAAACTTAACTACCTAGATTTTCTCAGTTGCACCATGTGACATAACATCTCATTACTGTATTTCCAGAATTTTGTTTTTCTTACCTCAGTTTAGGCAACTAGATCTAGGCTTGTAAGGGCTAGTTCAGTGCATTTGCTGAGCAATACAAATCCAATGCTACATTAGTCCTATTCGTTACATTTCTGTAATCAAAATAGTTGCTGTTTCCTAGAACCACAAGACAGACTAGGAAGGGCAAGATACGCTAAAAGAATATACTCTTTTTTGCTCTGATGCTCAGAAGTTGCAGAACCATTTTACACAAAACTTTCTAAAAATATTCAGCCTGAGGCAGACATTTAGAATCAGAAATTTCAGCCTGAAATTTTGAGTTACAGTTGTGCAGACCATAAGCACATGGCAAACAGATACTGAAAACAGGAAGCAACAGGCAGTCTTTAAAAGGCAGACAATGCCCCCAGCTCTGTCTGCAATAAAATCCATATTCCAAGCCATGCAGCTTTCTTGCAGATGAAATCATGCCTTTCTGGGGCATGTAGTCTAACAGCTACATTTTCTCTTTTGACACTGAGAAATGTGTAAGAGTATCGAGAAACAAATAAAATACAGAGTGACCGTCCAATCATTGCTTTCCAGCTTCCAGCAGTTAATAGTAAAGGACCTGTAAAATCAGTTAAGGGTTTCTATGTTCTCCTTTGTTTCTTAAAATTCTTTTGACCTCCACAGCATCCTGGAGCAGTGATTTATGTAATTGATTTGTATTATGTTAATTATCATTGGTTTTCAAATTGCCATCTAATCAAGTGCATGTCATACCCCCATGTTCCTGTGTTATGAGAAAAAGTTAACTGTCCATGTCTTATCCTTCCATGGCTGTGGAGAGCTCTGTCATGTTCCACTTCTGTTACGTTTCCTAAGCAGAAAATTATAATCCATGTCCCTCAGGGTTTGCTGTTCCTGACACCTTCTTGCCATTTGATTCAATTCTTTTGGAGAACTGTTCTAAGTATTGAGAATGCGTGCATGATACGTAGAATGGAATACTAATGCTTTTCCCATTCTTCTTGTCATTTTCTTTGGTGTTTTCTGTTGTGCATTGAACTGTTTTTCTTCAGGAGAAATGAAATCAGAGCTGTGGAAGGTTTCGCAGTCAGTACTTATAAAAGGGGACTTCAGTAGTCATATTTAATCAGATCCGGTGCATATTTAATCAGATCAGCTCAGGATGGAGATTCATCTCTTCTCCACAAAAAACAAACAAACAAACCAACCCAGTTTTTTAGGATATGTAGAAATGCAGTCTCTTGGTCCTTTTCTATTACAGTTGTGTGGGAGGCAGCATGGACGACTCCAGGTTGAAAGAGAATTAAAGTGCTGGTCAGTCCAGTTTGTTCTGAGCTCTTCCCTGGAGGATCGTATGGTTGTGTCTCTAAGACAGGACAGAGTTTGTTTTTTTAGGAAGTGGAGAGACTAAAAGATAGACTGCAGCAAGAATGACATCTGTGTGTCATTAGTGTAGAGACTGTAGCCTAAGTGTCATGAGTAAATGTCCACAGACAAGATGCAGTAGAAGTTAAGAGAAATAACTATTGAGCCTTGAGGAAATCTGTAAAAAGTTAAACAGGGTATGAGGAAAATGTTCGGAAATATACGCAGATGGTGTGACAAAGAAACAGAACCGAGTCTCAGAACGCTGGAGAAGAAAACATACTCTTATGAAACTGTCAGCTATCAAGTTACTGGGTCTTGGAAAGCAGCTGCTTCTTAGTGTTCCTGCTCCTCAAGCCCTGTTCATGTGCAGTGTTAGGAATCAAAACTGAACTGATGAGGAGAGGGCGAGGGATGAGTTACTGTCAGAAGAGAAAGGGGTAGTACAGGACAGGAGAACAGTGCTGTACCAGGAAGAGAAAAGAGAAAAAAGGCTGATAGCAGCCCAAATAGGAGAGGAGAAAATCAATGGAAAGTGTTAGGAGAGGGAGTAAAGTGGAAGGGGAAGGTGGCAGCCAGTGACACAAATGTAGCTGTAAGAGCTGACGATGGCACTTCTCTCCAAGCTAGTTTGACAGTCAGTGGGTGTTTTAAAGCATCATTATTTCTTGCTGGCACCCCTCTCTTGAAGTATGTGTACACACATAGACAATTAACAAAAAATATCTGGCTTTAAATGTATGAATTACCTCTGCTTGGCCTTCTCAAAATTTATCACAACTGGCAAAATATAAATGGATTTTTTTGCATCAGTCCTCAGGCTAAACTGTCACTGATTTTAGCAAAGAAGCAGGATTTGGTGTGATGTGTTAGGTTCAGAACTTCCCAGTCAATTAGGCGTGTTACAGGTATTTCAAGGCAGACAAACAGTCTTGAGTAAAAGCATGTGGAAGGGGGAACTAAGAGCATGCCTACTTACACCAAATATATCTTCATCCAAGAAGATAAATGAATTTTTTCTCCTTGGAAATTACAACTTTATGCTCAGTCAAGAGGTAGGTGTTTCTCACATCTCCTCCTTTCATACTTTGGATAATGTGTTCATTCACAGAAAACGAAAAAATCACTTATGTCACTGCTGAGACAACTAACAAACATCATTTTTGTAAGTCAGGGCTTAAAAAAGTAGTTCTGTAAAGCAGATTTTGAAACATATTTCTGCATCAAGTTTGGATTATGTGCTGCTTGTGTGTCGGGAAAAGCGCATTTATTCTAAAATTCCTGGGGTTTAATTTATTTGGGAAATAAGGGACAGTAAACATGATATAATTTTTTGACAAAATAAGCTTTATCATCTAAACTTTCGTAGTTTTATTTAAGAGAGGATGTTCTGTTTATGTTTTGATCTTTTTTCTTCTGAGGACATAGCACAGTAAGGGATGTAAACAATTTTAATGCTACTTGGTAGTCGTGTAAATTGTTAAATACAGCAACAAAACCCTTATGAAGGTGGAAGATTGAAAGAGTTGCTACTGTGGCAATTTAACAGACTTCTGCAGCCCAATGTAAATTTAAATGGATTTCCCTGTGCAAATGTGTCAGTGCACTCAAAATGGCAAAGAAATGCTCAAGAAAGAGCCTTCAGGATATGTACTTAGGAAACTGCTGACATTTTGAAAGAAGTCAAATACTGTGTGTGTTTCAAAGGCACAGTAATGGGGTTTGTGTTCAAACAAAGCCAGAGCAGTAAGTGTATTTTTCCATTCTCAAAACCATAAGAATTAAGTATGAAAACACAGCAAACCACATGCTTACTCGCATGGTTCATAGAGCATGTAATAGCTGGCTTTGTCCTTTGTAATAGATGGTTATGTAATGCTGAATGTATAATTGGTTTTCTTGAAACAGCAGCA
>NW_008238452.1:1903912-1928433 GCF_000691975.1 Corvus brachyrhynchos | reverse complement strand
CTTCATCAGTAAAGCTGAGGCTGAGAAAACCTGACCTCTTAAAGGGCTCAAGCTGCATCTGTTTCATCTGATACTGGAATGCAATTGTAAGTACAGCCTCGTTTTCACAGTAATTAATTACCTTAATAGGTTAAACTGACATTTGAAACCTCAGTATTTGAGCCCGAAGGAACTTCTCAGCAAAGGAGCAAACAGGCGCAGTCAAGTATGAACAATCTGGTTCGGCTCCTGTGGGGAGAGGACAGCTTGGACCTCCAGCAGGCTGTGCAGGATGTGCCTCACATTGTCATGTTCCTCACGCTGAAACTGGACTCTGAGACGTCCAAGGATGAGGTACGTGGCTGACTAAATAACGCTGAGCTGAAAGGTAACAACTGGCCACAGCAGCTGCTACGACATTTGATGTGAAAGGATAAATAAAAAATCCTGCTAATGGTTTGGAGTTGTGAATCATTCGTAAAATACCCATTTTGGCAGAAATAAGGCCTGGAATTCCAGGGGGGAAGAAACAGAACACTGTTGACAGACTTTTAATTGTACTTGAGCTCAGTTGAGCGCTGCTGAGCAGCAGCAGGTGAGGAGCAGGCCAGGGTGGTGATTGCACAGCCGAGGTTCGTGCCCCAGTGCCGAGCTGTCTCTCGGATGCTCACCGGGATGTTTTCAACACGCCTCTCCAATTTGAATTACGAGATCTGCCTAGTCAAAAAATTCCATCCAGCAGGAGCTATTGGCAGTCCACATCCATAATCTGTCTGGCTCCTCCTGTTTTGAAATGCTAATGTGTCTTTTCTTAGAGGGCTCTGGCATGTCTGCTGTTAGCAGGCAGCTGCTGATTCTTGCTTGGGCAGCATTTTAGAGCTCTGAAGTACTTCTCCTTTGTCCTGTGAAGCTTCCTTTCACATCTCTTTCCTTTTTGTGTTCTTCAGGAAAATTTTGCCAGTGTACATGTAAGCCACTGTAAGTTTGTGTAGATGTTGTTCAGGATGTAGCCATAGCTACAAATACTCCTCTTCACACAGGGACGCAGAGCTGAGGTTGGCCTCTTGCCCAGTCTGGAAATGACAAGTGAACAAAGTGGACTTCTTAGGAACAGACATTTAGAAAAGGACTCTTCTCCCCTTGTGTGAATTCTCAAATTTAGCATTGTGTCCCAGTGATCTTATATTATTGCTGGTGAGGAGACGTCAAACAAAGCATAGGTTTTTCCAGTCCCCAGGGACTGGGATGACAGGACAGTGATGGAGTGGGGAGCAGAAGGAAAACATTTTGCTTTCCTTAGATTGCAATACCTTTCCTTTATTTATACTGTTTTTCAACTGGTACAAGTCTACGTTCTGTTGGTGATGTGTAATAGAGAAAAAGTGTTTCAGCTACACAAAGTGGACTTCAATTTTATTTTCTTGAGACAGGGCTGGGGAGAACCCTAGAAAATTCCATGATACCGTAATATGTAGTAGCCAAGACTGGTGTGTTGTATGGATAGAACACTTATGGACAGTTGCTGTAGACTTGAAGACAAGTGTTTTCTTGACCACGTAAACTTTATGAAATATTAAAAAAAAAAATTTCAGGGCCTCTGGCTCCTCTCTGACACATGTAAATGCCTGATTGCAATTCCTGCACTTCACAGTAAATTGACTGCTGTTTTCTTGCCCCGTTGTTTCTTTACACTCTCCCAAGAAACGGGATTAATCCTGAGCATTGAGCAGAGGTAAAAGAGGGATTGTAATGCCCTTGTTGTCCCTTCACAACATGGAATAATTGTTTCCTGAGGAGTCTTGGCTGTTATGCAGCCCCAAATATGTTGAGAGATTCTTTGCTGATATAATCAAGCTCTTTATAACATTTCCTTACAAAAGAATGCTGCCTTCTTTAAGGCATTTGTCTTTAATTTCATTTTCTGAACTTCAAGCAACTTCTATCCTGTAGATGTACTGTCCCAGATTTTATTTAAACAGTACTTTAAATGAGAAGTGAAGTTATGGTACACCAAAGCCATCCTGCACAATAAAAATAAATGATCCTTTAATAAGCTGCTTTACCCATATCCAGAGGAGGCACAGTATGCAGATCACATCTGTGTAAACTATGGCAACTAGAACTTGTAAATAATTCTCCCACTTGTGCGCTTTTGGCACCTAAAATAGAATTAATGAGCTTTAAGACTTGTAAGCTCTGTCTGCTCAGCTATACAGGGAAGTAGTATTGGCAATCATTTGGGATGTGTGTATGCCTGTGAGGGGTGTCCCTATGGCAACAGTTTCTCAGTGAGTAAGGTCAATCCTGCCTGGGTTTATATTTTAGTTTAAGGTGGGTATTACAATTATACCTTATTTGTAGCAGTGTACAACACTACATCTTTGTGTTTGACCTGGTTTTGGTGATAGCATGTCTTAAAAGGAATAACGTTCATGTTCTTCCTACTGTTACTAGAAGAGTCTGTCCAGGTTTGGGGGGTTGGGTTGAGGGAGGATTTACACTTTAAGAAATGAGCTACTTGTCATTTATTAATTCCATTGTCACTGGCCTGTGACGTTTGGGCTTGCTTTGGAGACAGCTGATCTGGTGGCATGTCCTGGCCCTTGCTAAATCACTATATCCATACATGATAACAGCTCTGCCCTTTCGTTACAGTTGGCTTTTCTTTCCCTGCGAATGTGTTCAGATAATTCACAAACAAATTTTGTGTAAAGGCCCCAGTTCATAGTGAGGAGGGGGGAAAAGGCTCTTTCTAGCCCTTTGCAGTGCTGTAATTAGAAAGAGCAGGGTTTCTTCAGTTGAGGGATTGACTCCAGAAAAAAAGATCCTTGTCACTAATGAGTATTTATGGAGTTAGTTAAATTGGGTATGAATGAAGAGTTTGTCAGGTCCTTCTGTAATGAAACTTTGCATTCTTTTAGTCTTGATGAAGGAAAATTTTCCAACGGGCGTTGGCACTGGCTTAATGTGCTTAGTGACATACACAGGGAAGTTAATCATGCCTGGGTTTCGTTTGTTTGTGTAGAGGGATAATTAACTATAATCTTGGTGGTGGATATGCTTAATATTACATGCGTTATTTTTGGCCCATCATTATTTGGCAGAAAGCGATAAATGAGGTGGAATCATGTTTGCTTATTACTGTATTTTTATGGTTGCTGAAATAATACAAAATTTTTGAAAGTACTTGCATAAAAATTATTTTAAAAACATTGTTAGAAAAAGAAAAACAACTTCACAAATATTTATCTCTATGGAGCTTTAGTTTCAAGATAGCTTGTATAAGAGTATGCTGGTCGGATGTTTTGTGAGAAACCTTAATGGTGTATTTTAAAATTTGAGCATATTCATCAGTTATGTTTTATGCTATACATGTAAAGCAGCTAGGTAGGGTTATACAGAGAGACTGGAGTTTTCATATTCTTATGTCAGTTTTGAAGAGCTGTATGTCTGATGATGATTTAAGTCAGAATTTGAATATTGAAAGAACTGTACAAATACTTGGATCAGAGAATGACAGAATGGTTTGGTTGGAAGGGACCTTAAAGATCATCCAGTTCCTACCCTACAGCCATGGGCAGGGACACCTTCCACTTCCCATCCAACCTGGCCATGGACACTTCCAGGGATGAGGCATCCACAACTTCTCTGAGCAACCTGTGCCAATGCCTCAGCACCTTCACAGTAAAGGATTTCTTCCTCCCTCTTGGCAGCAGATATATTAACTGTGTACTTAAAGCTCTAAATGCAGTGATCGCACTGTTTGTCATTTTACATTTCTCCATGTAATGATGATTCTAAATAAGTGATGCTTTTCTATAAAATAGAGAATTTAAAACTGTCAGAAACATTCATGCGCATTTTAGAACTTCCCAGCATGCCCATGCAGCACACTGCTTGTTTCAATATCATATGAAAGGATATGATAAAAGATTTCATGTTTAAAAAAACCCCAACTGTTACCACAAAAAAAAGATCAGTATCTTGGTTTCTGTGGGGATTTTTTGGAGGGGTTTTGGTTTTGGTTTGCTTAACTAACAGCTAACTTTCTTCACAGCAAGAAATTCTTTATCAGTACCCCATATCTGAAGCATCCCAAAAACTGAAAAGTGTGAGAGGGATATTTCTCACACTGTCTGACATACTGGAAAGTGTTACTGGTACCGAGATTATCAGGTAAAAGCATTTGAAATGTAATTACTGTTTTATTACTTTATACATAGATGTACAGCAAACATGGGTCATGCATCAAGTTCTAGACAAAACAGAGCAACTCAACCTGTTAAGGCAGTTAACACTTCAACTACAACAGCATGCCTGAAGTTGGACTGCTCAGCCTGGATGTACATTGATTTGGGGGAATTTCTTTGTAGTGGGTAGCAGTGACTAGGATTTTTAGTTCAGTGAAATGGTTTTCAACTCCTTTATAACTTCATCGTGTTAACAGAAATACTTCTGGTTTCATTTTTCTAGTTCCTCCCTTTTCTTATGTGACAAACTGGTTCAAGTTGTTTACTGGAAAGAATCTGACAAGTTGCTCGTAATTGGCCTTCCTGAAGAAAAGTGAGTTTCAAATGAAAGGTTTTGTTTTCCTTTAAATTTTGTGTCCTCAAATCGTACTTTTCTAACAAAAAAGGCAAGAAAGGGAGGGCTTAAAGCATACTCTTTTTACTGTAACTAGTTTTTATACCTGTGATTCCACTATTTTGATTGACTTTATTCACATCTTTTATATATCCATTGTTGCAGTTTCTTTTTCATTTCCTCTGAAGAGAATAAAATCCCAGATATATATGTAAGTTAGAAAAGAGTGATATTCTAGGATTTGGTAAACTCAAATACTTTGCAGAGACTGCTGAATAACATCACTAATATTACATATTTTACACGTTCTAGGAGGACTGCTTATTCATGGTAAAGATGTTGTAACCATAGCTGTATGTTTTAATTTTTGTTAGTGTGCCACTTTCTCAGCTGAGGAACATGATTGAAGATGTTGTCAGGACCTTGACATTCATGTACAGTTCTTTGGACAGGTGAGTTCTTTCAAAAATATTTTCTTTTCAGTCACTCATATTTCATTGGTGCTCACTGAAAAAGACAAATAGTAGAATTAATTTTAATGTTTCCAGGGATTTTCTTTGCATCTTCCTTTACAGTTGTATAAAAAACAGAATTCCGTTCTTTTTGCTTTTTGGTTTCAGTCTTAACAGTAGTAAGACACTGTTTAAGCAGTCTTTGTTACTTCAGAAAGTTTTGTCCTTGATTAGGTTAAATCATTCCCATCATCTAAGTCACTGTGGATGTCAGCAGCACTCTGCAAGTGTTATCCTCTGTGTCTGTAAAACATATGTGTGTATCAGTGTTACATTTTTTACAGAGTAAACACTCTGGACTTCTCAACTCCATTTGGCAGAGTGAGTGTCTTTCTCTTCATTTGGAAATCACCCAGGAGATTTTCAGTCTGACTTTTACTTAAATAAAATTGCCCAGGTGAATTTAGTCATATTCTTGCATTTAATTCAGGGTTAATATGTGTATGCCATAGAGAAAGATAAAGAATAAATCTCAGTTTCCGAAAGGATGAGACTGATGTTTCACTCGTCTTAAATTGCTCTAAGACATCTACTATGAACTAAACCATACTGGTTTAGTTTGCTCTTTATTTGTAGGTACTGCCTGGGTATCAGTCTAGTGTTTTTTTTCCTGTTAAAAATACATCCAAGTGTAGCATCGTGCTGCAAAGAGACTTGTGTAGCACTGAGGGTTATAGAAACAAGCTGCAAATTTCTCGGTGTTATTCTAACTTGGAGTTCATGTTTGTCCAGTGCTTTTTGCCAGGTGGAAAATGTTTCTCGCCTGGATCATTTTTTCAACCTGTTCTTCCAGCGTGCCCTTCATCCTGCCAGGCTCCAGTCCAGTGCCAGCCCCAGTGCTCAGCACCAGGATTCCTGCAGTGCCCTGTTCCTAGACAGCCTCCCAGGCCTGCGCTGGCTGACACTGCCTCAGGACATCAAGGTAGCAAGGACATCCTTCTCACATCTCTCCCGGAAAACCTGTGCAGGAGAGGCCAAAAACTCCATGCAGCTGTCTTCTGCTGCTACTGTGTGATTTACCCAAGTGCTTTGCCCATCCCAGACCATCCATTTTCCTATAAAATTCAAGTTTGGAGCTACACTATCATTCCCATAGGATTGCCATTGTGAAGGTAGTTTGTAGTTTTGTAGTTTGGTGACTTTCAGAGTTATCTAGGAAGAGTATATGCAAAGCAGCCCCTGGTATGTAGCTGTATGTTTGATTTTGACCATTGAAGTATTTTGGCAGGCAGGAAGTATTATTCTAGAAGCCCATGTATTGCTCATAATTTAGGAGAGATCTAAATGGCTGTTGCAAAATCATAATAAATACCCACATGTCATTCGTTGACACCAGACAGGCACAGCTTTTCTGCACCATTTCACTGGGCCAGGTTACCTCCATGTTAGAAACCAAGTTGTGCTTTAAGCAGGAGTAAGACAACTGGTAGGTCATAGTAAATAACATTATAGCTGCCAGTTGTAAACCTCACTTACATTACTTTAATATCTGTGACTCCAGTTTAATATATGTTATTTTTGTCATGGTAGAGTTTGTTTTTTTAATGAGTATCTACTGTGATTTATTGCAAATAAAACAGCTGGGAAATTTTAAATTCAGAGTTTTCTTTCATGGAGAGACCCAAAATATTTGTAAGTTTGTAGATAACATAGTTAAGGCTAATTGTAATTATTAGAATATTATTCTAATCTGAGCTGACCATAAACTCCATTATCCAAACTTATTTCGTCAGCAACAACAACAAAAGGAAAGAACCTTGTACTCACTGAACTTCGAGGCTGCCTGATGGAAAATTAGAATTGCTTCTCAGAATGGCTCTGGGAAAGGCCCAAGTTTGGATGTTCAAAATTACTTTTCTTCTGCAGTGGCATAATTCTGTAATTTATAGGTCTTTATTTGAAGATAGCATTAACTAGGACTTTCCTGCATTTCTGATTTTTATGTTTAGTAAGACCTCAGTGTATAATTTTCATGGGAGTGTTTGGGGGGAAAGGGATGAAGGGTTAAAGTCTCTCAATTTACTATTGACAGGGTTTGCAGAATGATTTCAGGTTTGCCATGATTCAGTAAGAGTTGTCAGGGATGTTACAAGTTATAAACAGATTTCTCTTTGCTAGTGTGGCCTTCTCCCTCTTCTCCTCTAAAGGAGACTTGTCTTCTCCTTTATCTTTAGTCACAGACTGACAATTATTTAGTTCTTTCCACCTTGCCCTGTAGTTTTTTTACTATTTGTTGTTGGGGTTTTTTCCATGCTTTTTTTTGTCTCTCAAGTTTCTGTAGAGACTCTGTTGCACTTTGGTCTCCAGTTTAGCTTGCAGACTGCTTTTTTCTTATAAAATAGTAAGTGTTAAAGGGATTTTGAAAACAGCATTGCTGATACTTACAACACAGACATCACTTTCCAGAGTTCTTTGAGATCATTCACATTTGCCAGAGAACTGTTGCTGTTGCAGAAGACATTTCCAGTTAGCGTTTTGGTGAAGATCTTTATATTCTGTAAGGACTATAAAACTAAAAATGTCAGTTCTTCAGGCAGAAAGCCATTTAAATTTTGACCGAGGAAAAGCTGAGAGGCTGGTTAGTTGTTGAGTGCCAACAGGCTTGCTGACATTTCTCTGTTTGAAAACTGGCTGTATTTCAATTAGAGGCAGCCTGTTAGCACAGCCCAAGAAGTTTGTAATTACGGGATTTAGGTTCTTTTCATTAAGCAGCACATTTATGTCATGAGTTTCAGTGCCTAGGACTAAGGAAAATACTCTTAGTAAAACTTGATTTAACCAACAGCTCTTGCAGTTAGAGAAATAAGGAAGCTTAAAGCAGTTTCAGGAGAACAAAAATAACGTGTGAGAGAGTTTTGGCAACTTCCATAGGGACAAAAAACTTAAACCCATTGGATAAAAGATCTTTCTGATAACTCAGTTGGATGCAGTAGTGAGCCATGTTTGTTTCTAGACCTCGTGTTTTAAAGCACACTGAAAGTAAGAGTGACATCTCCTTTGTACCAAACACTGGGGTCAGCAGGCACACAAGCAGAAAAATTGTACAGTTCCAAAGAACAGGGGAATTGACAGCAATTAGGAAGGATTTTTCTTCAGTCTGGTATCTCCAGGTGTTCTTGATATTGGATGTTACTAATAAAAAAGAGGTGCAGATGTTTATCCACTCGCTTTGTACTTGTGAAACCCAGTCTGAGACGAGCAAGACAGAGCAAGCTGTGCTATTATTGGAAATTATTGTGTTGGAAATCTCTATTAAAAAGTGGGTTTTGAATGTTTCAGATGGAAATTGACACAGCATTGAGTGATCTGGAAGCAGCTGACTTTGCAGAGCTGGTAAACATTTTATTTTTGTTTGTATTGCAGGTATCTCCTTGTTGTCATATTCAGTGGTTTAAACACTATTTTCAAAATCCATCAACTTCTTTTAATCAAGTGGGAGTCAAAGCAGTTTATCCTGAATTTCTCTCCATGCTTAATATTTTAACATATTATAATCCTATAGGATTAGTCACTGAAAATCCATTATTTAATATAATTGAAGTCCATGGGATGATGTCTACAAAAACGCTAATTTCAACAGACGTGATTGTTGTTACATTTCATCTTTCTGTAAATAACTGTCTCTTTCTCAAGCAATTGTGAGTAAACTTGGAAACATCTATGAATCAGAATTTAATTTTCCAGTTTACAGAAAGCAATTACAAATTCTACTTATTTTTACTACTGTTAAAGGAGGTAATAGTAATTTGCTTAAGTAACTGGTGGCTGTGCAAGGTGTAACCAGATTGACCATTCAGCTTTACTTTGTAATGAAAGAGCTCTCCTGAGCTCACATTCCACAACAGTTACTTTAAACTTCTATTCCAAAGAATCCCTGCACTAAACAACCTGGATGATTATTTACAGAACTCAGTGTTTATAAGTTACAGTTAATTGCACAGAAATTGATTCCACCTACTTAAAATACAGTATATCCATATAAAAATAGTGCTACTAATGGGAGAGCACTGAGCATTAAAAGATGAATGAATGAATGGGTATCTTTTGGGTAAAATGTCAAAGACTAGAAAAAAATGCTTTAAGTTTTACTCTAGGAGGGCCCCTGGTGTCAGTAGTTATGCTAAAAGCTAGTTTGCTATTAACTGTGAGAATGAACATATCCTAACAAAAATAGTTTATGAACACAGAATAATTAAATAGGAAACTAGTTATTTTGAGCTGAAATTTTTAGAGAAAATTGTAATGACACAAAATTCAATGATGAAGGCTAAAAACTTGGTATTTCCCTTAACTGCTCGGTATTAACTGCTGCACTGGTAATAAGAGGTGGTGAAATATGAAAGTGTTAAATAATACATTGATTACAATTGAGCAGAATTAGTTCACTTGCAATTGGTAAATAAAATAAAAATGCTGAATTAAAAATTATACAGTGC
The DNA here is from genome assembly GCF_000691975.1 of Corvus brachyrhynchos. NCBI lineage: Eukaryota > Metazoa > Chordata > Aves > Passeriformes > Corvidae > Corvus > Corvus brachyrhynchos. Next base: position 1,918,922 of record NW_008238452.1, on the reverse strand, counting down.
TTTTTTTTCCCTCCAACAGTCTGAAGATTATTATGACATGAGAAGATTGTATGTGATTCTGGGCTCTTGTCTCTTTTACAAGGTAGTATTAATGATTAAGGCCTAAAGATTAGGAAAATGCATCTAGAAATCTAATTTAGTCTTTCAGAATCTCACAAATCTGAAATGAACATATGACTGGTTTAAGCATGTATTTCTAGTAACAGCCCTAAAACTCAAACACCATAACAGAAAAAAATCAGTGTTGGGAAATATGTACTGTATGAACAGTAAGAACAAAAATACTTCTTTAAAACTGGAATTTCTTGGTGTACAATCCAAGGATTGGAAAGACAGTAATAAGAAAGCAATAAGAGTCAGTTTAACTGACACTGTAGGATATTCTAATAGGAACTCTTTTGTTCATTCCCATTTTTTTACAGCAGGTTCTCTATTTTTAATCTGTCTTTAAATCCAAGACTTGAGAAATTGTATTGACAGCTTTTTTTCACTTTGGCCTCATTCATAACTTTATTTATCTTTGGTAAATATAGACAGTGCAATCAACAGTATAAAGAGGAAGGTAACAGCCTTTGCTGTAAGAAAACTTGCATTTTAAGGATTTTATCAGGCAATTGTTCTTTGTGCTGGGAGTGTTATGAGAGAAGTGGAACTGCACAGTATCTACCATGACAGCACTTCAGCTGTGAAGCCCTTAGTGCTGGCACCACTGTTATTCTGTGGATCTTCTTTGGAAATTTTATTAATTCCAGTAAAAGCACACTATTTTTGGAGAGGGAATTAAATGAGAATTCAAGCACCTTAACACTGTAGCAGTTTTGCAGGCTGGGAAGGCCCAGCTTGCCTTTGGTAACTTGCATATATGCTGATGGTTTTTTTGTTTAGTGTTTTGATTATTTAGATGTAGTGCAAAATCTCAGTGTTGTCTGTTGTACAACTGTACACCAAAAGGAAAGTCTGTGGCCAGAAACTTTAGGATCTCAATGCACGTGGAGCAGGGATATCTCTGTATGAAAAGTACTCTGAAGTGCCACATGGTGGTGGTGTATTTCTCACTGAACACGCTCCCTCTTCTGTGTTTAATTAAAGGGTTACTTGATTGGTAATCACTTGCCAAAGGAAGACCTTGTTGATGTGGGTTTCTACTGCCGGCATTACTGTCTGTTACCCCTGGCAGCGGAGCAGAGGATTGGGCAGTTGGTGATTTGGCGGGAAGTGTTCCCACAGCATCACCTCCAGCCATGTGAAGAGTCAAGTTTGACAGGATACAGGGAACCTGAAGCAAGATATTTCTTACTGATAGTTGGTTTGGTAAGTTAACAGCTGCAGCATGCCTGTTCTCTGAGGCTCTCTTTTGCTGTTGTGAGTTGTCTGCTGTTCACCAAGATCAACACTTTCCATGCCTTGCACTGGGTAATTTTGCAAAATACTCAAATTGTAGCTGTCTTGTGGGATAGAACTTCCCAGAGAGTAGCATTATTTATACATCTGCAAAGCTTGCAAAGTTTAATATAAATTCTCATTATTTTTATGCCTTTTCACTTCAGTTGAAAATGTTTCTACCTTCATGATCTCACATTTTCAGACAACTCATGTCAGAAATGTCTGGTTCTGTTCTTTTAAATGTGGACTTTCTTTAAAGCAAACAGCTGATGAGTTTGTAAGCAATCTTGTCTGTATTTACAGAGACACTTTGTGCTGTGTGTCCTGCTGGAGGCAGGGGGCTGTGCATCCAAAGCTATTGGGCATCCAGGGCCAGACTGTATCTACGTAGATCAGGTCAAGGCAACCATACTGCAGCTGGAAGGAATAGACGCCAGCATAGAGGAGAGGCTGGATTCTCCCTCCATTCCACCTTTAGCCTGTGCTGACTGGTTCCTTCCTGCAGCACGGGACAGGCTAGACAGCTTGAGCACCTCACCCATCCTAAGCAAGCTGCAGAATTCCTGCAAAGCAGCGAGCACTCCGGGGAGCAGAAGGAGCCTCTTCGGGGACTCCTCCCTCAGCACACGGAAGCAGAGCCCCACGAGGAGCAGCGGAGGGGCCGAGCAGGGCAGCGAAGGGCCCGTGGAAGAGGAAAGCACCAATCCACAGCCTGTGGTGGAGCAGGTCAGAGAACAGAGGCAGAGAGAATTGATAAAGTTCTGGGGGGCTTAGGGGAGAGGGCAGTTTGTTCAAACTCAAGGTAACTTTTATAAAAAGCACACTATAAAAGAATACAGTCCTTGAACTCAGTAGAAAATACTTCTGTTGCCTTGGGAAGCTCTGAGTCAGCCTCAAAACCATCACACTTTTTTATTTTATCATTGCTTGTAAATATTTGGGGATTTCACATGACTGAAGTGGGCACAGCTGTGTTAAAAAAAAAAAGTAGCTATAATTGGAGAATATCTCCAAAATAACCGATGAAAACTAATTGCTGTACAGTTGTACAACTGCTTCTAACCAAGTTTAGTCTAAAATAGGCTGTAAAATACATTTATATAAACTGATGTAACTGTTTGGGCCTTATTAAAAATGCTACATTGTCATCTTCTTTCTGTTGGTTTGATTTTGTTCTTTCTTTAGCTGTGTGTTCTCTGTTAGTTCATCTATCTGCTTGTTTTTCAGGCCACTAGGAGAAAACACACCCTGCCAAACCCATTGCATTCAGGAAACCTTAAAAAGAACCCTTCCGAGAAAGATACAGAATTTCTTAATTCTATCAAGTAAGAAATTATTTTTTATTAAGTATTTCATTTTTTAGGCCATGCTTGGATTTTTTTTTTTAATATACACAGATCACAGAAGTCCCCACATTATTTTATTCCAACCAAAGCTTTGTTATGCAAGGATTATCAGAAGTGAATCTGTTAAACTGAGAGCTTAATTAAACATTAAAATTTGAAATAATACGATGAAAGGCAAATGTTTCTGAATAATTTGTCAGTATTGTGCACACATCCCACATCTGTGTGACCTTGGAATTTCAAACAGAAGTTTCTGGACCACACATATCCAAACCTTGTGCCTCCGTATTGCCTTTAGGTAGGTGTACAATGAACAAAGCTTTTATTTCTCTTTCCTTTTTCTTTTTTGGAGACATCTTTTGAGAACACAAGTGTACCACAGTTTTTAATTTGTTGGTTTTTTAAATTGACAGTCAAAATTAGCAGGATTTCCTTGGTGTAGAGGTAGGAACCTTTTGAATGCCTGCATCCATTTTGTACTCTACTGTAGCTAGAAAAACAATTCTGTCTTAAGAAACAGAAGTTGTAAATTATTTTATATTTTTTAATTAAATGAATTCTCCAATATTTTTAAGGTTGACATCTGGTCCTGAGAATACCCTCTTCCACTATCTGTCTTTGGAGACGATGCAAGGAATCTTTATTACTCCAACTCACAAAGAAGTAGCACATCTCGGTGGCTCCATCCACCCCCAGTTAATTGAGAATTTCTACCAGTGCTGCCTTTCAATTCGTTCCATTTTCCAGCAGTCCATGAGGAAAGAGGTAGGGAAACTTGGATTTCTCTCTGTCCAATCACATTCTCAACTCAGTATTTCAAGGTTGTTTTCACTTCATTATTTCAGTGGTTCATGAGCAGCTGTATTTGCATGTCTGCAGACTCTAAACCAAAGTGGAATACCGTCTGTCAGCTGTATTTTTTAGATCCTAAAGTGACAATTCAAGTGAGTTAAGTGAGAAAAGGGGAAATAACAGTACAAGTTGAATGAAGGCAAGTTTGCAAATAACAATATATATAATTTTTCTCAATGTTTCTTTGATGTTACTGAAGAAGACATTTCTGGCTAGACCCATGTGCCTCGTAAATCTAGGAATTTTTAAGTGTTAAAAATATGTGTTGATTTGGTGGATTGGTCACATGACACTGGGGTTTGACTGAGTAGGGCTTTGGCAATGAGCCATGTATTCTGGGCATTTCTGTTGGGAGATGCAGAAACCCAAAAGCAAGCAGAGAGAATAAATGAGTATTTCTTACCGTCAATTGCCTTTGGCTACAGCCATTAAATAGACACTTTATAGCTGAAGCCATAAAACTGAGTTCATTCTGCTCTGAGAATCAGAAATAACTGATGAACACATCTCTTTCAGTGAAATTTGGGGTAGTCTTTTGCATATTGGCTCCAGCAATTAATGCTGAAATTGGCAGGCTGTATTATGGCACAAGGAGAATGTAAAAGAATAACCAGAAAATTGCCTTGTTCATAGTGCATGACAAAAAAATCAAATACAGAAATGTACTATTATATTGCATATTCTTTGTCATCTGGTAAATACTGTTATGGTTTAGGATTCAGAGAACTGCACCAGTAATGCAAAGTTACTGTAAACTGATGAATAATTAATTTAGCCTCACTTTCTGACAACTGAAAATTCACAGTTAAACTTCTAAACATGTACAGGAATCTCGAATAAATCTTAAATTGAGCAAAAGTAAGCTCTGTAGTTTTAAACCCCAAAATACAATGTTTTGACCATCTTTTCCAGATCTTCAGCCCCCACACCTTCAATACTGTAGGCAGATTGAACGATGTGGTTTCTGCTTCTGCATATGGCAGACAGAAGTTCCTTGAGTTGTTTCCTAAGAAAACCTTTTCTTTCATCTTCGAACCAACTGATTGTAGCAGGAGTTTCCCTGGCAGATCCACAGATGAGCTGGAACTTTTGCAAGGTTTATTCAAAAGCTCTGTACAAAACAGAGCTCTAAAAGCTCGAGAAAACACAAAAATGTCTTTATTTTCTGTGCTCTTATGTCCTTGTACTGGTTAAGAGTCAGAAAATGCTCTGAGCAAAGTGCTTCAGCTGTTCATTTACAAAAAGAAATTCCTGCCTGGCCAAGTTTATTCAATAGACTCTTACTATCACAGTTCTTAATTAGGGAGGCACACAGAGGAGGAAAGGTGAGAGCTTTAGCTGTTGAAACACACTTTTTTAAAGACCTGTAGTATCTCAGATGTCTTTTTAGAAAAACAGTGTTTAACTAGAAGGGAAAAAAAGTCAAAAAAGGGAGCATGTGTCTAATTCCAGCTTGTGTAACAATTGAAAAGCCTTTTGATGCCAAAGTAAAAAAACTGTGGAGAAAAGAATCATGAGAGCAAGTTAGTTGTTCTAAGCCTGGCTTTTTGACAGCAGTATCATCCATCAGAGAGTCCTGAAGAAATCACATGGTTATCTTTGCTCGTGTTTATGTCAGAATGTTTCATTCTCTACTAACATTTCACCAGTCATTTTACAGAAAAAGAAAAAGGCAGGCAGTGGGATTTCAGAATTGAGTAAGGCAGCTGAGGACCCAGATCTGGTAAGAGAACATGGACTTCTGTTTGAGTGCTCTCCTGAAAACTGGACTGACCAGAAGAAACCACCACCAACAATGAACTACTGGGTTGTGGGGTAAGTTTATAGAAAAATTTCACCTCCAGTTTTTCATTTTGACTGTGCCACTGTGTTCTTTAAAGATAAATTTAACTGTAGCACATCACAGGAATACTTGAGCTGAGTGACTGAGGTAGCTTTAATTTAAGGGGACTGGGAAGTTGCATTGGTGTGAATTTCCACCTTTAACAATTGCTGAGTCAGTGATACAAACAAGTGAGGTGAACAGTTATAATTACTGGAGAGGCTTTTCCTTTGGGAAGGAAGATGTTTAAAGAGAAAAAAGAAAAAAAATTGTTTCCCACCCTGAATGTACATAGTTGCAGTTTGTGTGGGAAAAATTAAAATATTTAATTAAAATATTAAAAAATGTTTACGCTACTGTTGGTATCTTTTGAAAAATAATTATAATGCTACACAAGGTTATGCACAGGTATTAACAGCTTTTCTATTTTAGCTCTTTCCCCAGAAGAGCTCATTGGATTAATATGTGGGAATGTAACTACCCAGATGTTATTAAGTTTAAAAATCAGTAAATACATGAATCCTGGGCCTTGCTCCCAAGGACCTTGATTTCACCTTGTAGACCAGACAGACCAGTACCACAGAAGATCCTGAAAACCGGGAGATTTTTTCCTCTACACAGCCTGAAAAAAACTGAGTAGAGAATAGCTTGATTTAAAAATCCAACGTATTGAAAGAGGTAAAGTAACACAGGACAGACATCGAAATTTGCCAAGTGTCTTACACAGCAGCTTGTTTTAACTCCCTACTGAAACCTCACAGTACAACTAGAATCTACCATTTGAGGAGAAAAAAATAACACCTGTGATGGTTACCTTCTTTTTGTTCTTTCTTTTTTTCTCCCCAGGAGACTCATTCTCCACCCCAAACCTCAGGAGTGTTATGTCTGTTTCCATGACTCCGTGACAGAAGCTGCTGTGGAACTGGCCTTTAAACTGTCCTTTGGCTTAGCTACATAGATGAGCTTCCTGCACACTCAGGCATCCTGCATGGGGGTGTTAATTCTTTAGAGCATCCCATATAAAGGGAAATGAACTCCCTTTGGGTGCCACCATGGGGTATCTTTGAAAAGCTTTAAAAAAATCAAATACCTTGTGGTATGGCTCAGTGTTTAAAAGTTTAAAATGAAATTTAAAACTTCAGTGGTGATTCTAATGAGCTCATCAGTTGAATACTTAAAAATATTTCAGAGAACCAAAGTTCTTATTTTTATATGCTATCACTGTTTCTTATCCTGGTCATAACTTTATTATATGAAAACACCACATAATTTGTGCATTCACTGCTGTTCAGTGTACAATATGCAACATAAAATGGTAAGCTGATCCTCAGAGTACTCTCTGAACATGGAAATTGGATGGAGGAAGAAAAAAGTTTTCCAATTAGTTAAAATATTGCACCTCTGAGGGCCTGAAAAATACTGAATGTTTTCAGTAGCATTGTGTTAATAAAGCAGAGAGAAACCTTTTCGACAATTCCTGGCACTTAGCCTCACAAAACTAATGGTTTATCATTTTTGCTCTCCTGCACACTCGAGGACTATAGTGTGGCTGATGTTTACTTGACTCCATGAGTTTTAACTATAAATAATACTTTTATTTGTTAAAATGCAATTTTGAAGACACAAAGAAGGATGGGGGAGGGCAGGGTGGTTTTAAGACTTATGCATGGACTTGGCATATTTTATATTCGTAATTTCATAATAAAAATCTATATTTGTTAAAGAATAGTAGAGCATTAATTTTGTATTCTTTTTTTACTTAATGCATTTTCTCTTTTGTTTTATTATTTTATTCTACTTGCTTGTCATGAGTGCTTTTCCTAAAATGCATACTAGACTTGCATTTTAAACAATGGGATCAAAAGGTTTAAGTATTTGGGAAAGCAAATTCAATTTCATGGCTTCTCATGACCAAATCTTTAGATCTTGTTTTCACTAGTAGATGACACTGTTTGGGGTGCCTCTAAAACAGTCAATCAAAGGCTTGCAGTGCTCACAGAGTGATTCACAGCTTGTCTTGATCACTCAGCAGTTGCTTTAGTTCCAAGCAGCAGAAGTCTGAGGCCTGAAGTGCAAGCATATGATTGAAGACTTAGCTAATCAGCTTTCTCCAGGATTTATGGTTCCTAGCAGATGAGCAATAGTAGTTCAGTCTGAGGCACACAAACCACATCAGTAATGTGTTAGCTGTGTTCCCCCTGTATAAATCAAGTGATGATGCGAGAGTTACCCTGTTACACCTCTTAAAAGTCTAAAATATGTGAGGTTTGGCTATTGGATTTCCTGGTAGATGGAAGAAGGAACGTGGAGGAAAGCAAGCAGTCTTTGCTGCAGCGCTTGTAGCTGTTTATCTTGGTGTCCAGGAGAACCCTTTCTTTCATTTAGAAGAATACTGTAATTTTTAAAGTGCCACCAAGTTTGTAATACCTGTATAAGCCATCTGGCATTGCTCTAATATGGAGTGGGAGCACCCTCTCTGGCAGCCAAAATGCGTAGGGAGGCTGCTTCAGGAGAGCCATGTCTGCACAGTCCTGGAACTACTCTGCTCTCTTGCAGTTTCCATAGGTATCCCTGGTCCTAGAAATGGATGAAGTAAGGAAGTTAAAAATCTGAGCTATTTCTCATGTTACTGATGTTTCACTCGTAGTTTGAGATTTTTCTAGAGCTAACACCAAATTCATACGCTGTTGGTAAATTTCAAGATCAATCTGGATTTCCAAAAACAAGTGCTTGAAAAAGAAAGGTCCTGAAAAGAAAGATTTTAGGCCTTTGTTGCAGCTCATACCAAATAGAAGAGATATTGTACAATATTCTTGGTTTAGTATAAGCTTTGGAAATTTTAAAATCTCTAGTTATTTTTAAAGTTCCATTTCTTTCTCTGCAGAGTTTTTGGCATTGGTGGTCTGGCAAGTGTTACACAGTACTTCTCAACACAAGCTCTAAAGGTTTCTTTTAAGGACAAATGCAAATACATTTTTGTGTCCAAAGAGGACAAAGGAAAACAGGTAAAAATAATCTGCATATTAGTTTTGATAAACAAACTAGATCTGGTCAAGAGCTGTGCAGTTCTTTCCCTCAGCATGCTTGGTAATTAGGGGTGGTATATTGATAAGGTTTTGTAATAAGCTTATTTTATAGCAAGAGAAAGAGGCAGGTTTGCTGTGTAGCTTATTGTTGCAGGAATAAAATCTGGGTTTTGATCTTAAATGATAAATGACTTAGTGCAGTGCCTGTAAATGTCCTTCCATTCAGATGGATTCTTGAAAGGCATACAGGTCTACTCCCATGGAATTAATTACAAGAAATCTTGGTCTTGGAATAGGAAATGTTGATACTGGCATTTGGCAAATTACTTGAAATTCATTCATATCAGCAGAATGGAAAATAAATTCTTCATATCTGATTTGTTTAGTGTGAAAATAGATGGAAAATCTGCTTCATTTGTCTCTGTCTTAGGTTATCTCTTTTAGGATTTCTTTGATTAGGTTTTGATAATGTAAACATAATCCAGTGTTCTGTGATTTCTCTTGCTGACAGTTCTTTACTACAGTGCCAGAAAGTTTTCTTGCCACAGGCTTTTCTGGTAGTGCTGACCAGGAGGAATTCTGTCAGTCACTAAAGTTAGATTAATCTCCTGGTATCACATGCAAATTCTTAAGCAGTCCTTTTTCAATTACAGTCATTTTTTATGTAAAGAGTTTAAGGTTATTTCCTTTCTTTTCTTACAGTGGAAAAAAGTAAAACAGGTATTGTTTAAATAACACTGTTTATAGTTCTTAAAATCTCCCTCCTGGAAGTGCTTCCAGATGCCTTACATGTGTATGAGCTTGTGACTCAAATTTTAGAAACATTCCATGAATAACACTCAAGATTAATTTCCTTAGAAGTACAATATTTAGCAAAGTGGCATATCCATTGTTGAAGCTCAGGGTCTTTGGATGCTTTCTTCCATGTTCTGTTCAGGGCAGGAAATGGGATACTACAGCTGCAGAGTTGTTACCAAAGTGGCAAATAAGAAGTGATTTTGGGTACATCCACATGGTCTGCATTTACTACACGAGATGTAGCCCTGATGCAGTTAAGGCCAACACAGCTAAGTCAGATATCACCACTACAAATTTATGTCAAATGGTTCTTCTACAGTGATCAGCTTTTACAAGTGAAAATTTAAAAAACTATTTAAATTTAAAAAATTAAATTAAAAAATTTAAAAAAATTTTAAAATAGCTCAAGTATAGGAATTGCTCTGAGACTGCCACAAGATCCACTGAGATCAGCTCAGAGCATGGTGCTAATTCTGGGAAGGCAGTGAAATCTCTGAAGTGGCAGTGCCAGGTTTACCTGATGTGCCTCAGGTATTTATATTTACTTCATTCTAATGGCAGACCAATGCACAGTAGTATTAGAATAGTTTCTGTTACTTAAAAATTTACAATTACAACCATAAAAGGAATAAGAAATATACAATCTTCAAAGAAGAGGATGGAGTAGAGGGAAAGAAAATTCTCTGGAAACAGTGCTGTAGCATAGCTCTCAGTTCTGCATTTGTTTAGACTCTGTAGGGAGAAGTTTTAACTGCATTTTGCCAACTTGGGGTACAGAAACCAGAGGAGTTTGGTTTTTTGCTAACTTAATGGCATTACGGGGTGTCATTTAAAGAGTTAATGACCATCCTTGTTCTGTATCAGGAGTATCAGCTGAAGATTTTCTCAACTGAAGATGATTTTTGGGTAGTTTATGTCTCTTGATACATTTCATTCATTCAAATAGGTGAAATTAATTTCCTGGAAAGTGTGTCTGGAAGGCTTGGCAGTACAGAGGGGAATCTATGGCTCTTGGCTTTCCTGATTTTCCTGTAATGGACAACTTAACTCTGGTTCTTGTCTGTGCAAGGTTATCCCAGGAATTGGCTGCTTTGCTTCACCTGTTGCTCCCTATGCCTTGTACTTGAGCTGAATTAATAATTTTGTGATGCCTGTGGTATAAGCAGGTGTGCAGTTTGTAGCTCTTCCTTCAAAGGTTGGTTTATTGCCTGCCATGTTTTCACCTGTAAAGAATCCCAAGAGATGGAAACTGATGAAAAATCTACACATATAATTTTAACTTTTTTAACTTCATCACACAGATTTTTTAACTTTTGCTCCACACTATGGAAAAGCTGAAACAAGTAACGCTTCTCATACATCTGAGTAAGAATGTGTGGGGAAGAAGTGAAAGCATGGTATTTTATAGGAAAAATTCTTCCCAGAGAAAGGGCAAGAGAATTCATACATAAGGGTTCTGCCGAATGACAGCAGCACTGGAATGGTAGTTATTTGACCTGGAAAGTGTTTCAGCAAATGGAAGTCACTGAATGTTTGAATACAGTCTTCACGTCTCTATGCTTTGTTAATAAAGAGACAAAGCAATGATCTCCTCTGTTTAAATGCTTCAGTATGCAAGCAGTTTGTACTGAAAAGCAGGGTGTCTGCAATGCATGACAATGTGCATACATTTCTTTTCTATTAGGTGCTGCTGAGCAACAGTTCCAGGAACTGGGGACTGCATTATTAAAATTGCAAAGACAGATGGACTTCCTGGCCTCTACAGGGATTGAGTGGTTCAGTACAGGGAATTGTTGCACACCAGGCCTTCTGTTTTGGATGTTATGACACCATTAAGGTAGCTTTTACAAACAGAAATGAACACATTTTAAATCTTTATCATCACATTTATTATGAACTAATGAGGGTGTTAGCTACAGCTTTTCCATTTACAGTTATTTGTGCTCAACAGACTATTACTGAAGAGCCAAGTCATTCTACAGTAGGATTAACAGAACAGAATTTATCAAAATTACATTTTTTATCTACTGGATTTGATGTGCGTTTTACAGAACTTGTAGAGGATTCCACTTTTGTTTTGTAAAAGTATGTTCAATTCACAGCTTGGTGAAGGCTTTCAGTAGAAAACTAGGATTGGTTTTCCTTTTCCTACTCAGAGCCAGATATTTGGAGTAGGACAGGTTTGTGGGTAGAACAATTTAACTAAGGAGTTCAGTAGCATTTGAAGTACATATAATAATACAAATTCTTGCTGTGAAGATTATCTTCAAGCAAATAAAAAAGCACCACAAAAATGCTCTTGAGAAACCAGGACCTCGTTCCCTGCATCCCTGAGGAAGTTCTGCCATCCGATAATAGGAAAGAGTTGTTAGTTCCAAAGTGTTTCTATGCTTTGTTTCAAGGATCTCCTCTCGGTATTCCAGGAAGTCAAAAGAAAATCTGAATAAATGTTGGCATAGAACTTGCTTAGGTCATTTCAAAAAATCCCAGGGATACTTAAATTCTTACATAATGCCCTGCATACCTCTGGTCATCTGCCCTAAACACCAGAAACCTTGAAGCTTGCCCCATTAGCACTACTGATGTCTTCCTTCCAGACTAAATGTGATTTCACTGTTTCGTGCTTTATCTGCTCCATGAGCAGCAGCCCTGCAGTTCATGCTGGTTTTACTTCAGAGTGCTGTGCCTCTTGAGGCTTTACCAAAGAATTGCCTCTGTTTCTGGTCATCAGCTTACCACTAGGATGGAGAAGAGTATCAAGATGATTAAAAACATAAATTGTAATAATTTTGAGTAAGAGAATGGGTTTACTAGCACAAAAAATGAGAATGAGAGGATTTATCTATTTTGTGGATGTATAAAGGTATTTTGTGAGTGATCCTTGTTTCATGTTGTTCTGAAGGTACAAATTAAGCTGATTAGCACGATTTTAACAATTTCTTATCATGTGGCTTATTCTGATCCAAGTGGAGGCCTTGAATTAAATACAGCACCTGTTATTTCTCCAGTTAAGACTGTATTTTCCAGATGGGATAACTTTCTGAAAAAACAAGCATACTACAGTTGCTGCTTTCAGCAAAACTGGTTTCTGTCAGCTAAGCAGCAAAAACCATTATTAAATAGCCTTTCATTTGCATATATTCACATTGATCCAAAACAAAATATGCTAAATGCTCTTCAGCTATGTTACTACACTTATTTATATTGATCACGTGAACATACATTTCGTATGTTTGAATCACAATGGCTTAAAATAGACAAGACTGTCTTTCTGCCATTACGGAGAACCTAGAACCTTACCTTGACATTGCAAGTGGATTTGATTTCAGATGTGGCTAGGTTAAATCTTCAATATTAGTTTAAAAAAAAAGTATCTTCTCTCCACTAGAATTTGACATAATGAGAGGGATTTGGATTTGTCTCTCCCAAAAAAAAGTGTGCATGTTTCCCAGAAAAAAGTGTACATGTTTTTGCTAGTGAAGACAAAAAACCAGTACTGGTTCCTAATACAGCCTTAGTATGTTTTAGAGGACTCTATTGATCACTAGTGAACTGCAATCTACTTGGTACAAAACTATTTCAGTCATACCAAAGAAGGAAACAAAAAATGAGCTGTGCAACTTTTAATAGCATTGAAAGAATTCAGAGCACCCTTAGCACTGGAGTGACCTCATTTAATTCCTAAGCCTTCTACTTGCCCAGTAGAGCTTAAAAGAAGCATCAGAAGAAGGATCACAGCCTTTCTAAATTTAGCCATTGGTACCAGCTAACAGAGCGTGACACCAGATAAATATTTACTAGTCAAAAGATCACTCCTTTGGAGTGATCCATTAGGAAAAAATGGTGTCCTTTACTACAGAAAGACCAATGAATCCAAGAAAATACTTACTTGCCTCTTGTTTGAAATTCTCAATGTTTCCATTTTGTTCATACTAAAACAACATTGAAAAGGCTCTTACCTGGCTGGCAGCATTTTAAGCCAAACACAGCCCAAAAATATAGAGACCCAAGCACTTAGAGATCTGGAACACTTAGTGCAGTAATTCTTGAGCAAATTAAAAATGGCTGAGGATTTTTCTCAGTATTGAGGCTAAATCTGAGCATGTACATAAATAAGAAGATTCTTGCTTTTATTTCTGAGGTAATAATTTTCAAGAGGGAAGGACCAAGCTTTGTGGAGTATTGATAACTCAGGATCCAAAAAAAGCATTTAGGAGGCCCTTATTTAAATGTCTGGTTTCAAAGAAATTACATAAGTAGCAGCATTCCTAAGATTTCACTTCAGCCTTTAAGTTTGACAAGAAACCCTTAGCTCAGACTCTGTACAGATTTTTTTTTTTTTTTTTTTGCTTCTGAAAAATCAGATGTGATCCACAGGCCAGGAATTGGAAAAGACTCAGTCCCAAGGTTGCTACAGTGGCAGTCGATGATGAGAGGGGGGATATGCTCAGGCAAGTCTGTGGCTTTCTCTGAGTTTTGTTCATCCTGGCAGACGGGGCATCAGCGTGACATTGAAGCACACAGACAAGACTTCTATGAAATGCCTCCAAGAGTTTGGCTTACCCTGTTTGTGCTCTCATCTCCAAGTCTTGACAACGCAAATAAAAAGTCCATTGGCACTCTGGTTTTAGGAATGCCTGCACACATCTGCTCCTGAGTGCAGCTTCAAACCAGCTGGCTTGGGTTGCACAACTACACAGGAGCATTTGCATTTAATCTCTTTGCCCCCGAGGTTTCCATTCAGTCAGGAGTCAGCCTCAGGTGGTGCTGCCATACCTTGAACCACTGTTTTTCTAACAGGGGTGGAAAGAGCAGAGCAGAAACTGGAGGCTGGGGATCTGCCTCCCTGGCTACTGTCGATGGGACTGGGCCTGGTTTGCCTTTCTGATCCTAGCCCTAGCAGGTAAAGTGAGATAAATGCAGATAGCACAACAGTAGCTGTGTTACAAATAATTCTGTGTACCAGTGGTTTCTCTTGCTTCTGGAGGTTTTACAGGAAAAGGACATGTTTTCACTAGGAAAATTCTGGTTGTTTAGTAGACCATTGAAACCCTTACAAATGGGAGAGATAATCAAACTCTCTTGACAGGGATGTTAAACTAGTTTAGTCATTTTGTGCGTATTTTTAATCTCTCCAGTGGAACAAAACTGCAGTGCAGTGTCACATGCTGTGTCACAAAGACGTCACATTGCTGTGTGAAACAAAGTGTCATTTTTAGAAGCAAATAAATACTTAGGGAACTTTTCCAGCCTGTACGTTTGTTTTGTGGCGTTTCAATCCACAAATACTCGATACCCATGAAACGCGGGGTACGTAGAGATACTTGGGGTTCAAGACGATTTTCTTCCCCAGGAAAGGAAGACAAACGAGGTTGTTTCTGGAAATACACCGGTCTCAACCCCAACCGGGGACAACTCTTCCATAGGTGTTGGCAGTGGGCGGAATGAAGGACTCGACGGTCCCAACTCTGCCTGTCCCTGGCACCAGCAGGCACCAGGAGCCATCCCCACCTCAGTGCCGGACACAGATGCCTGGGCCTAACTGGGCTTTCACCACAGGGCTCATCCTATGCCTCGGCCCTTTAGGGTTCTCCGGTTCCATCTGCTCCAGGAGCCGGGGTCTGCCCCCTCCTCGCGGCAGGTCCGTGGCGGCTCACTCCAAGCACGGCTGTGCTAATGGCCCCGATCGCCGCTCCGCACTAATTGCTCCGGATCGTTATAATCCCATTAACTCGGCCCATGTGGCAGTGACAGGAGCGGCAGGGGGGGGCGCCGCACCGCCT
>NW_008238452.1:1903093-1903497 GCF_000691975.1 Corvus brachyrhynchos | reverse complement strand
TGTGCCGGCCGAGCCGGGAGCCGGGAGAGTGCTCCTTCCCGGGAGTGCGTGTGCTGGGGAAACACTCGTATTTCTGTGTGCGTCCCGGCTCCTGGCGGTGCGTGTCCTTGAAATCCCGCGCCGTGCTGCTGGAGGAGCCGCGCGGCTCCACGGGCACGGCGTATTCCTGTCTTTGCAGCGCTTTGGTTTGGGGTAGCCAGAGATCTCCGTGGAGTGCATGTGTTTCCCCAACTCTGGAACGGCTGCCAGGGCTGGGAGCGTTTCCATTAACAATTACATGAGTGGTAGCGAGACTGGCGAGGAGGAGGAGGAGGAGGTTGATTCAGCAGGGAAGCGGCGCGATGAGTTAGTTCCCTCTCCTTAAACCTGTTCTTACTTGCACCGCATCTGCTGGCCCTGGACTA
>NW_008238452.1:1864366-1902494 GCF_000691975.1 Corvus brachyrhynchos | reverse complement strand
GGGGGGAGGGGGGGCAGTGGGCAACGTCCGTGATGATGGGAGACGCAAGAGTAGGTGGAGATTTTGCTTCTCTGTTTCTATGGGATACGTCTAAGATTTTTACAGCTCCATCTGTGCATAATTTTGAAGGAGGATTCAGGAATTCGTGTAAAACTCATAAAAATCGGGGGCTGGATGGTGCTTTCCTTTTTACAAAGCGACTTGTAGCCAACAGAGAAAGCTGTTTCTGCTGTGAGAGACTCTGTAGTAACTCCGGCACTGCTGCCCTGATCCTGGAAAAATGTAGGTGTAGGTTTGCTTTCTAAAAAGTTGTATTTTAAAAGCGCAAAGAAGTTGATGGCCAAAATGCATGGCGTCTGTTTTAGTGGGAATACTCTTTAAAGTTTTTTACTATTTAGAAAAATATATTTCTCATATTAACTCTCGGGGCGTAATTATCCTCTTGTACTAGATATGCAGTGAAGAACTGAAATTCTGTGGCCTTTCAAATGCAAAGTATCCCATGAAATTGTTGCCCAGAGAATCCTCAGGCAGCTGCAGTTTCCTTCCTCCTTGTGACGAAGAGCATTTCCAATTCTTAGCTATTTTTGGAGTGTGTTCTTTGCAGGTAGGCTTACCTGCATTTAATGTTTTTCACAGTACTGTCTGATTAACTGTACTTTCAAGATACTTGCAAAATGATTATGAAATAGGTTAAGTTAGCAATTACAGCATCTGGAGTGCACATGTACTTAAAGACAGTAGCTGTCACACTTAAAGTAGTATTTTCCTTGGCCTTTTCTGTCTCAAAATGTAGTAATACAGGAGAATTTGAGGAATGTCTTTTCTAATATTATTGTCTTGAGACAAACCAAACAAAGGTAAAGGGAAATGTAACAGGTTCATTACTGTTATGTAAGTTTATCATAGTAGCTAAATCTTTACTTCAAGTGGGATTTGAGTGGTGCAGACAGATCCAATTCTTAAATCAAAACTTCTCTTACTGTACATAGCAACACAGTAAATGAGCCTCTTATTTAAATGTTCCTATAGAGGTGCTCACATCGTGCAAGGACTTGAATTAGCTTTTAGTTAACTACATCCTATAATCCAGTGCTTGGGATTGTCAGTGTTTGTAAAACCATGTATCATACCGGAAGCTTTAGCACAAATACTTTACAAAAAAAGGAAAAATGTTCTGTCAATAAGCCATGCATTTCAGTAGAACTTGGATGTTTCCTGGCTTTTGGCCCTGTATCTCTTTGAAAGTTTACTGACACTTGACTTCTCCTGAACTGGGAACTTCAGCAGATCTGTTGAGCACATTTCCAGCGCTTCTGGCACGTTAAACTCATGGCAAATGGCCCTTTCAGGTGCTTTGCCTCACCACTGTGGTTTTGTGGAAAAACAAGACAGTTGTTGATAGCTCATAAGTTACTTCAGACCAGGTGTAATTAATGTGATCACTCGCTGTAATTAAGATGATGTAATAAGGAATCTTGGAAACTACTGAATGGTTTGAAGCCAAGGAGGGCACATGTATTTTTTTGACATCTCTGCTTCTCAGCGGAGGGAGGAAGAAACCATCCATCCCTCTATGCTGGAAGTGAGTAATTGAAGTAAACCCTGGCAGGAGCTGTGGTGGCTCTGAGTTGGTGCTTCGTGCTGTGCATGTGGTAATGTACAAGTAATGCTCTCTGTCGGCAGAGGCAGATTCCTGCACTGAGAAGATGTGATGCAATAGCATTGGTGTGTAAGCGTTTACTTACTTTGGAAATTGCTCATTTATCCGACTTTCCTTAATTATCACGAAGAGTAATTGGCAACTGTAGTGTTGTGACATCAAAAATTGTAAAAGTTGTTTGTGGAGGCTGAACTGCGTGTTTGAAAATGTAGGGTAATGCTTCGTGTGTATGCAGCAGTTAAATCCGGAGAAGGTTTTGGATGTCAGAGAGAAGAGGTTGCTAGAAAATACTATCAAATTGCTGTGCCCTCAGTGATGGAGAGAAAGCAGGAAGGAATCTGCTAGAGTGACCTTTATATATTCATCAACGATTGCATTTGAGCTGTGTGAAATCTGCGTTCCTCTGTTGCTTACTCCTGAATGGTTGTAGCCAGATCGCTTGCCTTTTAGGCAGGCGTTGTATTTCAGGTCTGTGATACAAAGGTGTGGTGTTAGTAACTTCCAGGAAAAAAAAAAAAAGAACATTTCCCAAGGCAGTGATGAGGGACCAGATGGTGGCTGGAACCTGAGGCAGCCTTTGCTGATCCAAGAAGCTGCAAGGAGCTGTGGATTTCAGTAGAGCTTCCCAAGCCCTGGGTGCGTGGGAGCTGTCCCCAGATCTCTCCCCTTCTGCCTGTTTGCGGCATGTGCCTGCTAGTCCTCAGTAGTGGATGCACTTAACAGCTTGTTCAGCTCCGGTGGGCTTAGATGGTTTGTGGGCTCTTTAATTGTTGTCTTAGGATTGTTGCTAAGAGCTCTTAGAGTGAAAATGTGTCCCTGTCTGACTCAAGAGTTGTTGAGTCGAGAGAACCTGACTGCTAAAGTTCAGGGGTTTGAATTAAATCTTATGTTTTTACCTGTGACCCAGAAGTAACTATCAGTGCCTTTCCTTCATGATAAGATCTGTAGAACATACAAGCTTTTTTTGCAATTAGAATGACAACAGTTGAAATTGCTTGCTGTTTCTAAACTAGTTTACAAAGAACAAAATAACTAGAATTCTGCTTCAGATTCTGGTGTGTCATCCAGTAGTGCTGTTACTTAACACATCCATGTTCGGCTGCTTGAATTCTTGTGAGTGTTCTAAAGTACCATGGAACTATTTTACAATGTTTTTTTTTACAGCTGAATTTTTTTTTTTTTTTTAGAGCATGTATATCTTTAGGATCCAAGACCCGAGCTATTGGGAATGCAGCAAAGAGCCAGGTAAATGGATCAAAAACTTTTTAGGCTAGTAAACAAGTTCATCTTGGAGAATATTGTCCTGGAGTAGTTTCTTCTGATAGCTTACATACTGTGTTTGTTGGGATTTGTTTTCATCCTTTCTTTAGTTAGAAGCTTGTCCTGAAAATAACTAGGTTAAAACACTGATGAGAGAATAGGTGTGGGGAGGCTTTACATCCAGATGGGATCTGAACTAGAGGAGAACTTCAAAAGGAAGGGAAATGTCTTAATTTGTTGAAGGTTCATTTAAGGTTAATGTAGGTAATAGCTTCATTAGTTCCTGCAGGCAGCCACTGCAACAATACAGGATCTTAGATATTGCATGCTGTAAAAGAAAGCTCCTTTAAAATAAAAAGTACAGTGAAAATCGATGGCAGCAAGTTGATAGATGTTACAGAGAGAAGTACATTTGAATTTTTTTAATAGAGGCCATAGATTAAAAACTAGATGATTCTTTCTCTTTCCTCACACTTTGCTTCCCAGCGAATGTGTGGGGCTTGACAGTGGTCAGTGTGTGCGTTAAGCCCAACATAAGAAATGCCTTTCTGCACAGTCCTCTTTATCAGAGTTTCATGGGTAATGAAAATATCTTTGCCACAGATCATCACAAATGTAAAAAATGCGGTACATGGTTTCAAAAAACTCCATGGAAGAGCATTTGAAGATCCTTACATACAAGCTGAGAGGGCCAAACTTCCCTATGAACTTCAGAAGATGCCAAATGGCTCCGTTGGAGTAAAGGTGAGTGAGAGCTTTGGGTGGAATCTCTCCAGTGGTAGGGATGAGCACTTTGGGGCTTTGTCACTTCCTGTGTGGTCACTTACATTTTCCTTAAGAAAATTAAATACATTCCTGTGACATCCCTGTGTCTCTACATAAGTCTTGTACTTTCTCCAAGAAGTCCATTGAGGTTTCTCATCAATCATACTAGTTTCCATAGTCACATTAGTAACTTTTCACTTCCCCTTACTAGATTTACTTTCAAATCTGTATAATTACAGTGTGAGATTATTAGTTCCCATCAGACATTCAGAGACTAAGTGTCAGGAAAACAATATAACGCTCTGAATATGAAATTTGAAGAAATTACTTTTAATTTGCTTCCAAACGAAATGGCAGGAGTGCTTGGGATTGCTGGAGAAATGGTAGCTTGTTAGAAATTTGGGACCCACAACCTCCCATGAAGGCTGAGGACTCAACTGTGTTCCCTGAGCAGGGCAGGACTGTTGGAATTGCCTCGTTTACACCTTCCCTCCCTCCTTCCCTGCTCCTGAGTGACTGTTGCAAGAAGCAGATGTTCCTTGGGTTTGCTCCAAAACTTGTATTTTTAGCTTGTGTTATAGGACAAAGTGATCCTATGTGTAATGTGCTTTTTTGTTGTTGTTTTTTAAATTTAAAAAATACAGAAATACTGTATCATTGTGAATAGTCCCTTGGGATAACTGAGGTGTTAATCTTCCCACAAAAAAAACCCAATCTGAACTGTTCAAGATTTGTTGCAGTAAGCACAAATCAATTGATAGGGAGTTGCTTGTGTCTAGAGCCTGGTGTTAAATGGGTCTCAATGCTCAACATGTCAAATAAAGTCCAAATGGCACATCTTGAGAGCAAAGTTGAGATGACTGATCACAGAATCCCAATGCTGTGTTTCAGGTGAGGTACCTGGATGAGGAGAGACTGTTTGCAGTGGAACAGATCACAGGAATGTTGCTGGCCAAACTGAAGGAGACTTCGGAAAGTGCTTTGAAGAAACCAGTGGCTGACTGTGTGATTTCAGTAAGTTGTGATATAATTATTGCAATCCATAGACAGCTTTATGCAAGCTAGGACCATTTATTATACCATGGTGCAATGGTAAGTGGTACAAGTAGTGGATAGAAATCATATCCCCAAAAATGGGCCTTTGTTACAGGTTTTCCAAATGAGAATCCTTCTCGAAGCACGTGTGTGGAGATGAAGAAGTCGTTAAACCAAGAGTGGGTTTTCAGAAAGAACATAATACTTAAGCTGGTCCAGTCTGTGTCTCCAAGGGCTACATGCAGTATTTCTGATTACTGCAGTTTGTTCCAAATGGGAGCTGTCCTAGGGGCAAACATATCCTCCTTGCTTCCAAAGAGCCTTCCTACATTCGTGTTAAATTTCTTTGTTACATGGCTGAGCACTGTTGTAGTGCAGTTGAATCGCCTGAACTTAGGGCTCTGAGGGTCATGCTGATAATTTGACAAGCCCAAACTAGTTGACTTTTTATTTGGTTGGTTTGCTCGTGTTTTTTTAGCTGGTGTCCTTACCCACGGGGTAAGGGTGGAGCTTGAAGATGTTTTGTTCCTGATACAAAGTCTTGTGTCTGCTTTTCACATGGTCTTTGTTTACTGGCCCTGGTGAGAAGTTTGAGCATGAAGGATTGCAGTTACCCCTTCTCTGTCAGAGGGAGACATGGGAACTGGAAAGCTGTGTACTTCAGCTGTTAGAAATCTGCTTTGATGTTTTTCTTTTCTTCCTTATGGCATACAAAGATACTGGGAGAATACCTCCCACACACAGGGATCCCTGGCAATGCCCCACAGTGGTAGCCAACAAAACACAAAGTGAATGGAGCTCTCCATCTGCTGAAGAGGTGCCAAGTGATTGCAGCCAGATCCTAAATGGGCTCTGATTGTGCTGTGGCTATTTTTGGTGGCACTGAACCTTGTAGCACACTGTAAGCTGGAACTGGTGAAAGTGATATCTGAAAAATGGATACAGGTTCAAGTTTAATTCCAGCATTGCTGCATTGTTTCTGCCATTGACTTACTTTGAGGCTATGTGTGAATATTTGTTGGGTTGACTTTGTCCTGCACAAATGTTTCCAGAAACTGGTGAAGATTTTAAGATGACTCATCAGAAGAATCTGAAAAAGCATTTTCAGGATATTTTTTTTGGTGTGTGTTAAAATCTGCTTTATTTAAGACAACCCTGGATGCCACTTCATTTTTGTCATATTCTGAACTTTTAATTAAAATATGCACTAAAATAAATTACCTAGCTATTTATTTTATTCAGGCTGCCTTATTAATTTGAGGGTAGCTTATAACAGTTTCTTGTGGTAATGACATTTATAGGGTAGCTTGATGGGCAAGTCTAATTTCTTTAAATTAAAAAATCCATATCCCGTAATATCCTATGTCATTATTTTTGGAAACAGGTCCCTAGTTTCTTCACTGATGCTGAAAGAAGGTCTGTAATGGCAGCTGCACAGATTGCAGGATTAAATTGTCTGAAGCTGATGAATGAGACTACAGCAGGTAAAGGGCTGGAAATTTTTTTGTCCTTTAAGGCCATTCAGGCTGTTGAATGTGAGGGTGATGACACACTGCTGTTACACAATTAGGAGCTTGGGAGAGAGCTGTCCAGGCTAGTACTGCCCAATCCAGCTTGGGAACTGGAAACACAGCAGTGGGGTGGTGTGCAGCATTCAGGAGGCACAGTGAGAGCTGGGGTTTGCTAACCTGAACACAGTCACACTTGGGAATAGCTTTGGAAATAAACCTGGGATCTGTGCTTAAAGTTGTGGCAGTCCTGTCAGCTGTAGCAATGGCACAACTGTTTCTATAAAGTAATTTACTTTCCTCTTCTGTGGTTTTGGTGAATTCTAGGGTAGAGCATAGAAGTACGTAACACTTCATGGGAACTAAAGTTGGAGGTGCTTAAATCAGTAATTTTTATTTTTCTTGATTCTCTTTGCTTTTAGAAAGTCTCAGGCAGCTTTCCAAGTGAGTGCTGGCAGTGAAATCTTAGATCGGAGTAAATTAGTCTTCCAAAACATTTCTTTATTTCTTGGGCATGCTTGAATTTTGCAAAGCTAAGGTAAAAAATGCTGAAAGTAAGGCAATTCAAGGGAGAGTCTCAATCTGTGCAGTTTCACAAATTGCGTAGTGTTAATTTGGGTACAAGCACAACTGAAATACAGGGTGAGTCTTTATTAGTGCTAAACCTTCACTTGACATCTCTTTTCCTCTTGTCAATGAAAAATGTGTTCTCAACGTGTTTGTGGCATTTGAATAGAGTTATGAAGGTGTTTAGAAAGGGTGAACGTGGGTAGTGTCTGTCTCTTGGTAGTGCTTTCAATGTGTGGTCTGCAGCTGTGTGTGGCTTCCCCTCACCTTCCATGGGTTGGTGTTTTCCAGTTGCATTAGCCTATGGAATATACAAGCAAGATCTGCCAGCCTTGGAAGAGAAGCCAAGAAATGTGGTCTTTGTAGATATGGGGCATTCTGCATATCAGGTTTCCATCTGTGCTTTTAACAAGGGAAAACTGAAGGTAATCTTTCAAGTCATACATTAAAAGCCTGAAGTATTTAAAACTCAAAGTAGTGCTCTGTGGAAAGATTAGTTTTTCTAAAAAAAAAGGTCTGTAGAAAGTATTTTTTAAAGACAAATACAAGTAGAATACAAAACCTCTCTGTTAAATTTTAGCTATCTCAGCAAGTCAGTTTTTGTAAAATGCAGAAGTGAAGCATCCTAAAGTGTGTTTTGGAAAGTGCTTGATAATTAAGCACGCTGCAGAGTTTTTGTGTCATGTTATATCCCTGAAATATTTGCATATTCAGGGAGCCTCCTAAGTGTTGTAGATGTGCAGCTGACTCACTCGTGGGAAATTCTTGAACTGTCTTAGTCGCTCCGAGATGTTGGGGTTCTTTTGTGCCATCCATGACAGTTCAAAGTCTAAATCCAGTAGGATGTGAAGTAAAACCGAGCAGTCTTTGTGCTTCCTGCTTTGGAGACTTCTGCCTGTGACCTACTAATGGCTGAATGCTTTTGTGGACCTGTCTCTGGTAGCCAAATGTCACCTGTGGCACCTCTTGCTGCACTGAGTAAATGACACAGAACAAGCAATGTCTGATAACTTCTGATCTCGTTCTTTGACTCCTGCCAGGTCTTGGCCACGACCTTTGACCCTTTCGTAGGTGGTAGGAATTTTGATGAGGCTTTGGTAGATTACTTCTCTGAAGAATTTAGGACAAAATACAAACTGAATGTAAAAGAGAATCCCCGAGCACTGCTGCGATTGTATCAGGAATGTGAGAAGCTCAAGAAGCTGATGAGTGCGAATGCGTCTGACCTTCCACTCAACATCGAGTGCTTCATGAATGACCTGGATGTCTCCAGTAAGATGAACAGGTACTGGCTGCTGTTGCCACTGAGGGGCAGGGGTTTGTGGTCTCTGAGCAGCTCGGTAACACCAAACACTCTCCCTGCCCTGCAGAGCTCAGTTCGAGCAGCTGTGTGCTGCCCTTCTGGCCAGAGTGGAGCCTCCTCTAAGAGCAGCCATGGATCAAGCCAGTAAGTAGAAGTAACTTGAGGTACTGCTAGTAATCCAGTCATTCTTGATCTCTTTAATGATTAACTTTTCAATGTATTTTTGTATTTATTAGAATTGCAAAGCTAAATACTGAAAAGTTAAATGTAAGTTCCATTCATATGCTTGCCATGAATGCATGATACCATTCCCACCTCATTTAGTGCACATGCTACTCTGCAACCTTGATTATTGACCCTCGTTCACCCTGTGTCATGGAAAAGGTTGGGACTCTGAATTTATTAAAAAAGCACAAAACAACCAAAGCAAAATGATGATGGTAAAAGATATTACACTTTACTGCAACCTTCTGGCCAGCCTGTTCCATGTGATACTTACATGTCCTCACTGACCTGGTAATTCGGCAGTATATTCTTAAAATGAATTACCTAAAGCATGTGCAAATAACAAAGTAACTTTTTTTTTTTTTTGCCTAATGTAGTGTAAAGGAGAGAATTAGACTTTACTAGGAAGGGTTTTACCCCCAGTTCCAGCAGCTTCACCTAAAAGAGAGGGAAGAACTCTGCTGATCACCTGGCTTGGCTAGATAGCGGGTATGGGAAATAAAAACCTGAGTAACTGCTGAGCAGAGCTGTTCATGGACTGACAGTTGTTTGAGATGACTTCATACACATACCCTGATTTCAGAATTAAAAAGTTAACCTTCAAGTACAATCTGCTATTTATTAGATATACTGACCTAAAAGGTTTTCTCTTTTGGCAAGCAAAATTAAGCCAGACATAAAATGAGATCTACTTGGGTTTCGTTTTGTTGGTTTTGTTTGGGAGAGTTCAGGTATTGTCCAGTAGTGCAGAAGACCCAATTTCACCCTTCTGGAGTTCATGCACAGCAGAAAGGGGATGCACATGGACAACACACTTTAAAGAACAGCTGTTTTCATTGATGCTTGGCTTCTGCATTTCCCACGTTTATGCAACTAGAAAACTTTGTAGCCTACAGGAGGGACAAAAAGTTACAAAGATCGTGTCAGCCATGAAATATATTTATTGTCACAGTGTCTAGATAATAAGAGAACTTTTCTCTTTTTTCCTTTTTTTTTTTTTTTGTCCAAAGATAGCTTTTTGATATCTTGATGATAACTTAAGGGCATGCACTCTCTTTTCTAGAACTTCAGCGTGAAGATATCTACAGTATAGAAATAGTAGGTGGGGCTACTAGAATTCCAGCAGTGAAGGAACAGATCTCTAACTTTTTCTGTAAAGAGATAAGCACCACGCTAAATGCTGATGAAGCTGTTGCAAGAGGCTGTGCCTTGCAGGTATAGTTTCTGAAATAAAACTTTAGTATCGCTTCTTTAACATCATGTACTAATGAAATACAGCTAACCACAAGCAGAAGGTACTACAGCTGAAACAAGATATGGAGGGTTACTTGCTCTTTAGCTAATTCATGACAGTGACCGTGTCAGAAACCAGTCTGTTGCATTCATTAATTTGCTGCTGTGTCATGTTAGAAGGATGGGCTTGTTAGAGACCTGTTAAATTTGAGGACCCAAATTCTGCTGTTCCACTTCTGTGTAGTCACTGGGAACCTTTGCTGGGTATCTTTACTGAAAATCACTGAGGAAGTAACATCTGTTACTTAAATGGTTCAGTTTAATTAACTGCAGGAAGTTTCTGTTAAAAAAAAGAATTCTGTGATAAGCAGAACCTCCATATGACCTATATCATAAGTCTTAATTCTTGTACTTGCTATTTATTTGACTATGCTGAACATATGAACATAATAAAACTTCGGTCTTTTTTTTTTCCTAGTGTGCAATTCTTTCTCCAGCTTTTAAAGTGCGTGAGTTTTCCATCACAGATGTTGTTCCTTACTCTATAACATTGAGATGGAAATCATCTTATGAAGAAGGAACAGGGTAAGTTGTACAGTGCCTACAAAACAGTGTGTTTGGATATAAAGAAAAGTGTTGAGCTGTGGAAAAAAACAGGCCTCAGGCTTTGAAGCTGTCATGCACTTGAACACTTGAAATTTCAATTTTCTTCTTTTGCATTTTACCTTTTGGGTTCCAGTTACTGCTTAACAACTGGAGATACAAGTAATTAAAATGTTGGAGTGAAGTTGCCTAGTTCTTAGTAAGTGTGACATAAAATGCTTTGACACCGAGAGACCTTCAACCTCCAACTCTTGTTAAAAACTGACTTAAACTACATGATTGTTGCTTGGTTAGCAGGGCTGCTGATCTTTAACATACCTTGACTTTGATTATCTGTGAACTTAGAGGTTTAATGGTACTTAATGTTTTATTGCTTTAGTGAGTGTGAAGTCTTCAGTAAGAACCATGCTGCTCCATTCTCAAAAGTAATTACTTTCCACAAGAAGGAGCCTTTTGATTTGGAAGCTTACTATACCCATCCACAAGAAGTGCCTTATCCTGATTCCAGAATAGGTAAGGACATGAATAAAAACCCCATCCCTAACTCCCACTGATACAGGAAAAGGGGGTTCTCCTTTCTTGTAAGATATGTTACTTCCATATTTTCTAGCTTACAGAAAAGCTTAGGCCCTTTAGAAAGGCTCAGCACAGGCTTGTTGGTTTAAATGTAGTGATCAAACCATATTGACATCTCTGACAGTTTGTAAAAAAAATTCTGCATTCTTCCTTCTGTCTATCTTTACAGTTTCTGAATGCTTCAAAAGAAAGAGGCACAAAGAGTTTAGTGCTCTATTGTCTGGTTCTTTCAGTCTCTATAAAATTGATAGGGATCTTATGTGCCTGCTAGCTTCGATTTTTCAAAGCAATTGGATCAAAGGAGCTGTTGCCTGTCTGGACAGATAACTTGTCTAGTGCTATCTGTCATGTCTTTTTCTGTTAATCTGAGAATATAAAAGATAGGTGTTTCCTCAATTTAAGCATCTGTAGTAGAGTCTAAGGAATTAGATGGTACAAATAAGTTTCTTGGTAGCTAATGCTACCTTACTTGCAGTTATTAGTAGACTCCTTGGGGTCTTTAATTCATAATTTTATTCACTGATTTATGAATCAGATACAAACTTGGTGCTGTCTGTTGGGCTGTCTATGCAAGAAGTCTGTGGTCTTGAGGAAGAAACATTCTCCTTTACATGTGCACATCATCTACACTTAAATTTTCAGCAAGTTGCAAAATAAGTATCAACCCCACTGCTTTCAGAAACCGTGCTAAGCACTGTTCATTCTCCAAAAGCTGTAGTGCAGCCATGTTACCAAATTCAAACAGAATCTTTTCTCTCTGTTAACATTTTAGTTTTCAGTGTGAAGTTTGAGTTACGTGTACAAAAGAAACCATTTGAGATTAATCAGAGTAGTTTCTCTAGTGTGATGGTTACAGAAGGCAACAGAGAAGTAGAACACCTAGTAAAGTACTGTCTTGTTTCTTTATGAAATACAGATAAAGCAAAAACATCTTACTAATTATCAGTGAACTGATAATAATTGGGGAACCAGCTTTTAGTTTATCTACCTGCAGCTTACATCGTAGGATTGTCAGCTAAGTAGAAAGTTTCCAAATAGTTTCAGTTACATGAAGTCACTGTTTAAATTAACACCCTTAAAGGAATGTGGAATGTGTTTGGCTTTTTTTTCCTCTTTCTCTGCTTTTTGGGACAACAATTAAAGTCACCTCTGTTGTTTCCAAGGGCGTTTCACTATTCAGAACGTAGGTCCCCAGCACGATGGTGACAACTCCAAGGTGAAGGTGAAAGTGCGCGTCAATATCCACGGCCTGTTCAGCGTGGCCAACGCGTCCATCATAGAGAAGCAGAGCTTAGAGGGGGATCACAATGACACACCCATGGACACTGAGTCATCAAGTAAGAGCCAAGGCAGAGATGAAGAGCTGGTATGTAAAGCTTGTAAATATCTCCACTGTCATTCTGACAACAGAGCCGATAATTGCAGGTTAAGTCACTGTGTTTCGCTTCTGACAGTTACTGCTTCTCCACCCTTAAATTGCTTCTTCACTTGTGTAACACATTTCTTCATGTTGATTACTAAAGTACTGGTGAAGTGTGGCACTAAGAAAAATGAATGGAAAAACAGATTCTAAAAAATTTAGTTAATTTTTTCATTGTTCTTTATCATCTCTCTACTACTCTTAGCATTATCTAGTGTTGCTAGTAAATGGCAGCATATTTAATGAGATCTCTTGACAGATTAATTCTAGAGGTTTGCTTTTCCTCACAAACTGTTTTCAGTGAGTAAAAAACACATGTTATTTATTTATATATGGAAAACTTCACTGTCTCCTGAGAGTAGCTCCCTGTGAGGTGCAGCTGTACCCCTTGGCAGTGCATAGTTGAGAACTGGATGCCAGGGAACCCTTTGGAGCTGGAAACAGCAGTAGCAGCGCTGGCCCCAGCAGCCTTTCTCCTAAGATTTGGCCTTAGCTTCTCCCACTTTAGTTGGATATCCTACAGGAATTAGAGCAAATGGTTACACAACTAGCATTACATAATTGATATAGCCAAGTTCTTAAATACTACGCTGCTTTCCAGGAATGTGAGCATATTTGAAATGCTGAAAATGATGCAGTTCCTTGTGGGCAAGTGCTCCATCTGTGGCTTTGTAATCAAGTGAGCAAAGGTTGGAAGTGCTAGAGCTGGCATTTAGTGTAAGAGGCATGTGGAGCTTACTAGGAGTGTGCTGAGTTCAGTGTGAGTAGCTGCTTCCCTGCTCAGACTTCCCATTTGCAGCACTTCATTCATCTAACACATCTTCTGTTTTACAATGGTGCTTGTCAGCAATTACCTTTCAGTATTGAGGATGATACCATCGACTCTGAGGAGGAGGTTTGTGGTGTAAATGTGTCCTATTTTCCCCTCTCTAGCTATTTTCTGTCGGCAAAGCAGTTCCTCCCAGTTGTTGGCTTTTCTGTGTGAACAGTAAGAACAGTAAAATGAAGATTTACATTTTACTTTTTCTATTCTGAAGTGGCAAAACTTCAAATTTGGTAAAAGTAGCCTTCTTTTTTTCCGCTTTAAACGGCAACATAGGCACCTGTGTTAGAGTTTGAAATCCTCAGATAACTTCTTTCATTTTGCAGAACTAGTAGTAAATTACTTTACCTGCATATGTAGTTTGTGAATCCAGAAATATTAATTCCTTGTAATGGAGGCAGTCTCGGACCTTTCAGGCTTTGGCTGCCACTCGTTAGTTATTAAGGCTCTGGATCTCTGAGTATTAGGATCATCCTGAAAACTTCAGACTTACCCATTACTGTGTCATTTAAAGTGTTTTTCGGTGATGACATGGAGTTGTAATCCTTAAACCAAGTGATCTGCACTAGTAATTCAACAGACTTTCAGATTGTTAAATTTGGAATAAGGCATAGGTGATAAACTTACTGATAAATTTAAGTGAGGCTGTCTTTATTTTGGGTGGCAAGGAGGGAAGATAGTTGCACTCCCAAGAGGTTACTACTACTACAGCTAATTTTTATTGATACAAGTGATAATTGCAATGATTAAATTACTTCTGCTTTGGGTTGCAAACTTTAAAGTTTAGGTCAAAAATGATAGGAGGTCAAAGTTCTGGCTGTTCCATAGAGAACCCATTGTTGTTGCCTGTGTTGGTGGTGTGTTGCTAGAATGTTCTTTGATTTCATTTTATATGTATTTGTTTCTAGTTAAAGTGAGTATTCACAAGGCTCAGTGTAATTATGTAATGGGGACGGAGAGCAACACTGAGCAGCAGAGTCGAATTTTCATTTAACTTGAAAGATATAAATACAAACACTACATCAAAATGCCTGTTTAAACACGGTGAAGCAAAAATTTTTAAGATTGATGCTGAAGTTCGTATGTTGTCTATGATCTACTGTAATTGATAATCAGTCCTAAATCTTACAGCAAACCTTTGCATTCAGTTATGTAACTCTCGGCAGGATAAAATGCAGGTTGATCAAGAAGAAGGTGTGCAGAAAAGTCAAGCTGAACAACAGAACCAAGCAGATGAGGAAACAGAAAATGCTGGAACTGAAACAAAGGTTTGTATTCAGTATTGATTCGACATTTTTCGCCCAGTATTCTCACACTTACTGATTTTACAATTTGCAAAACATGGGACTGTATTTAGAGGAGAGCTGTATTGAAATGGTTCAAGTGAGGAATCCTGCCATAGCACTTCCATTTTCAACTTAGCATGATTAAGACTTTGAAGTAGGTGTCTGTTGTTTAACCTGGTTTTGTAATGGTGATGTAATTTAGGGAGATTAGGAAACATTGTGTAGAATAATATGCAGTGCTTTGAGCTTTTGAACAAGTTTTCTTAACAGCTCTTTAAAGAAGTTAAATTTCACCTGTTTCATTCAAAACGAAGGTGGCAGTGATTTTGAATACAGAGGAATAATTAGGTGCTAATTCACATAAGATTAATTTGTAGCTGTCTTAACTAGTTTCATTTGCCTCTCTTTTTTAGCATAAAGGTAGTAATATTTGTATTCCTGGAAGTTTCTTAGTAGTGTCTCTCTCTTCATAGGCTGCTTCTGGAGAAAAGCAAGATCAACCACCCCAGCCAAAGGCTAAAACAAAAGTTAAGAGTATTGACCTCCCTATACAGGCAAGCCTCTATAGGCAGCTGGGACAAGATCTGATCAATTCCTATATAGAAAATGAGGTGAGCAGCATGAACAAATGACCATTCAATGTCACTGTAAATAAGTAACTAAAAATATTTGCAACCATTGACTTACATAATTTAGAATTCTTCAGGGGTTTGCCCTTAATTGTAAGAGGTTTTGTTTTGGTTGGGGTTTTTGGTGAAATGACTCAATTTCACTAGATTTAACTTAGCCCATTCTGCTTGTGCTTGTAGTGATGACTTACACAGAGGTGAACATTTTTATCAGTAATTGTGAATTATCAGGCCTCTGCCAAGTTCTCTGGTACAGTTTCAAGAGTAGTCACTAAGCCTGACAGTTAAAATGCTTTCAGTTTTAAGTATGCCTTTCTCGACCCTAGGGGAAGATGATGATGCAAGACAAGCTTGAGAAAGAACGAAATGATGCTAAGAATGCTGTTGAAGAATATGTGTATGAATTCAGAGACAAACTGTGTGGAGTCTTTGAGAAGTTTATCACTGAAGAGGTTAGACTTGCCTATATGTTTCAGAAAAGTTCCTTTGTATTTACAACTTTTGAGTGTGTGTTCTGTGGAGGCTGCAGCGGTCTCTTGGACTAGTTTGGAGTAAGAGATGGTTTGACTTCACAGCAGTGAAGCTCAAGTTAATGCTTACACCTGACATTTGACTTGCAGAGCTCTTTATTGCCTGAGAATTTCCTCAGTGGCAAGGAAGGATCGGGGATGCAGGCAGAAAGTAAAAACCCTATGGTCAGCATAGGAAAGTAGGACAGATCACCACGAGCTTCTGAATGGCATGAGTGGGTAGGAATAAAAAGAAAACGAACTGAGAATATGGAAGACTCTTTAAGAGGTGCATGGGCTGTCTTAAATAGCCTCAGGACTGATTTTATAACTCTGGTAAACTTCACCTGCAAATCACAGGAGCAGGGCTGTCCTGCCTCTCGTCACTCTTTAAATCTTGGCTTTGAAGTCTGTTAATTACTGTTTTCCTTTGCTGTCACTTTGAATATTTTAAGCTGATGAAGCAGTCCTTTTTTGAGTAGGGTGGGTTTGTGCCAGGGAGAGAAGTCCCATTTGATGTATTCCCTTTTGAACTGGACTGTCCATAACTTGCTTGGTAGGATTCAAACAAGCTGACCTTGATGTTGGAGGACACAGAAAACTGGCTTTATGAAGATGGAGAGGACCAGCCAAAACAAGTATACATGGATAAGCTTCAGGAATTAAAAGTAAGGTTTTAAGTTGTTTTCTAGAAAAATCATTCTTGTATGTTTGGGGCGGGGGGTGTTCAGGTTGTGCACGTTCAGTTACGAAATGAACATAATACTTAGAACTAGAGGTGCACTTTCTTTTAATATGAGTTGTGCTCTTAATTTGAAAATGGTTGAAATGAAGCAGACTGTCACTCATGATAATAGATTTAATTGCTATGGGAATTTTCTGTCAGACTTACAGTCTGAAAGAGGCTTTTGAGTAGCTTGACTGCTCCTGGGTAATGAGAATTGCACTCCAGAATATATATTCTGGTTTTCCTGTTCTCAGTGGTCTTCTATAGATGTATTAGAAGACCAATTTTTGGCTCTAATATCCAACAATAAAGGCTCTGGAGTGCTTTAACAGTAGCTTCCATTGTATAATTTGATTATTAATGACAAACACCCCCTAAATGCTTCAGATTTTAATGATCTGATGGGGGAGATATGAGTTGTGATGAATTACTACCTTCACGTTGAAGTATGTCTCTAGTCCTTGGGCTCCAGCTGTTTACTCTCCAGTCAGATTTCCTCTGGGGGAGGGATAACTGATGGAAACAGCAGTGTAGATCCAGGCAACTGCCTGGATACCAGTATTCAAGAAAAGGAAAAAGCAAACAGTGGATAAAATCAGAAGTTTTCAGATGAACTACTTGAAAATTAAAGCATCCATTAAAGCCTGACTGTTTCTGTTCCAAATGCTCTTTTTGCAGAAAACTGCAAAATACCAGCCTATTAAGGACAGTCACTATTCCTGTGTTTAAACGTCTGGTTTTTTGGTTGTTGGACTAAAGCAATATTCAAAGACTTAGCTCTTTGGGTGGGTGAGAAAAGGAGTTTCAGGCAGCCTTCCTTCCCATGCTGCATTGTATTCTTAGACCAGACTAAAGGAAGTACGTGTTTTGTAAAGACCTTTGTGCTTATTACTCCAGAAATTTGGACAGCCTATCCAGGAAAGATGCATGGAACACGAAGAGAGACCAAAAGTTCTAAATGAACTGGGAAAGAAGATTCAGCTCCTTATGAAAGCAGTAGAAGCATACAAAAATAAGGTAAAGCCAAATTATTTAGCTGTTCAATGATTATAGGTGTTTTGAGTTTGGCTGTAGAGTTTTTTGTGTTTAAAAAAGTCCTATAAAGTTACATCTTAACACTGCTTTAGAAGGGCTGTTGTACTTCTGCTCCTGAGAACTTTAAACCTGTTTTGCATTGCTAGCAAAAAAGAGCTTCTTCATGAGAACATAAATCAAAGATTTATGTGTTTTTATGGTGGCTGGTACCACTTGAAATGGATCTCTCAATTTACAGCTGTTAGCAGTGTTTCTGTAACTTCTAAGATTAACTTAATTGGCGGAGCAGCATATTTTAATTGGTGATACAAGTATCTGTCTCTCTCCTTAGGATGAAAAATACGACCACCTAGATCCTGCTGAGATGGAGAAAGTTGAAAAATACATTAATGAGGCTATGAATTGGTTGAACAGCAAAATGAATGCCCAAAACAAACTAAGTCTAACTCAGGATCCAGTTGTCAAAGTGGCAGAAATACTAGCAAAATCTAAGGTAAAAAAAAAAATCATTGTACTTGTTGCATTCTAACCAGTTTTTTCTGAACCAGATTTTGGCCTAGATCTGAACTAGAATATTACATCTGCAGAGATTTTAAAGCTATTTAAAAATCTATACAGAGGGAGCAGCAGTTTTAGCACTCTTCAGTGTGGGCTCTTGATGTACAGTACTCCCTCTGCACAAGCCCTTTTAAAATACCCTGAGTTATGGCACCAGGCTTCTACAGAATGGATTGTCATACAAGTTGGTAACAAATCAGAAGCTCCTCAGGTAGTGAAAGGCTTTTTTTGAAGTTTCTAACCTTGATAGAATAGAGAAGTCTAGTCCTTGACAATGAAATTCCAGGCCATTATGGCCCAGAAACAAATTAGAGATGTTCCAGTTGAGTGCAGTTGCCGAGCCACCAAATGACCTTGCTGTCTCACTTGTGTCACAACTAGGAATTGGATAGCTTCTGTAATCCTATTCTATCCAAGCCCAAACCGAAGATAGAACCTCCTAGTGATGGGCAGTCCAAAGCCAACGGGGAGCACAATGGACCAGTGAATGGACAGAGCGCTACGGAAACAAAACCTGAACCAGCAAAGGACAACCCTCAGCAGACCAAACCCCCCGGAGAGATGGAAGTGGACTAAATCTTGCATTTCTTTTACTTCATTAAAATAGTGCAAGTAACCACAGGGTCCATTCTTTTTGTCTGGTACACACCTCAGATGTTCAGTTATTCTTAGCCAACCTTCTGTCATTTGTTGCTGAGTAGTTTTGAAAGTGTTTTATATTAAGTACACCTTAATATAATGTTCATTTCCACTGATGTTCATTTCCACTGATGCTGCTTATGTGGAGCTTTAGCCAAATGTAGATTGTATAAGTCAGTTGAAGCTTTCCCAATATATTTTATATCAAACATACAGAATTGATATATAAATGGCAACAATCTACCTTATTTAAAGCTTTTATTGTGGATAAACCTCAGCTCCTTTATTCAGGAAAGGATACTGTATTGCACTACTGATGCTCAAGTGTAGATCTAATCGCATCTTTATTTTGGAAAAAATATTGGAATTGAAGTGGCAAAACCTGTCACTTGAAGCACTGACCTTTTCTAGTTATTGTATTGTTATAATTTAAATATTAAAATAGAGGTTAGTTGGCATACCAGTCCATCTTGTTGAGGTACCATGAGAATTGTACGGTCTTTTTCATAGGAACTGAATAGTTTGAGCTTAAGCGTTTTTTAGGTACCCATACCACTACCAGTCTTCATGACAAACCACTCCAGCAGCGTGGCTCTGCCGTGTGCTGGAATTCCTGGTCTGTGCACATTGCTGTACATACCCTACTGCACTTAGGACACAGTGATGCTGGGGAGAATAGGATGAAAGGGGACAACATGCAAGGCCTGCTGCATAGCTTTCCCTTGAAAATGTCTTATTGCACATGGAACTATTTCCACTTCTTTTGTTTTGAATTCAATTTACATCTTGATCATATCTCATCCCGGGGAGGAGAAACAACAGAAACAGTGCTGTGCAAACTGGGTATCACCACACTGATTTTGAGGTTGTTTAAATGTTCTTTGGGGCAAACTTGAAAGAAATGCTGAGAGCTTATTTAAGCCTTGATGCTTGGCCCATAAATCTTTTGGTCAAGGATCAAAACAAAAGAGTTTAAAAACTGGATATTATTGCCCCAAAGATGGAATCTACTTGATGAGCTTGCATAGCTTACCACTTAGCTTTGGTCATTTACTCTCTAATGAAAGTGTCTACAATGTATTACACAGCAGAATCACTGTTGCCTTTGGTAAGTCTTAAACGTTGTCAAAGTCCAGTGTATGTTCCAAATACATTCCAAATGCCTCTGTCAGTCATTGAGGTACTGCAGCACTTGCTAAAGCCAGTCACCATTGATTACAAACACCTCTTCTGTTACCAGAGTGGGAATGGGCTACTCTTAACTATGAAAAGTGGTTTCTTTACCCAGTCAGCATAAGAAGCTGAGATTAGTTGCAGTGTAAAGCGTCAGTGACTTGAACTCTGTCCCAGAACCAAATTCAGATATTAATCAGGCACTCCTGCAGCAGCTCTCCCATATGAGGTGTTGCTGTTGTAAACAAGTGAAGAATCACAACTTTGTTTCTGGCTTTGGCAGCCATTTTATCTTCAGCCATGCCCTTCATCTTCTACCACTGTTCATGCTACAAAAAGTAATTCATGACCCCTGGTAGAGGTGAATTCACTTCTCACATATTTTCACAGAAAAAGGAAGCATCATTTACAGCTGTGCATAAACCTGCCAGACTAGTTCGAGTGCTGGAATTGCATCTTCATGACTGACATCCGGTCACTGAGGTGTGTGTACTTTGCTCTCCTTCCTGTTCCTATTCCATGCAGTCAGTGTAGGTGGTCTGACACTGTAAGTTTACATGTTTAAAGCCCTGGAACAAAAACTGAGTGACCTTGAGGAGAGTTGCTCTGCAGCTCCTCTGCAACCTCAGTCTTGAGTTCTGCCACGGTAGTCACACCTCTGGCACTGAGGGGGTGACTGTACTGCAGCATCAGTTGTCCTTTCAGTCATTCAGGACTGAGCTGGCTTTGGTCTCATAGGCTTTAAGACCATTTATATCCTAATGGCTTTTACCACAGCAGTGTAATCAGTAGCATTGTCAAGTACTGGCTTCCTAAAATACAGCTGCACAACAATTTGTCTAGGTAGACTCCTTGGTACCTGTGGCAGAAGAGCACAAAACAGCAGAAATCTCTAGTAGCTAAAAGGTCATGTGCATGAACAGAGTGTCTTCTGCTTATGGCCATCAGATGCTTAATACTACATTACAGCTATTTGAGGCAATTCTTAGGATAAAGGCTAGAAAAATTCTGCACGCTTAACAGCAGATATGGTTCAGACAAACAATTGTAGTCAAGTTTTCTTACTAGATTAGGGATTTTTTTGCTGTGCATCTGGTCTGTCTCTAGATCCCTGCTGAAGAGGAATGCTGCCCACAGAAGCTGGCTCTGAGGTCCGTGTCAGGAGTCCCATTTGGGAGGGCAGAGTTGATCTTTCCACAGCGAAGTTCACGTTAAAACATGACTTGTTCCTATGTAATCTGTTTTCTGTTAAAAAGAGGAGATTTTACCAGTACAGATTTTAAGTACACACTATGCACAACTTGAGGTTTTGTGTGTCAGACTCAGAAGCAAGTTCCCTTTGCCTACCCTGACATCACCAGAATGAGTGTCTCTGCAACATAAAGCTTTGTTAGGGAACCAGCAGTGGTCTGTTACTCTGCATCTTGTATATTATAAAAGCAGGTATTTGTTGATAATGTCTTGCTTGAAACTTTCTGCTGAGGGCAAGATACATTTCTCATGTTTGAAAATGTCCCCTATGTCCCACAAAAAAAAAAGGAAGCAACACTATCTTTGTAAAGGCAGTAGTTTTGTTTAAAAAAAAAAAGGTTTGTAAATCAGGTTCTAAAGTCCCATGTAAAGATTTAGTTACAAACCAGCATAAGTACCTTATTTCATTTTACCAGTGAGTGCTTCCTTCTTTCCTTTAAAGAGGACTCATTCTCTCCTGTCCAGAGCATTAATGGGCTTGCTCAAGAAAGGACTTCAAAATTAATTTGTTTTAATTTTCTTTACTGAACTCAGTTTAGTTTCATGAGTTCCTTTCCACTTCTTTTATTACGGTACTTTAGACTCCAAGGAGTTTCTTTGAACTTCATTTAGATGTAACATAAACAGATTTGTAACATTTAAGTTAGGGTTTTATGCCTTCTTTCTTTAACCTGCTGCTTCATGACAAAATACCCCATGATTTTGAATGAAGTTTTTGATTTTGCATGTCTGAATTTGAATGAAGACTCCTCTCCCTTGCTTGCTTCTGGCAGCGTCGATCTTTCACTGCTTAAATGCTGCCTTTGGGGCATGCTTGCAAAGCCTGGAGTGAGCAGCTGGCTCCTGAATGCTCAGAGGCAGGTGGGAAGCACCCAACCTGTATTCCCCAGGCTGTATTCCTGGTCTGCCTCCCAAGGCCCCGGGGCAGAGTGAAGGGGAAGGTGCCCTTCATGGCATGGCAGCACAGGAGGGGACGTGCAGTGTCTGGGGTGCAGCTCCAGCATTCTGGACACCTTGTGGTGTGTGGGATGGAAGTTTTGGTTCTTCCACATACAAGTGAGAGCTGTTAACGTAAAGCATCCAGTCTGTATTTGATAAGATTTCTTTGTATCTTCAACATTTGAAATTCTTTAATATTTCCCAACATCTCAGTGTGCTGAACTCCAGTCTCTCCTACAGCTTGCTACAGATTTGGTTCTCAAATACTCGGTATTTAAGTGGGGGTTTTCCTGTAAGGATTATATAAGCGTAATTTCAGGAAACAAGCAAGGAGCTGGCCGGAGACTTCTCTTCCCAATTATTTTTTGACACCAGTGTGAAAAATTAATACCTTTAACAAAACTTGGAATCTACAGTTCTCAGAGCTCTGGTTATCCATGCCTGTCAGTTAGCCAATGTTAGCATCCAGGACGTGAGGCCATGTTGCAAACACGCTGCACTTGCTGGTTCAAAGCACCTGCCCAACTGCTGTAGGAAAAGAGGCTGAATTCAATTCCCACAGATCAGTGCCATCATGAACCTCATTCCTCAAAGTGGGACTTCCATTGCTGTGTAATCACACTGTAATACTTCAATACACTGACTTCTGTGAGCCCTTCTCAAGTGAAGCTCAGATGCCCAAACTTGAGTTGTGGGCTGGTATAAGGTTTGCCTGCTCTAAGGATGCTTACATTAATTGCCACTAATTGCTGTGAGTTTATTAATTGGATGGAGGAATATTCTGTTGCCTCTTACACTTTTGCTAGTCTTAAGCTTTCCCGTCTTTCAGGCACCAGGAGACGAAAACTCACTGAAACTCTCTGTCAAAAGAGGTGGTAAAAAACATGTTGCTTAACAGAAGGCGTTAATGCCTCATAAATTTTAATTTAAACTCCCAAGATAGCACTTGGAGTATAAACACAAGCTCTTAGTAGCTACAGAAAGTGTGTGGTGGCTGACTCCTAGCTGAATTTGTAATTCTCCACAGTTGAAATTTGAAGACTTCAACCATTTACTACATACGTAAATAACAGTGAAAACAACTAAATGTGACTGTTGGCACTGCAGAATACTAAACCAGGAATGTGCTTGATGTGACTTACTTGATACAGCTATTAAACCCTGGTTTCATTCTTTCCTGGTCAGAAGGAAATACGTCAAGCAATGAAAACAAGGAGTCATTGCAATGAAATCCATGAAGAATAATTTTAAACAAAAATGCAGTTAAGAGCTATATGCACCCGCCACCTCTACCAAGTGTTGTAACAGTTTAATTAAATTAATCAAAAAAGGTAGTCCCTGAATGTTCCAGTGGTTGAAAAAGTTTCTTTCCATAGTCGATAACCATATCTCCACGGGTTGAGGGGGGAAGAGATGGGAATGTCAGAATTCAAAGCGGTGTTTAAGTATGGAAAATGTTTACGATGTATGTAAATGGGATTCTCAGTAGTGACAGATCGTGTGCAAATTGACAAGACTTCAATTTATTTTTGAATGGCAATATAGATTGTCAAGGTTGTGTATAATTATAATAAATATATAAACCGCTACTTGAACCATAAATGACCACCCACGACCTCGTTTTTGCATCAATATTCTTAAAAACAGCTTTGTCTGATGTCAGGGGTTGATACAATGCCAGTTTGTCCAAAAGGCCACAGGTAAGATAGAGGCGGTTTTAGTGCCTCACCTGTCCTGCTGTGGCTTCTCTTGCCCTTCTCTGTCCAGGCTGCTGCAGCCCAAACATAGCACTGCTTTGCCTCTGGGGAGCTCCAGTTATTTCCACAGCTGCCATCGCATCTCTGCCTTTGGATGAGCACAAATTCCCAAGTTCCCAGTAATTCATCTTTCATGAATGACTTACTGCAACATACAAGTTCAAGGTAGTTTTGAACTGCTGGGGGGAATTGAGGGCTTTGGGCACTGTTGGTTCTCTGAGCAGATGAGGAGGTGCAGCTGGAAAGCAGCAAGCTGTGGGATTACTCCAGGAATTTTTTTATGTGCTAGCAGTGTAATGGGAATCGCTCCATCCTCCACCAGGATGCAATGACTGTAGAATTCTGCATAACCTAGACAAACGCACCAAAACACAACCTGATTCGACATTTTTGTAACCTTCTTCCTCAGTACACTTTAAAAGCTCCCCACAGTCTGCATTTCTTCCAGGCTTTGCATTCTTAGATCTCAATAAGTAATGAAATGTTTCAGCTATATTAATTTCACAGGCCAGGTTTGGGACTTAGGGGTAGGAAAAGGTCCTTCCAATTAAAAAACTACATGTATTTACATAAATATTTACATACATGTATGTATACATGCACATATATTGTGCATATGTAAAAATGTACACTAGAAATCGTCTTACTTTAACAGCCAGTACAGGAGAAAATACTGTCCTTAGCCTACTCTGCTGTCTGAGCATCTCAGACCACTAAATCAGCCCCTTCACACTCCAGTGCTTACCAGCTGTGCAGGGATGTTCACCTCCAGGGAAAGTATTCCACAGTCAGACTGCAAAAGAGGACTCTTCTAGCAAAATAGTGTGAACGTGGGAAGAATCACAGAATACCCTGAGTTGAAAGGGACCCACAAGGATCCTCAAAGTCCAACTCGTGGCCCTGCACAGGACACCCCAGCATTCCCACCATGTACCCGAGAGTGTTGTCCAAACACTTCT
This sequence comes from Corvus brachyrhynchos, assembly GCF_000691975.1. Classification (NCBI taxonomy): domain Eukaryota; kingdom Metazoa; phylum Chordata; class Aves; order Passeriformes; family Corvidae; genus Corvus; species Corvus brachyrhynchos. The sequence goes on along the minus strand of NW_008238452.1, from coordinate 1,878,051 downwards.
TGAACTCTGTCAGGAAAAATCTTTCCCATTTTACTTATTGTTTTCACATCTTTCAAATGCTCCTGTTGCAATAAATATTCCCCAGCTACTCCATCATCTACCTGCACTGCCTTGTCTACAATATGAAGGCAGGACAAAATACTCTTATATGGCGATTTTAGCATAGGGAGTGGAGATGGAAAATGAGGTCTGAAGTGCAAAGATCACCAACTCTATTTATGATGACATTTCTAAACGTGTGCTTTGCAAAGTCACTGATGAAATAATAACCACACCAGCTCTTGCAAGCTTTTATTAAGTGAAGATTAACAATCTGCTCACAGGTTGTTAATCAGTGGCATTACCTTTGCTAGCTTTGAGTGCTAATTTACAAAGAATCAACAACCCAGCTTATCTCTCTGTTGGTTTTTCAAAAGCATTTCCCTGTAACATCTAGTTCACGAACACCAAATAAAGTTTACCAGACTGGGATCTCTGGGCCTTAGAATGACAGTGGAGGAAGTATTCAGTGTGTCAAACAGAAGCAAGCTGTCTACCACAGGAAACTTTCATTTTCTTCCATATTACAGAAGGTATGAAATACACATTTATAAATCTAATTTGACAGGTAGAACTATAAAACGTATCTAAATTCACTAAGTTGCCAAGACTATGGAAATTTTAAAGATAATTATCCTACAACTTTTAATTAGACAAGAGAGTATTTGCATTTGTCTTTGCTTGCAAGAAAATAAACAACCATAGTCCAATTTGCTAAATTCTCATGATAGGGCTTTTTCAAGACAAACTAACTGAGCTCAGACAACAGAAACTTATTTTTCAGTATTATCTTGGGGGTGCAACAAGCCACTAGAGAAGTATTTTATCTTGCTTTCCTTTAATACAATGTCAGTAAAAGCACCACTACAACCTGTTTGCCCCAAAAAGGGCAGTAAGAATTGTCATTTGTCTTAATACACTAAACTGTTGATCAAAATCCTTTGTAAACAACGGGACATATGCAAAAATTACACCTTTATGCTCAGGTGACATTTTGTTTTCATGGATGACACCAGTAAACCAATTTTCAAAGCCAGAAGAGCAGACACATATCCTGACGGTGAAGTATGAACTGAAAAAACAAGAGAAAAATATTATTATTGTAGTATATTATAGTAATATTATTTTAGTTAGACTTAGGACAATCAAATTGTATTTTGTTGAGGAAGCCTTCAAATCTCACACTGCATCCATTGCTACCATCTTGAAATCCACCTGAATGAACTAAGCAGATATGATTACCCAAGGGATTCAGCTTCTTTGCAAATCCAGCTGCTTGCTTGGTAACTGAGTGCTAGTTACAGCTAAAAATTTTCAAAAATTACTTCAAAGGGAGTCAGTCAAGATTTCCAACAGAATAGCCTAGGGAAACACTGAATAGATTTGTATTTAAATTGGTTTTTAGCTCTAGGTATCCAAATAGCAGTGTTGCTACACAGAGAAATCTGTCCCCTGGTTTTCAGTTTGTCTCACTTTGCAAGGCAGAACGTCACTCACAAGCGCACATGATGCAAGTGCTGACCCCTGAGTATCTGCACTGATTTGAAACTCCTTAGCTGTGCTGTGATGATGTTATTTTCACTTTGGGGTGAGGAATTCTTTTTACTGATGTGAGTTGGTGCAGATTGTGTGATGAATTTAATGATAATTCTAGACCAAGCCAGGTCTTCTTAATACAGTTCAAATACTGAGACCAGACTTTTTCACGGAATTTATTTTGACTTGCAAAAGTTTCCTCTATTAGAAACTATCACTTAGTGCTCACAAGTGCTGTACAATCAAAAGGATCACAGAAAAGGCATCTGGAAAAACTTGCACAGTGGTTCATGTCCTGCTCAGGACCAGGGCACAATCTGGTGCTGTGTTCTATACAGCAGCAAATACAGACACCTACAACAGAGGCATCAGCCAAATTAGCACATCATTCCAAAGACCTCATTGTTTCCATAACACAGGCATGATGTCAGCCCGGCTCTAGTGGTAAATCACTGACTGAGTTCACCCTTGGTATCTACAGAGACAGGCTCGACTATACCACACCAAGTTACAAATTCTGTAATTTCACTAAGATGGACAAAAGATCTGAGGGGAAAAAAGCTTATGCTCTCATAAATGGTAAAGTACCACTGGACTACCAAATGCTGGCATTGTAGTCCAACACAATCAGTAAAAATAAAATACTCACCAGTCTTTGACAGCATTAATACAAGCAACACAATATTCCTGTAACATAGACTCAAGGCCACTGCTGCAGGGCCAGTAACTTCACAGGAGGGTTCAAAGTTGGAATGTCCATAAAAATGTGTTAGTCATTGCAACAAAGCCTTATGCCACACCAAGGATTTTACTCAAAACAGATTATATTTAATAGCCAGCTTCTCAGAAACAATCATTCTTTCAACAAACTATTTTTTTCTTCACTTATATTACAAATGACTTCCCTCCAGCCACACTCCTCAGCTAAGGATGAAACATGTTGTCAGTTTTACAGATGAGTAAACTAAATCACATGGCTAACAAGTTTGACTTGTTTCTTAAAGATACAGATTTAAATAAAAAATTCCTTCTCTGAAATAAATGGAATTTCACTACCAAAGAAGTAGGGAAGGTGAGGAAACAATTTTTGCTTCATCTTTCTTTCTTGATGAGCACAGCAGTGGCACAGTCAGTTCCAGGATGAAGAAGTTTTCAGTTATTCTTTTCTGTCTGAAACAGATGCTCCCTCTGGAGAAGTTGCCATCATACAGACAGAGGAGAGCCACAGCCCTTTCCTGTGTGAGGCAAAGCATCAAAAGTGATACAGCTCTCAAGATATCTGTTCAATGCCCAGCCTCTCTCGACACAAAGATTCTGCCATCTATGAATTAACATTTCCTCTGAGCATGCTGAAGAGAGAAATGTCAGCCTCCCGAGCCACATGAAGAATCTGCAGAAAGTATAAAAAAACCAAACCAAAACCTGGGCTACTGAAAGTAAAAACAGAGACTGTACTGCACTGTAGCTATGCTACTGTTAGTCAGACTTAAGCAATAAACATGCCATGGAAAGTTCTCAAGGAAAACCAGTCTGGTCTCCCTGGTAGGACAGAATATCAGGGAGCAGAACTAAGAGCTCAAGAATTAAAGCTGAGCATAGGCTTTTGCTTAAGAAAGGAGTTTCAAAGCTAAGCTTTGAACACACTGCTTCACATACCTCCAAACTTCAGGCACACTATACCCCTGCAAATATACCCCTGCCAGTTTGAAACTGCCTTGATCAAGTCCTGGTGCAGCCACAGCAGCACAAAGCTCAACACAGGCTGCTTAATCCCCAAACACAGGCCCAGCCTCAGGCTCCAGTAAAACTTGGCACCCATGGTTGTAAGAGAAGTGGCACAGATGTGAAGCAATTAGGTCAAAGTATTTCTGAGACTGGAACATGAAGGGGAAAGAAAAAAAAGTGAATTTTACTGGTGAAAAAACCACCCCATTATTCTGATTTTTCCTCCCATTCACTATGAGCAGGGCTGTTCACTATTGAGGTGCAAATGCCACAGAAGCAATATAACATCCCCCTTTTTGAAAAATTTAAATCCCAACCTAGGAAACAAATTGCACCTTTGTACAAAGCTATACAACTTCTCTAATTTCAATGGAACTACAGCTGCTTACGTTTAGAGCTGAAAATAGTCCACTACAGTTTCTGTCTTTGGAAAATGCTGTCCTATGATTGCTTCAGAAGAGTTGCATGGTGTAAGCAGGCACTTTAAATTCATTTTCTGCCAAGATGACAGAAAATAACCACATTTATTTAGTTAGTGATTGGTTCTATTGCTGAAACTGACAGAAATCTTATTCTCTTTTCCTAAGCTCCTCTTATTTTAGAGGAAACTGAGGTTGTTAATAGCCCTGCAGCTACATGAATGTCACAGGTTGTTTGGGATCCCGGGATACAGCAATGGTCACTTCAGCTTGTTCATTCACACAAGGTTTCTACACTTCATGTGACACAAGGCAATACCTGATGGCTGCGTGAATGATCCTGTATATTCACAGTACAAATAAATACACCTCATACTGTGCTGCATGTGACAGGTACATGTGATTCCTCCTTTGCTGGTTGTGTGAAGCATACAGACAGAGTAAATCTATTCATTCTCTTCTAACAGAAGAATGAATAAACAGTTCTACCAAGGCAGATTAACTCTATCTTTTTACCCAGGATGTCTTAAAAGAATATCTGTACTCAGTAAGATGTGGGCTTTTTAACTCTAAAAGACTGTTGAGGTACGAATGCCTCATTTAGTTAATATCAAACCCATTGCTTACTATGTCTTCCTGCATGGAGGCATTAAACTGCCATTCAAAATCCAGTTGGGTTTTTTTCAGAGGTCTTTTTGCATTCTGTGGAACAGAGGCAAACTTCATGCGCTCACAGTAAGCTCGGTGTACAGCTAAGTGCTAATCCCTGAGTTCTGAAAACACATATAAGAACAAACACTAATTAGAAAAAGGATTAAAATATAAGACAATAATTACTCTCATGACTCTTGCATAGTTCAATATGGCTTGGAAACTCCATTAACAAAGGAATTGTGCCTAAGGGAGCAGTCCGCCTTTGCAAGTAAGATTGGCTGTCAACACTGGCAGCTACACCCACTGCTGGCAACTGAATATTCATCAAGGGCGACCAAGGAAATCTCCAGTGAACACCTAAATAAACTGTGAGGAGGAAGGTGGAACCAATGCTGGCATTAGGCAAGGATAAAAACAACAGACCAGTGAATCCTGACACACCAAACCACGCTGAGCGTGCACTTCATCCAATGCCTATCTGCAGGGTTGCATTTCCAGTGACCACGGCACTCAGCTGCCACGAGAAAGGCAAAGAAACAGGTGAAAAGGTTTACAGAGCAGAAGACAAACAGGTAAAATTCCACCTGAGGATAAACGAGACCAGCGTCACCTTTGGATATTGTGATGCTCAAGATGGAAAGAGAAAGAAATAGCAGCCTGGACCTTTAACATGAATGAAATGCATTTGAAATAAATTGATGCTGCAGTCTTCTCATTTTTCCAGGCTGAATTCAGCTCAGATTAAGTCCAAGGTGGAATGTGCCTTGCATAAGCCAAAAACTAAGTATTTTTTTGTTTGGTTTGGGTTTTTTCCCAGGTTATCTTCTGAGTCATAGAAGAACACTACATTATTTGAATAGTTTGCGACTTAGAACACAAAATAAATTTACAGACAGTGAAGGTGTGGATAATAACCATAAGGAATATGCTCCTAATGGAGCACAGTCAAAACAAAAACTTTTAATGAGTTTTACTCCAAGCTTCAGTATAAACAAGACTCAGAGGTTTTGTTCTCAAAGATTTTGGCACAGTGGCTTTTAAGATAAAGTATGTGAGTGGAAACACCTTTTTGTGCTCATCCGTAAGATGTACTTACTGCAATTATGACATTACTACATTTTACCTAAGAAGCAGGGTATGAAGACTCCAGACCACTGTAAACAGCGAACATCCAGCAAACACATTCCAAAATTCATAATCAAACTGCTGAAATACCAGACTGAAACAAGTGCCTGGTAATGAATTGTTACTGACAGAAATTTTGCTTTTCACCACTCAAGTTTTTATCAGACAGGTGATTCTAAATGACAAGAGCAAGGTTTCTCATCTCTGAAAGCAAAGCTGAAAGGTGAACTCCAAAAGCATTTGTGTGGGTGGGCACCAAATCAAAGAAAATTCTCACCTGATAAAATTTTATATTCTTTGTAGAAACACAGAATTCAATTTAGTGAAAAAAGAGACAGAAGCAGCCAAGTCTCCATGATCACGTACTTTCTCTTGAATAAATTAACAAAAAATCCACAACAAAACCCACCACAAACATAATCTGGGTTTGATTCAGTTTTGGTTTGGGTAAATCAGTCCATCACTGACCAACTTTTCTAGCATTCCCATCCAGAATGAAGAATATGGGAGAAAATAATCTGCAAGGGATCTTCCTTCACAGGTCAGTCATGACAAAAAGGAAAACGAAACATGCATTTCAGTGGTGTTAGGCATGAAAATACCCCACTGAAGTTTTGTGACTGTGTAACTACAAAGTTCAATTTTTAAAAATAAATTGTTCTTGACAGCAGCAGCTGGCAACAGAATTGCACTGACTCTCTCATGCTGCTGACACACCCTTGCAGGCTCGCAGGACTGCTGGGTGCTTGTCCTGCTGTGCTTTCCCAGCTGCAGCGCCACTGAAACGCACCCTGCCCAGGCACGCTGCCGGTGAGCTCATCCCTGGCAGGTCACAGCCATCTCTTGAGCAGATGCTGGGGAAGGTAAGGCAGCATTTATTAGGATATTTAGAATAGAAAGTTAACATATCAAAGCAGAATCAGACAGGGATCCTTTCAACACCTTCCTGTGCCATACCTTAATTGTCTTAAGAGAATGAATGATGATGCACTATGTGGTTTATTTCCTTTCCTCCCCTTCACCTGAGCTCGAGCTGAATGTGTTATTTCTAGCATCCTCCCATATTAAGGCAGTCATAAGTGAGAGCAGTTATGCAAAACTTAAAAAAAAAAAATCTGAAGTAATGAAAAACTCAAATTTTGCCATGTCTAAATGAGCTTTCTTCACAAGCACAGACATCTTCCCAGTTCTTCAGGGATGAGGGAGGCTATGACTGAGTCCTTCTCCAAACCATTTGTGCCTTCTTGGGGAAGAGAATAACACTTACTGGAATACTGTTACCAGCCAGCAAATCTGCACTCAATACAAGGCATCAGCCTGACCATCTCTATGGTACACCCAAAAAATTGTTCCATGAACATTTGTCACTAAATAAGTAAACCCAGTAATAGGAAATTTGTATTTTTGGCAGAAGAGAAACACAAAGCTAAATGGTTTGAAGCCAAAGATAGGTGAAGTCACTCTAGGAGAAACACATACATTTGAAGTGGGGTGATTAACCACTGAGACAATTTAGCTCCAGGCACCACAGGGTCACTGGCACTGGACATGTTTAACATGGAAATGAGATCCCTGGAGATGGAATTGCAGAGCTGTGGGCCCACAAACACACACACTACCAATGCTCTTCCTTCTCTTCAGTGTAGACAACAATGTAGTGTGACTCTGCTCATGGCAGCTGCAGTAGAGTAACTCAAAGATTTCTTTATTTCTCTCTTGGTTTGAGCACATTTTAGTAACATATGTCTGGCAAAACTTTGGGTCCCACATGACAAATATCTTAATAATTACTGCAAAAAGCCTAAGTCAATTAATTTTGTTGTTAAGATTGTACAACATGTTGGTGATGTGACAGACCAGATAAACCAGAACTACTATCAGTGATAAGGCAGGGTCAAATCAACTAGGGGATTCCAAACTGGGATTCAGATACTCCACTGGGGTGGGGTAAAAAGTCCAGAAGAGAGAGAATCAGACTTAAAAATGGCTGAAGTGTTCTTGTGTGATTAAAAGAAGAAATAATACAGAGAATAGTGCCAGTGTGAGAAAAGAGCTCAGCAGGTTAAAAGAAGCTCTATGATAGACCTTTTCACAGACACACTGACACAGAGACAGGTGGCACGACTTGGAATCTGGACTAGCAACCAGCAAAATGACCATTAAAAACTCCTGTTTATAGGAAATAATCACAGAACTACCCTTTATGTCTCAGTTCAGCAAAAATACCATTGTTTGATATGAAGATTTTGGAACTGAAAAATGGAGAAGGCTTAGATTTGTATTTTATCAAAGGTGTAAAATACTGAAAATTTAGAAGACCATCAATGGCTCTGTTATAAAAACATGAGGGCTGCAAGAATAAGCTTTACTGGTAACATAGAATTAGAAGGCATCATAAAACCAGAGTGCTGGGTATCCTAGGTGATGAATCAGATGACACTCAGAATTTCAGTAACAGATGTGAAATAAAATCCAGTAATACACATTCAAGGGTCATGCATGTGTAGATTAATAAAAAATAATTATGCTATAAGAAGATGTTTCTAAATTTGAAAAATTGTAACAAAGGAAGGATTTGAATGCAATTGTCATGAAGACCATTATAAACTGCCAGTATAACAGGACTGAAAAAGTAAAATGTGATCTTCCAAAGTACCAGGAGGAGTATTTCTACGAAAAGAATAGCATCACTCACTAAGTGTTAATATAATACCAGCAACTCATGCTGAGAAAAAGGTGGATTTGTTACACAGGAAGTGCAAAGAAAATCTACAGATTGACCTGGGTAACAGGAAACACAGCACATGCCAGGAGAGTAAGATAGCTTGGCTTGTCTATAGAGGTAAGATAAAGGCTTTAGGAGGTCAGAAATGTTGTCTGTAGGATGCTGTTAGAGAAACGGACACTAGCACCACATACACTGGTAAACTAGACTGTTCCAAAGCATCTGTTTGACCACTGCCCTGCTGCTCAACTACCTGAGCAGTATAAACACAGTTAATAGAAATAAGTGAATAGGAAGCATTGTTCTCATTTAATAATTTTCATGATGCTCAAATTACAAAGGTACACATGAAGAAGCTGTAATAACAGCACGCTTAGCTAAAGAAATCAAGTCTTGGCAAAACTATTGCAAGGATGGTGACAGGAAGGGGCAGAGGGGAGGAATACATCTGTGAAGCCATTGGTTGCCTTATCCAACTCTTCCTTCTCCTCCTCGAGCAAGAAACAAACCTTCAACACACCACAACCTAATTTTTCAGAAAATCACCAACTAGGCCTTATTTTTTGTTTCTTTGCCAAAAAATGATCCATTGTGATTATGGTTTAGTGGGAAGGTAAATTTTCTGAATAAAACCATGAGCCAATTTCAACTTGGAAATAACACCAGCGATCAATGTACATCACAAAAGTAAAATGTCAGGCAGACTGAAGTTTTCATGATACTTGAGTGTCATTGAAGGAGAAAAGTGTAAAACTGGGGTAATTTTTTTTAAGTCCTAGTGGTCAAACAGAAGCCAGGGCTGATGGATCGTTATATGCTCACAACTCATCATCTACCCAGGACACACCAGCAGAGCAACCAGCAGTGACGTATTTGTAAAATGTAACTTTATTCCCTGTACTGATTGCTTTTTATTGTCCTTCTTACTCAGTTCCTTTTTACTTTTGTTGCTAATCAGACTTCTCCACTTGATGAAGTGTGATCTAAATCTTCGCATTTTGGTCATGCAATGAAGTTGAAGGAAGGCCTGCATGCCCTGTTTTAAGGGAGTCCTATTACTCTCATAAAATTATTTAAAGAAGAATTCACGACAGGATTTCTTTCAATGCTTAAGCATTGAGAAGAAGAGTAGATTCTCTGTGATAAAGTTACCAAGAGATTTGTTACATCGTTGGTTTGTCTCATGAGCTCTGCTCGCAGCAGATGCTGACCCCTGCAGTCATAAACGCAACCCAACAACAGAATAGTGATTCGAGCTTCTTTTCAGACAGAAAGCATCACTTCACTGCATGTCACAGCTTGACAATCAGTGGAGGTGCAGCTTCTCACTTGCTGAAAGGCCCTTTTAAAGGGGAGACATGAGAGTAAAAGAAGCCAAACTAGACATTGGCATCGACATTGACCTCCCAATCTTATGCAAGAAACATGATCATTTTCCAAAGACTTCCTATTTTTAACCTCCCAACTACTGTGCAACCCCAAATATGCTACACACTATGCAACAGAAATTCAGAGAATTCCATGCCTGTGCCCTAAAGAGCGTACAGCTTTTCAACTGTGATGGCTAATTAAAAAAACCAATCACTTCTACCTATTTTGTAGGAATCTACAAATTTTGTCTCCTGTATGGTCTTGCACCATATTTTGTATGCTGTTGGTTATCTAGTTTGCCCCCAACATCAGTATGTATCAGTCATACTTTTAGCTCATGAATTCACTCACACAACTCTTCTCATCGCCCTTCAGGTTAATAATCTAGCCTTGAAATTAAACGGAAAGTCTCCTTTTTGCTAATCTTCCAGCCCAGTTACTCAAGCCAGTGATGACTGTTAATGTTCCACATCTCCACAAACCAGGTCTATTTAATCACTCACACAGCTTCTGGTTCACCTTTAAGGATTCTCAGCAATTGACACATACATGTATCCACAATCTATTTCACACCCATGACTGCACAAACCTTCCCAAGAGCCTCCTTCTCTGAAGAAGAAAGTGCAGCTTGATTACAAGCCACCTCTGTATTTTATTTCAACAATGAAAGTTGGCGGGTCGTGGGGGAACTGCTTGAGTTTATAGCCACAAGCTGGCAAACACCGGAGAAGGTGAAGTGCTAAATCACTCCACCTCCTCCTCGCATCCTGGATGCCTGCCCTAGCAAAAATAACTTTGGGAGCACTCCCCTGGTACAGAAGGAGCCAGCAAGACATTTATGAGGTGGGATAATTCAGAGGGCAGGCTAAAAAAATAGAAACCAATAAAAATAAAAATCTTTTTCCCAGTCCAAACCAATTCCTCGATCTGCTTCACTGTGTAGCTACATGAACAGTCCTGTCACACAAAAAAAGCAGAAACAGTGCTTGAGCTTGTATAAACAGTGCTGCATCTGAACATCAAGAAAAAGATAAAAACACAACTGAACAACCTGTTGAAAAATAAGAAATGGAAAAAAAATTATTCTCAAAAACTGGGGAAAATTTGTTCTGTGCAAGGGACTGCCACCAGCTCACTATATGGATTGAGTCTAAATATTGTTTGAAGGCATGCTTGCCCAAAAATGAATTTAATTTTTAATAGAGCAGCTAGGAATATAAAAGCACGTGAGATTGCAAACAAACTCCTGAGGTAATGGAACTTGAAGATGTTCCCACACATTTCAAATTCACCTTAACTGCAGAAGGGAAATTCATCAATGACACCTGGCATCCAGTGAAGGCCTCTAGCCCATAAAAATAAATTTGTTACAATGCTTTGTTTCACATCAGCCATGAAGTGCTGTTGACCAGGTCTAATTGCTACTGTGACAAAGTAAACAAAAGTGAAATGAAGGAGCCAAAGGACACATGAGAATCTCCATACACAGCTCCAGGATTTCATTTTACCCTGTATTTTAGATAAAACACAACACAAAAGAGTCACTCAATACCTTTAAAGTCACATCACTCAGAGGCCTCCTCAATAACATGCTAGTAGTACCTCAGGTTAAACAAAGATTTGTTGCGGAAGGTATCTTTTCAGCTTTATACCGGCTAGTGCTTGTATTTCAATGCCTTAGAAAGCCTCGAGCAGCCTTGAGAGGTAGCACAGGCGATCTAGCACTTTAGTAGCTCTAGAATCGGTACCTGAATCAGCTGCAGAGCAAATACCATCAGCAGAAGCAAAGAGGGAGAAATATAGCTCCCTGCTCGCTCAATTCCCTGCAGTTAGAAGCCTTCAAATGAGACAGACGACCAGAGATGTTTACAGGAAAGTAGCTGAGCTGAGAGAGGGCGTTTGCCTCCCCTCGACCATCTTTTATTAGGAGAAGGGGAAAGGGGAGGTTCCCAGTCCAAACCAATTCCTCGATCTGCTTCACTGTGTAGCTACATGAACAGTCCTGTCACACAAAAAAAGCAGAAACAGTGCTTGAGCTTGTATAAACAGTGCTGCATCTGAACATCAAGAAAAAGATAAAAACACAACTGAACAACCTGTTGAAAAATAAGAAATGGAAAAAAAATTATTCTCAAAAACTGGGGAAAATTTGTTCTGTGCAAGGGACTGCCACCAGCTCACTATATGGATTGAGTCTAAATATTGTTTGAAGGCATGCTTGCCCAAAAATGAATTTAATTTTTAATAGAGCAGCTAGGAATATAAAAGCACGTGAGATTGCAAACAAACTCCTGAGGTAATGGAACTTGAAGATGTTCCCACACATTTCAAATTCACCTTAACTGCAGAAGGGAAATTCATCAATGACACCTGGCATCCAGTGAAGGCCTCTAGCCCATAAAAATAAATTTGTTACAATGCTTTGTTTCACATCAGCCATGAAGTGCTGTTGACCAGGTCTAATTGCTACTGTGACAAAGTAAACAAAAGTGAAATGAAGGAGCCAAAGGACACATGAGAATCTCCATACACAGCTCCAGGATTTCATTTTACCCTGTATTTTAGATAAAACACAATACAAAAGAGTCACTCAAGACCTTTAAAGTCACATCACTCAGAGGCCTCCTCAATAACATGCTAGTACCTCAGGTTAAACAAAGATTTGTGTCAAGAAGAGCATGCTAAGGACAGGTGATGGAATGAGGTTCATTCCTGATTATCTTGACTTGTGTTTTTCTTTAAACTCACAGTTCAGAAATTATTTCAGCAGAAAAATAGTTGGAAATAGCATTTTCAGAAAATTAAACAAGGTACTTGGGAATTAAATCCACAAAAGGATTAAAGCAGCTGCTCTGCCTTTGCCTCTCAGTTTTGCTTGTACTTGACACTCATTGTACCTCCTTGTCATAGAAGACAACTCAAAGAAAAGCTGTGCTATATTCAAACAATAATTACAGCAACGACCACCACGAAACCAGCACAATTCCTGTCTGGAATCCCTTCTGTTAGTCTGGAACACACTAACAGAAGTGGGAGTCGCAACGCCTTTGAAAAAGGTTCAGGACCCAAGAGGAATTTGTTCACAAAACCATGACTTGCAGCTGAAAGCAATGTCCCTTGGGTCAATATTGGGGCCAATACTGTTCAACATCTTTGTCGGTGACACGGACTGTGGGATCAAGTGCACCTTCAGCAAATTTGCTGACAGCTCCAACTGCACGGTGCAGTCAACATGCTGGAGGGAAGCGATTTCATCCAGAGGGACCTTGCCAGGCTTGAGAGTGGCCAAATTCAAAACTCATGAAGTCAACAAAGCCAACTGCCAGGTCCTGCACCTGGGTTGCGGCAATCCCAGGAACACCAACAGGTTGGGCAGAGAAACGACTGAGAGCAGCCCTGCAGAGAAAGACTTGGGAGTGATGGTTGATGACAAACTCAACATGTGCTGGCGTGAGCACTTGCAGCCCAGAAAGCCAAGGAAATCCTGGGCTGCAACCAAAGGAGTATTGCCAGCAGGTGAAAAGAGGTGATTCTTTCCCTCTTCTCTGCCCTGGTGAGACCCCGCCTGGCTTATAGTTCTGGTGTCCCGACATGAGGGCACAGAACTGTTGGACAAGTCCAGAGGAGGGCCACAAGGCTGATGAGGACTGGAGCACCTGCCCTGTGAGGACAGGCTGAGAAAGCTGGAACTGTTCAGCCTGGAGAAGGTTGAGTGGAGACCTCGGAGTAACTTTCCAGTATCTGAAGGGATCCTAAAGAGAAGTGGGAGAGGGCTCTTCATCAGGAACTGTAGTGATGGGACAAGAAGTACTGGATACAAATTGAAAGGGGGGAAATTTCGGTTAGATATTAGGAAGAAATGTTCTACTTGTGAGGGTGGTGAGACACTGGAACAGGCTGCCCGGGGAGGTTGTGGATACCCCATATCCAGCAGTATTCAAAGCCAGGTTGGGTAAGGCCTTGAGCAACTTGGTCTAGGGGGCATCTCCCTGCCCCCTGGCAGCGGGGGTTGGGACTGGATGACCTTGACGGTCACCCCTGAACATTCCATGACTCCACCACCCTGTGACACCGCGGGCTGAGGCGACATC
>NW_008238452.1:1841321-1863682 GCF_000691975.1 Corvus brachyrhynchos | reverse complement strand
AGCTCCCCCCAGGTACCCCCGGGCCGCTTCGCGGTTTGCCCGGATCTCGGGGGTGTGTGGGCTCTCCAGCCCTGGTGGGAGGGTCCGCATCGGGAGAGGCGCTCCGAAGCCTGACTGACAAAGCCCCAGGCTAACAAGGCTGGTTTGTTCGTGTTGCAGGATTTCAAGGTGGGGAACCTCCTGGGGAAGGGCTCCTTCGCAGGGGTCTACAGAGCAGTATCCCTGAAAACCGGCCTGGAAGTGGCCATCAAAATGGTAAGGCAGGCGGCCAAGGAAGTACCCGTCTCCCTAGAGACCAAATGAAAAGTTGCAACAGGTTGGGGTTATGCAGTTGGGCATTGATGTTTGAGCTGAGTGTTTGTATATAACGGACATTAAGATTAGGATTTGATCCTGAAAGATGCACCACGACCAAGTAGACTTGCTAATTAACAGAAATGCTTTTTAGTATTGACTGTATTTAGCCCATCTGCCTAGCAAAATCAGAATTAGGTTTCTCTGTTTAAGTATTTCAGAAAAAAAATTATTAGTGTTAGTATTGATAATGTTAACACTTGACTACTTTCAGTTGTGGTGTTCCTCCAATTATCTGTTACACTTGTTCGTTACAGATCACAAGTTAAACAATGTGAAAACTTTCTTATACTTAGAAATTTCAGGCAAATATGCACTGAACATCTAAATTGTGCTGTGATCCACTTACAGATAGACAAAAAAGCCATGCACAAAGTTGGAATGGTACAGAGGGTTCAGAATGAGGTGAAAATACATTGTCAGCTAAAGCATCCATCTATACTCGAGGTAAGAATCGTGGGGTTTGTAGAGAGGGCTGTATCTGTGACTTGCTGCATAGTCTACAAAGTGGAATTTCAATTTTCCTTATTTTATGTTCCAGCTTTATAACTATTTTGAAGATAGCAACTACGTATATTTGATACTTGAGATGTGTCACAATGGTGAAATGAGCAGATACATAAAGAACAGAAAGAAACCCTTTTCAGAAGATGAAGGTGAGGTTTGTTTGTTCTGTGGAGCCTTCTGCATTAATGTTTTGGTTCACTCAATAAATACTTAATTCTAGAGGAAGAGTATTTAAAACTGCCATTAGAGTTTCTATACCTCAAAATTGTGTGGGAAGTGATAATCTCGAGATTAATTATTATTGTACATGTGTTCACTTGCATTTCTATATATATATTTGTTTCTGTTTGTGCTATGTGGAGTATAAAAAAATAGTGATCTTAGAAGGCAGAGGTAGATAGAAGGTAGAGCTTACCTTTGTACTTAGAATTGTGCTGAAATGTGGGTCAAGACTGGGAAGAGGAAAGAAGAACAGGAAAACCAGCAACTTCGGCCTTTATTGCTTCCAGATGCACCTCACTGCTCACTTCTTGCTCAGTTCTTCCATCTTACCTGCTTCTCTATCAATTTCAAACCTAATTCTATGAAGCTGCTATAGATAGGGATTTTTGCACCCAGGTCACAGGACTGGATTAAAGGGGTACTGCTATACAGGCATCGTCAATTTAGCTTGTATCTGTTTCCAAAAGTGATGAGCAGCTTAGCTTTAATGCTTAAAAACATAATTTTAAAAAGTTTAGGCCAACTGAAAATATTTCCAGTCCTGTTTCCTGCATTAGATTAGTTTTCATGAACTTAGAACACAGTTGTGCCATTTTGCTTAAAGTAGAAAGGAGAAAGTTAATTCCAGCTTCACTAGTCTGACACCTGAACACCCTTGTAACATTCTTTTTATTAAAAACAAAAGAAAACAGAAGCAAGATCAATAGCAGACTTAAAGCTGAGTTATTTTCAGAGCTATGACTTCAAATATAAGACTGCAACACCTGTTTTTGTTTTGATAGCGCGGCACTTCTTGCATCAGATTATCACGGGTATGCTGTACCTCCATTCCCATGGAATACTGCACCGGGACCTCACCCTCTCCAATATCTTGCTCACCAATAACATGAATGTCAAGATTGCTGATTTTGGATTGGCGACTCAGCTGAAGATGCCTCATGAGAAGCATTACACCATGTGTGGAACTCCGAATTACATCTCTCCGGAGATAGCCACGAGGAGCCCGCACGGACTGGAATCCGACGTGTGGTCTCTGGGCTGTATGTTTTACACTCTTCTCATTGGAAAGCCACCTTTTGACACGGACACGGTCAGGAACACGCTGAATAAAGTGGTGTTGGCAGATTATGAAATGCCAGCCTTTCTGTCAAGAGAGGCGCAGGACCTCATACACAGGTTACTGCGCAAAAACCCGGCAGATCGCCTGAGCCTTTCCTCAGTGTTGGATCATCCTTTCATGTCCAGGGGTAGCTCTGCACGGAGCAGAGACTTGGGAACCTCCGAAGATTCCATGGACAGTGGAAATGCCACCATCTCTACAACCTTCACAGGCTCTTCCAGCATCAGTACCAGCGGTTGCTTGAAGGAAAAGAAGAAGCTGTTAGTTGGACAGCCACTCCCAAATAAAATTACTTTTTTTCCTACAAACAAGAATTCCAGTAATAATTCATCGGGGGACAGAAGTGATTCTTTCCAGCAGTGGGGAATTCAGGGAAAGGAAATTGGTGTAAGTGGCAGGGGAAGAACCATGCAGCCTAGTGAAGAGAGGCCACATTCCCGCTACCTCCGAAGAGCCCACTCCTCCGACAGGTCTGGCACATCCCACAGCCAGACTCAAGGCATATCCAACATCACTGATCGATGTCACTCTTTGGAAGTGCTTTCCAAGCCTAAAGTAGGAACAAGGGAAAACACAGAATACTTTTCACCTGCCAACAGCTATACTGATATAGGACAAATATTTAAGGAGAAGACTTCTAGTACTTCTGGTTCTTTTGAAGAGCAGATATCTCCACCTGTAAAAGATCAACCACAGTAAGAATCAGTTTTTATTCAGATGAAATTTAGAGCTGGTATTGTCCATTATTGTCTTCTTTCCACGTGCAGCAAGTTGAGCATTTCTTTCCCCATGGTAATTGTAGTAGAGAGCCTTGCAATTGTTCTTTGTAGAAGAGACAGATGAGGGGAGAAGGCATTCAAACTGCAATTTACAAACATCTTCACTTGCTGATCTCTTTAGGTGATTTTTTTTCTTATGCTTAGAGAAGATTAAAACAAAAAATCAGAAAAGATTAGGTAGTAGATTGTAAAAGTGGTGTACCAGAAAGGGAAGTGTCAATCATAGGTAATTATCTAGAAGTTAGTTCTGTACTTAGTTGTAGCTTCTGTGTGAAAATCCTGGGTTCTTTCTATAGACTTTACATCAACAGAATATCAAAAGTACCATTTTCTGTTTTGATATAAGGACTTCCATATCTTAGTTCCTGCCTTTCTCTCCACGTTAACAAGTGGCATCATTTCCTATATTTTGTCTTTGCAAATCAGTTCAAGGAAAAGACAAAACAAGCACTTTTCCCTGTAGGAAAAGTAAATGGATTAGGAAATTTTTCTTGACTGTTCTCAAGGGTTTGACATAAGCAAAGTTCAGTGGGCATGTACATTCTTTCTCCTTTGAGAAATGTTTGATGAGTCAAAAATTTATGCAAATGTTAATGTAATGCTTACTTTGTTCCCCATGACTCCATAAAGCCGTGCTGAATGTAAACATGAGAGAATATTAATGTGAGTGTGGGGATTAACTTAATGGTTACCACTTTTTTACATAGTTGATTATGGGAAAGCCTCTTGCCTCTGTAGTTAGCTTGCACAGCAATCTTAAATGCAAGGTCATAAGACCTAAATTAGATGCTTTATATTCTGTGGGTTTGGGGTGGTCTTGGTGATAAGTGAGCCCTTGCCAATGGTAGTAATCATCACAAAAAGAAAGTGCAGACAGGTATAGACTATGGAGATAGAAAACCTCACAGGAGCTTAGTGTGAATTTACAGCAGGTCAGTGACTCTGCAGTAACTGGTTTTGTGTGTATTCTTTATCCTTCAACATGTGGATTATATCTTGAGTTCACCTGCGCCTACATATATGTCATCATCTAAAAAGCTGGTAAAAAATCTTTATAATTTCTGGGATTGACTGTATTTTATAGAAATTCAAATTATTTTGGGTGGTAGGATTGGCATCTTTCAGCTGCGTGTTTGTTGTGCTGAGTGAGATACAGTGGGGTCATGGGTGTCATGTCATCACTGTGTCTTCTCCAAGGCTGGAGGATAAGAGCCAGATGTAAGAACAGCAGATGCTGGCAGCGTTATCATAACTTTTCATTCCATTTGGAAACTATTTTATTTTCTTATGCTTTACCCCATGAAAAAGAAACGTGTTCTGTGCTGCCTAGAGCTACAAAATGCCACCTGCATTTCCTAAATATTTGAAGTGTTGTGGTTTCTGCAGCTGTAGCATTATAACTTTTGTTGTGCAAGTGTCTTTGATGCAATCTTGGTTATGTGTGTAACTTTTATTTTGTAGCTCAAATTATCTGTGCCCAGTGAAGCCCCAGGTTGGTTTGTTAGAGCAGAAGTCCCAGGCTGAGACGATGCAGCAGTGGCTTGGAAGCATGCAGAAAAATGGTGTGTTACTCATCAGTTGTTTACTTTTGCACTCAAGTTAGTGACTTGTAATAGTTTCAGTGGGATTTTCTATTTTTATATTTCTTTGTACATCAAATGTGAATACTAAGTTTCCTAAAACAAGCTCGTTACTTTCTACTAGTATTTTAGAAAAAAAACCCAAAACCAAAAAACAAAGAGGAAACCAGAATTTTAGACCCTGACATAATTACTCAGTTGTGTAAATGTGTAAGTGTAAATGTATGATAAAATATTAGCAGGTGACTTGAAAGCCCTGTTAATTTAGTTGTGCAAATACAGCTAAATAAGAGAAGATGGGACCTCAGTGAATGAGAAAGATAATCAGGCTGCAGAAGGAGGGGTGGAGGGAAGGACAAAAGACACAGAAGGGAAGGAGGTGTTCTTTGTTGTGCATCATGTTACATCATTAACAAATAATGTAATTTAATCATAAAAATAAACCACAAATCTATTCTGGCCTTTTTTGGTTTGATATTACTGGACTCCTTCCCTTCCTGTCTACAGGGAATTGGAATCAGAGAACATATGGTCTGAATAATCCTATTTGATTTTTGGTCCCTTCTCAACTGTTCGGCCACATGGCAGAAGGAGCACAGTAGTGATGTGGGTGAGGTGAAAGTTGATCAAGGGCTTAAATATCAAAACGAGGGAAGGAGTTATAGGAAGGTTAAATATAAAAATAGTAAATACAAGGATTTTTAAAATAAAACAAGGGGTTTGGAGTATGCATTTAACATTTTGAGTACCAAAACCTGTGGTTGATGGTAAAACACTAGTTAGACAAACTGGAACTTACATGAAACTCATTACTAGTGGTTATCTGAATGGCAAATAAGCAGTCTTTCAACAGATTAAAGTAACTATTTTGTAAGAATCTATTTGAAATCTTAGTATTTTGTTTATAAATTATTTTTCTAAATTATTTGATGTATAAAAACTGAAGACCATCATAACTGAAATATAGGAACAGCTTATTTTAAGTAGCACTGGAATTTTGCTAGCAGTGACTAAAAGGCCTGATGATTTGGACTGAGGATTAGAGAAATCCCATTCTTCCCTTAAATAAGCTTTCTAAGACAATCCCTTGAAAAGCTTTTAAAGCTGTACTAGAATTTTTTCTTTCTGGCTATGACTCCTTGAATTTACAATGTCCCTTTGTGATGCTTTCAGTTCCTCTGAGACCACCTGCAGACCTGACTGGCAAGAGTAATGCACGTGGAGGTTTTCGGTACCATCTGGATGTGCAGCAGGATGCACCAAGAAATGCATGGAACACCTTAAAAGATATAAGGAATCACGATGCATCTGATGGCTGTCCACATTCTTTAAACCAGAGAAACCCAAATAAATGCATCCCTGGAGTTCTCTGCAAAAACGAGAAAATTCAACCATCTTCTACCTGTGGCCTTTGGTCAACTCCAGAACAAAACCAAACTTGGGGCCAAGAACATTCAGCACACCAGAAACCTACACTGCGAAGCGTTGTGTCACCTCTCACTGCTCACAGGCTGAAACCCATCAGGCAAAAAACCAAAAACGCAGTGGTAAGTATCAGTTCTTAAAATGGGAACAAGTGAAGCGCTTAATATAGTGTGACTGTCTCTTAAAAATCACTTGGTAAACTAGAAACGTGTTTTTGGGAAACTTAATCTAGAGTAATTTAAAATCATATTAATAAGATGCATCTTAGTTTTTGTGTAGAGAATACTTAAAACATAATGGAGCAGACCTGTCTGTGTTTGATTTGTCACTTGAGAAGCCACACCCTCAGTGACCAGGCTGATACCCTTCAGTCATCTCAAAGTGCTCTGTTGTAATAGCACTAATAACAAAAGTTACTGTAAGAGGCATTTATAAGTTTGAAGTGCTTTTAAGGAAAAAGAAAAGCATTTATTAAAGCATTTGTGGAAAGTGTAAAATCTTACACTTGCGGAAAGTAAAGGTCTTTTTGTTTAACTTGTATATTTAATATATTTTAGGTGAGCATCCTAGATACTGGGGAAGTGTGTATGGAGTTTCTGAAAGAACATCGTTCACAGGAACTTGTGAAAGAAGTCCTCAGAATATCTTGTGATGGAAATGTGGTGAGTATGTTTTTGATTTCTTCACTGTTGTATAAAGGGCTTAGAGTTCATTTAGAGCTGTTTTTTGCTTTTTAAGTGATTATTTCTTTTGAAATCAAATGTTTATATATGCACAGCTGTAAACTTTCCCCCTCCATAATAAAACCATATAATATAGGGAGCAAGTGATTATTTCACAGAAAAATTGGATTTGACTTTTGGAATAGGTGAAGTATTGCTGAAAAAGTGCTGCTGTTAAATCATTACTTAGAGGAATAGAGCTTTCATGGTAAATCACAGTAATTAATTAAAATGTGTCTTATTTCCATACCTGTTAAAAGTGCAGAGTGCTGTAGTAAGTTGCAACTTCACACAATTTTTATTCCCTTTTTGTAGATTGCAGTTTATCATCCAAATGAAGGAAGAGGTTTCCTTCTTGATGACAGACCTCCTGCTCCTCCTGAAGGCATCTGCACGTATAGTTTTGACAACTTGCCAGGTAACCTGGAATCTATTTTAAAATTATTATGATTAATGTGATATTTTAAGTGAATCTTGTGACTTTATCCATTTAGCTATTACTTTTCAGATAACTCTGAAGTAAAACTCCTCTCAGAATTAGATCCAAACTACAGTTTAACAGGAAACTGTTTTGAAACTTCACAGGAAAGTGTAACCCACAGGTTTTAATTCCTTTTATATGGGAGCTTATAAGGACTCTCCCCTTTACAATGTAGTGTACCAAAATTAAAGCTCTTGTAATCTTTTCTTCATTCATACTGGGAGCTGTTGGTGGAAATAGGTCAGTTTCTTTAAACGGTACTTAAATATTACTCACAACCTTCAGCTATCAAATACATAATTACTTCTCTTCAAGCTGATGCACAGTGTTTAATCTGCTAACTTCTAAAAAAGCTTTTTTTAATTTTCTTTTTTAGAAAAGTACTGGAAAAAATACCAGTATGCAGCTAAGTTTGTGCAGTTGGTGAGAACAAAAACCCCTAAAGTGACATTCTATACAAGATATGCCAAGTGCATGTTGATGGAAAATTCACCCCCTGCAGATGTTGAAATTTGTTTTTATGATGGTATGTATTCATTTTTGCAGTTATGCAAGTAGGTAAATCACGATTTTAGAGCTGCACTAAAATACTGCCTAACACTAAACAACCAGCACTCCAGTCTGAAGAAAATTGTGCACTATGAACAGTTTTTTGGCCACTCTGCCTTTATTCTAGCACTTGTAGATTAGTTGATTATTTAATTCCTTACAGATACCTTCTTCAGGAAGTACATGTTGCAAAAGTGTTATTTAAATTATACTTTGTTTTTATTCATGAGCTCTTCTTTACATTTACCTTTGATAGTTAACCTACTTTGTGAGAGACATGTCCCTACCCCAAGCTTTCCATGGTTAACTGGTATCATAACAGCTCACACTGAAAGGGTTCACATTTCCTTGCAGGTGCAAAAATACATAAGACAGCTGGTATAACTCGTGTGATTGAAAAGTCAGGGAAATCCTTCACTTTGAAAGGAGAAAGCGAAGCAGGGTTGGAGAAGGAAATCCAGGCCTATATGGATCATGCAAATGAGGTAAGGTGTTTTACATAGACCTTTTCCAGTGCAAAGCAACTTCCTGAAAACTCAGCTTCCCTTTCACAAGTGGGCTTCCAATGTTGCTTTGCTTGTTTTTCATGACACTGCTAAGGAGGGAGGATGGTGTTTCTTGGAAGAGCAATATCAACATACAGGTAACAGTTAAAATGCCTCACAACCAAGACTGAGAGGAAATTCTCACTATTTTGTAAAGCAGGTTTGCCTGTCTGGTGAAAGGATTAAACACAACAGATGAAGCTGCTTAATACAACTTGAAAAATTCAGTACCATTGCAATTGCCTTGTGTGGGCTCACTTGCCACATTA
This sequence comes from Corvus brachyrhynchos, assembly GCF_000691975.1. NCBI lineage: Eukaryota > Metazoa > Chordata > Aves > Passeriformes > Corvidae > Corvus > Corvus brachyrhynchos. Next base: position 1,855,129 of record NW_008238452.1, on the reverse strand, counting down.
AACGTGTATGAAATATTTATACAGTTCTCAATTTCAAACTGTAATAAACCCCTTCTCATTTCAGGGACATCGTATATGCCTTGCACTGGAATCTGCTGTTTTGGAAGAAGAAAAAAGGAGTGGAAGTGTTCCATTTTTTCCAATAATTGTTGGAAGGTAATATCTTTCAGTTCAAAATACTGATGTATTTGAATATTTATGTGTTTATTGAATACTTATGTATTTGAAATGGAAAACAGTTCTGCAGAAGACTTCTGCCATCAGGTGCTTTGGATGGTCCATGGTAAAATGAAGGAAGACCTAAGTCTCCTCACTTGTTTCTTTAGTCCCTTTTGGACAGACTTTTTCTCAGTTTTTCTCATTATTTTTCTAGAAAACCTGGTAATACTGAATCACCACAGGCTGTAGGACCTCCACTGTTGGACAAGACAAACTATTCAAAAGAAGTTGTGGCACTGGATAGAAATAAAGCTGCCAGTTCTACTCCAGTTCAGACTCCAAACTGTGCTCCTGTAAGTACACAAGGACACACCATATTTTACTTGAACTAATAGAATTATATTTGTATGGACATAGGCTTTTATTAGCTGTTTGTGAGCATATTGACTAGAAATGTTAACTTTGATTTCACCTAACTTTTGATATCTGAATTTAAGATCATCTGAAAAATCAGCATACTTCAAAACTTTACCACAAATATCTCCTGGGAACAGAGTTTGAAAATTGCTTACTTGTGTTAGACACAAGCACAGTCTTCAATTTGAGACCTCTGATGTGGCCTCAGTGGTGTATAACAATTGGTATCACAAGGGTTATTGGCACTTGAGGGTGTTCTGAAATAATCGAGTGTTAGTGTGTATACAAAAACAAGGGCAAATGAAAATATACGTGTAGCCAATAAGACTTTGTGAGCAATTCCATCTGGTTTGTTTAAAAGGCCCACCAGGCTTTGGTTCCTGATAAAACTTCCTCAGCTGACTGAATTATATTGGGGTCTTGGCACACTGTATTGTGAACTTTGTTGAATGTACATCAATCTACGTTTGTTGGATCTGCATGTCTGTTTGGTTGTGTAGCTCGTGTACAGAATCTGACCATTTTCACCTGACTGAAATGAACCTGACAACAGAAAGTTGTGTTCCTGTGGGGTTTTTATACTGTAATGCTGTTAAATGAAGCATAGAGGCTAATCTGTCTGTATTCATGAGCAGGTGGCAATTGACCACTACAGCTGGTACCTTATCAGGAGGATTAATGCCAAGGCTGTTAATTCTGTGCATCTCTGGGTTTTAGGTGGTGTCCTATGAAAAACCTACATTTCTGACTAACCCTGTTGAAAAGATGTGCTCCTCTGTTCATCAAACAGAATGCAGTCCAAATTCAGCCCAACTTGTCAAATCTGTTTTTGTGAAAAATGTTGGTTGGGCTTCTCAGGTGAGAAATTAATAAAGGAGGCATATGCCTATTCTCTTTTCCTATTAGATCTGAGATATGTATTTTTAAGTCATTAACTTTACATTATTGTTAAACTTGGTTTGTGAGGAATCATTCAGTTGTGCACCACAGTTTAAATCTAAAGTTTGTATGTGGAAAGGTGCTTTTAAACAAATGGCTTAGATAAATACCATGGCAAACTACATAAGTAGAAGAAAATAATAGTTCAGTATCTCAGTTACCACGATTTTCCTGTGGCTATCATTGCCTATTTCAGTGTCTTTTGTCATTTAAGTTTGACTCTAGTAAAAAATTGAAAATGTTAAACTTCTCTGTTCATTATTGTAGATGCAAAGGTGTCATGACAAAGGTTTTAATAGCTTTGTACCAGATCTGTACAAGAGAAATGCATCTTCCTCTACAATAGGAAAAGCTGTTTCCTTGCAAAACCATTTTCCCTCTGTTCTTCTGTTGGATAAGCTTTAGGTTTAAAAACTGTTCTTGGCAATCCAGATAAAGTAAGCTTCCTGTCCTAACAGAAGAAGTTATCTATATATATATATTCTTTAAATTGTGTGTAGCTGTGAATTCTCACAAATGGGCCTCCTTTTAGTGTCTGGCCCTGTATAACTATTCTTTAGGAGTGGTTAAGCTAAAGATAATTCTTTATTTATCTGACATTGACAAGGATAACTAAAGCTGAGAATCTGAAACCTGAGGAAGTCTGCATGAGACTACCTCCTCCAAAGTAATATCCATGCAATCTTTATCTTTAAAAGACTGACCAAAATACCTAAGTCTCTTCAGCAATTTTAAAAGCTTTCAGCTTCCATTTTTAGAAAAGTTCGAGGTGTGGAATTTTGTATTTCTTATGCTCAAACCATAACATAACTTGTCTCGTCAGCTGACCAGTGGAGCAGTATGGGTTCAGTTCAATGATGGATCCCAGCTGGTAGCCCAAGCAGGTGTCTCTTCCATCACTTACACTTCTCCAGATGGCCAGACAACCAGGTGAGTCTGTTCCTGCCATAAAAACAGTCCAGGTAACTCAGTACAAGGCTGTTGTACATCAGGTAACTTCATAGCCACTATTGATTTTGGTTTGTAAATATTAAACCTTAGCTTTGCCATCACTTCACAGTTGAGTAGCTTATGTAAGCTTAATAAATAAAGAGAAGCACCCATAGCTGTGACCAAATTCTGGATAAAAAATGAATAAAATAAGTTGGGCATGCATCTACTTGGTCTCCAGAGTACAGCCACTATTCCTGCATAATATTAAAAACAGGGAGGGTGAGAAAAGCAATGTTTTGAAATAACTATATTGTCATGAAATACAACAAGTTATTTAAGCATCTCAATTTTTCTATGCTGCTTTGCCTCTCTAGATATGGAGAAGATGATAAATTGCCAGAATACATCAAAGAGAAGCTGCACTGTCTGTCTTCTATTCTTGTAATGTTTACCAGTCCAGCTGGTCCTCACTGATTAAAGAAAACTGGGTGTCACAGCACAAAATCTTAATAAACTCACTCACTGACTCCCCAGTAAAGTGACTGATCTTACTCCGCTTATGCAGAAATTCTTCCAAAATCTGGTAAAAGGTTAGGAAGGGGAGGGCTGCTCTGTTTATGTGTAGCAAACTGTGTGTGAATTATCATACAAAACATTCTTTTCATTAAAGTGATGGATAAACTTGCTCAAGCAAAACTTCAAGCAATTTAGTTCTTGACTGCATTAAGTCTTTGGAAATAATCTGAATCTGTTGTATTTTTTTTCTTACTCCACTGCTTACTCAGTGCCAACAATCAAGGAAAATGCATCTGTTCAAGTATTTGTATTTGTAAATAACTTATATTTTTATGTCTTACAAGTAATATATGTAAATATGTATATGTTTTATAACTCTGTTTTTATTTTTTGTAGCAGCAGCTTAAAACGTCCCTGCACAAGCATGTTATACAAAAAAAAATAAATGCAGTGGTAATTGTCTGGATCTATTTATTTGTTTCATGGTCAAGTAATGGTTAAAGGGTAGGAATTAATAACTTTAGGTAGTTTTACCTTGTTTTACACCTTGAGTAATACTTACAGCAACTGCAGTAGCATTAACAGTAGCTTTTCTCCTATGCATTTTGCTTCAAGTGTGCTAACACTCCTGCTGATGCTTGTGTCTGTACTTAAATACTCTGACTTCCTTGTTAGGCAGGAAAAGATCTTAAATGGAGTGGGATCCAAAACTGTGTTGGAAAGGGGAGGGTGAAGAGTTTCAGAGGAGCCTGGTGCTGGCTGTGTGCAAGCACAGCTCAGCTTAACTGATTCAAGCCAGTTCTCCTTATTCAGCTACTGTTTAAAAGACAGAACTTGGATTACTTTGTCATGTCCAAATCAAGGAACTAGCTTACAAATAAAGAAACTAGCACTAGGAACATCAAGAACAATATACAAGTAGCACTTACTATGAATTAGCTTATAAAAGCGAAGTCCTTTTTCACAACATTTTGTGATTCTGTAGCAGGAAAGTCCGTGAGGGAATAAAACTTCTGTATCCTCTTCAGTCAGTATTGAAAAAATCATCTTTTAATTCAGTAGTCTCTTAGTGTTTGAACAAGTGAGTATGTAGGAATCCACAATTACATTTATTAAATTCAATAAGCATCGAATAGTAGGGACATTAAATAGCAGCCACAACTCTCAAACTGGAGTTATTCCAGAGGTTTTTTTCCCAGCAGCATTAAAACAGTTAAAGAAACCCGTATGGATGAGCTTAGGCCCCATTATGAAGGAAAATTACAATCTCACTTCTTAAAACAAAGTCTGAATGACTAAGTGTAAATTCCTGTTTCTCGTACCCTAATACCAGAAAAAATAGAAGTCTGCAGATAACAGTGAATGCCAAGGAGCCAGTTTTTTCCTTTCACTTAATTACCACCTCTGCTCAGCACAGTGCATTCATTCTCACCGAGCACAAAAGTGTAAACTATCGGTCTTGGACTTTTCTCTTGTAGTTAAGAAAAGCTGTGCATATTTCAACTCTGTGCAGGTTATCTCCCTTGCTGCAAAAAGGCATTCAGCAAAACAGGAGAGGAAAAATTGCACATATGGTTCACTGTAGTTCAAGTAACAGCTGCTGAGACTGATTTTCAGTGGCTCTTGATCAATTTAAAGGCCCAAATCCCACACCAACTACCTGTGTGGAGGGTACCTACGTTCCTCTATGCTTCTGTCACCTGTCATTTGAAATCCTGGAGGAGACATAACAGGTTCCAGAACCAGATGGTCTGTATGTATCAGTGCTTACAAGCCAACAAACCCAACATCAGAAGGTTTGCTCAAGTAGTGGTGTCTCCGTACAAAGTGCATGCAGCTCAACTAATCTTGTAGTTACAAAACAGTTACCAATCCTGATTCACAGAATCAAGATAATATTTTTCTTCTTTCTGGAAAGGATGCACGTAACCTGTGACCTTCACAGCTGCATTCAGTGCACACATGCACCATTTAAACTGTACACACTTCAAATGTGCCATTGTATCGCTCTAACCTGTCAAATTCCTTCCTCTGCTGCTAGAAACACAGAACACAAAAGCTCAGTTGCAGCAGGGGTGACCAGGTATTAGGGTATGACCAAGTTAAGTGTTCTGTCAATGTGTAAGTAAAGGTGTACAGTCATTGGCACACAGCCAGCAAGGTCAGTGGTTAGGTACTCCTCATTAAAACGCAGTAATAAACTAAGTATTACTTCTGGTTGGTTTTTCTGTTTGTTGTTTTTTTTTTTTTTTTTTTTTTAATACGTATTTAACAGTTCTCTTCCTGCATCCTCCCATATCTGACAGAAAATGCAATTAGTCTCTTGTATACTATCTCCAAGAGTAAGAGAGAGGCTACAACTACTCCACAGATCAAGCTGAATGCCCAGCGTGGCCCCAGGTGAGTGTAGATTTGGCTGACAAAAACAGGCCCAAGGATCCGTGCTCCACTTCCAGAGGCAGTCAGCCATCCCATGTAGACACCCTACAGCAGATCAAGAGCTTATGTAAGTGATACAGGAATTATTTGGCTGGCCATTAATTCCAACTCATTAGCCTAACTAGAAAATTCAGAAGTATTTAAACAACCACTTATCTTTCTTAATTCATTAAGACACTGATTACTTTGTTTCCAAGAGTACTGCTCAGCCTCTCTAAGCATTAATTCCAAGGGTCCACTCATAGGTACTCTACTGGTTTCTAACCAAATGCATTCTGGCTCAAAGCATTTAGTCTCACCAAAACGTAACATGAAAAAAATGGGGAAAAGTGGAATAAAATCTTTTGTTAAGCAATAATGTAAGTTTGCTATAGTGTTTCACTACTAAGAAATGCCAATACTGAAGGTCTAGTAGCATTTGTAGTCTTTATATAACAAGCTTGGTAAGAGGAACATTATTTGATATTGGTATTCCAAATACATAATTGGTAGTTACAAAAAGGACTCTGCCAGAACAGTCATGACATTTCCACATTGTAAGATTTGCATAAATAGCACAAGCCTTGCTTTCTAATTGCCCTAGAGACTTGCCTTGGATTTTAAAAAAGATTGGAACTCCTGCAAAGTTCTGCCCTGTTTAAAACACACTATTATTTTGCTGATGACAAAAGGAATTTTTTACTAGATCCCTCATGTTAATAAAGAGAGTGCAAGTCTTGCAGAGCAAATGAAGTAAACCATTTAGGAATTGTACATACCTGAGGCTTTGGTCCCAGCACTTTTGAGTATAAAGTGTAGGACATGACATTACAAACTGGATAGCCCAACCCTATGAGCACATCAGAGCTGAGGTACTGGGCCAGGTAGATCACGGGAGTATTCAGGCACCAGGACTGTGTGACAGGGCAGCCCACAGGTTCTCCTGTGTGGTTGGATGGCAGCTGCATCTCTTGCAAACTCCAGAAAGGCATTAACATTTCAGTGGGGGCTGTTCTGGGAATGGAGTTGTTCTTTATTTCTGTAAAAATAAGTTATTCATATCATTAAGAACAAAAGTGCAATAAAAGGCTTTCAAAAGAACACTACAAAGGTAGGTGGTCTAGTAAGACTTGAACTATACCTTGCCACTGGATATTTGGTAGTTTCTTCCCCCAAGGCAGTAAGATAAAGAATCCAATCAAGACAATCAGTAAGCCTGCATGGAGTATGGCACGCTCACCAGTCCTATCAAACATTGAAATTGCAATTAAATGTATCATTTAATAATGTAAAATTTATGTAGCTGCTAATGACATAGCCCATTAGTTTGTGGAAATTATATCAGACCAAAACACCGACAAAAATGTTACAAAAGCACAGTAACTTAAAACCTGCTTTTCTTGTGATTCAAGAGTAAAAGACAGTCAAATAAGGGGGTTATGTTAACAGAATAAAAAAACAACCACAACATCAAGGCTGTGCCAAAATTGGAGGTATTTCATTGTCATAGTAAACCCAGATTCATTACCAAGTAAAAGATTTGAGTAACACAGATTTGGCCTTGCCATAAAACTTTTCACACATAGCCAACATAAGTAACAAAATTCCAAGAACTTACTTTTTTGATAGTATTTTAACCACCATGAAAACAATAACTGATTCAATGCCAATCACACTGAGGATTATTCCATTATAAAAAACAGCTTCTTTCCTGGTCCAGGAATACATGTCCATCGTCAGTGGAGTAGCTATACTAAAATGACAGAACAAAAATACAGTAATCATAAAAAGCTGCTTCTACACATTCATTTCCATACATGTATTATCCCAAACATCAGTGCACTACGCCAGCCATACTCTGAAGCATCATTAATCGATTTCTGATAGTTCAGGTGGAGTTAAAGCCAAGCCAGGGTAATAGAGACAGAAAAAAAACCAGACCCTGTGAGAACAAAAATAATAAACTTTTAATACTATTTCAGTTTTAGCAACCAATCAGTCTCTCAAACCTCAGTTTTCTAAAAATAATGCAATTTTACAGAGCCATATTGTAAAACAAATTTTAGCTACATTAGAGCTCAAAAAACTTGCAGAATAAATCTTACATCCTCAAAGTATTTTATAAGTTAAAAGAATGAAGTACATTTCAGCCTGAGATAATACTGTCATGTTTTACTTACTTTCTTACACACAGAAATTTGGGAGTGGATAACATACATCTTTAGGCTAAAAAACCCCCCGTCATATAAAATAGAGTATTTAAGAATACAATTGCATTAACTCTATCAAACAATTGTTCTAATCATTACCAAAATAAGAGACATACTGAAGCTTTTGGAGCTAATCAGAATCATACTAAGAAATCATACAAAACTAAAATAAAAAATATAGAACAAGATACTCAACTGAAAACATGTTTTCTCTGAAGATTTTAGGTAGCCCAAATTAAGCTACTTTTTTTTTGAACATTCAAAAGGTTGAGGATATGGGTTTGCCTCCATTCAAAAGCTTTTACATTAATGTTTCCTATACCACAAACTCCACAGATTTTTAGTTATCACTGACCTTTAATTCATTACTCTGTATTACACATCAACTTGATTGCATATGGTTTTGGACTTCCACTTAGGAAGTTAGGAAGATGAATGGAAGAGAAAAGCTTCTATATGCACCTCCAGTCTAATTACTCTACATGTCTGAGTATTTTGAGAGAAAATAGAAAAACTTACGTTTCAAAGACAGCAAACACAAACAAGATGACAAAGAAGAGAACGTTGAGTGCTACCACAGCAACGTGGTCAATGCTTCCTTCTGTGTTCTGATCCAGAACATCACTTCCTGCAGCAACATAAAAGAATTACCAGAACTGCACACTTGAGCAAGTTGGTGGGCAGCTAGGCAGTTGTACTTTGAGAATCAAAGTATAAAGTTTTTAAATCAAAATGGAATTGTTGACATTTCAATTCCACTGACAATTAGAGAAAATTATTTCCAAACTGGTTACACTGTCTGTTTTCCCAATGAGTCCTGAGTGACAGCAAAATGAGCAAACTTCTTTAAATATCTTAACAATGGAAACCAAAACATTCTCTTGAAAGGTCAAAATTACACAGCAGAATTCTCAGGATGAAAATATGGAAGGATCCATACAATTTCTTTTTTTTTTCTTCTTTGCTACCAGACAGCACTATGGACACAACATGACAAATGAAGCAATTTCTGGATCAGCTAGGGAGAGATGTAGCCTGTTTTCCACATCAACTTCCCAGTGCCTCAGACTTTAGAATACTTCTAAATGCTTCTATGTAATAAGAGAGTACTTCAAAATTAGAATCACAGAGTAAGTTTTCAAGGACACACTGGTACCTTCTCCATCAGAATTTATACTTTTGTACTGGCGTCCCATGTCATCCACTCGGTGCTCCCTAGAAATTTAAAACTTTTTTCATTATTCCAAATATTTATTTGATCTACTATTGAGTCAAGTTTCTGTTAAAATAATTGTAAATGGTATCTATATGGTAATTATTCACAGCTCCTTTAAACATCATCTACCAAGCTCACATCTGACTGCAGTGAATACCATCCTATTCAAGGAAGGAAATATTCTAGTGGGATAGTATCACATATCCAGATGCATCTGCACCAATGGGAGAATGAATAAAAATCCCCCCTGAGATTCTTAAAGGAAAGACACAGACAGTGAGATCCCTACAGACAAGCCAACCTTATTCCTCCTTACAGAAAAAACATGGGCAGCAACCACCAACACTAAAACTATATCAAGGCTAATAGTCTAAGATCTTTAACTTTTTAAATCAGTTTACATTCTAACCACAACATCACCAAGATTCATTTATGAGCATAACAAAAATACAGGTATTAAAGAAGGTAGGAACACTGAAAAAATAAATAACAATTTATAGTTTTAGCACTCCAGGTTTCAGGTTTATTGCTCCTCCTGCTGAGCAGCATATTATTTGCTACAAGTCACCCACATGAACGAAGTAGGATATTTAATTTTTTTTTACTTGATTACCTGAATATGGCGAAGATGAGAATAATATTAATAACTCCTAAGAGAGCTCCAAATAAAACTGGTGCTGTGTACATGTTCAGCTGAAGACAAAGGAATTTCCATGTTACTCCTTCTTCTCCAATAAGTGTAAAACATGTCTGAAAAACTTAAAAACATCAATGTACTGTGAAAATTTTGAGAATCATTAAGAAAATATTAGAACATATGTAGAACATATTAAACTGGATAAGCACAGTTATTCTAATTACCAAGTAAAATTTAAGTATTATACCTGTCAAACCTTTTACATTTTGAGAATCCTACTCTAAATAAACCAAATGGATACTAGTGGGATCTCAGCTAGCCAGAAGACTGCTTGGTTACATACAAACACACTGTATAAATAACATTATGACACATAAAGAACTAAATTCTGAGTGTACCACTGGTTAATTTTCTTGGCAGACAGATGATTTACTTTTTTCCTCTTGCTTCTACATGGAAAACCTTGGTCCTGGGACTGGATTATCTCTCATGCTAAGCGCAAACTAGAGAGAAAAGATGCAGTAGGGGGGTTTAAATGAAACTTTAAATTGGTGCAGAGCACTTGGACAAGAATGTTTCATTTTTATTGGCTTACAGAAGTACAGATGAATGGATCCCATTTATTCAATTGTGATATCATTGACAAACTATGCCTTAAGATCCCCTACATACAGCTGCTGAGGATTCCTACTTCCGTTGCCCAATTTCAACCTAGTAAGAGAAGTGAGGAAAGAAGACATGCTTTACCTGGCCCTAATATGAAGCCAACTGCTTGGCAGGCACTGGTATTGGCCATGGCACTCGTTCTTTCCGTCAGAGAAGTGGCACCCGCAATATACGATCGAACTACAGCCACATTTCCTTCAAAAAAAACCCAAACCCAAGCAAGTGTTCACGTAAATATCAAGTCATATCGTTAAACTGTTGTTGAGTGACATTTATTTTAAGGGTTTGCTTCTTATTTTGCAAGAAAATAAAACCCAGCACTCCCTCTAGTATTTTTGCACAACAGCACAATTACACAATTTTGTGACAAATTGCTATGGGCCAACTCTTTGCTTTGTTAAATATTATCGTTCACATAATGGTAAATCTGGTACTAAAATACAACGTTAACCATCTTACAGAAGACACAGAATGTAGTAATTTTCAGAAATGTAAATTCTGCTGTGGTTACCTGCTCCAAACCCCACGAGAGCACGTGCAGTCAGCATATAGTACTTGTTATGGGAATGGGGCACGTGGACGTAGGCATAGAGACAATTTGCAGCTACTGAAATAGCAGTGGAAATGACCAGAGGTTCTCTCCTGGGCCTGTAGTTGGACCACAAGCCAAACAGGGGAGAGGCAACCATTTGGCCAATGCTGTATGAAGCTATAATCCAGCCCAAGAAACTCGCATCCGCTGTCGGATCAATCTGCAAGAACACATGAATCAGTTCTGTGGGTAAAGCACTGGAGTGGTTTTTATTACCAGTAACACCCTTTTAGAATTAGTACCTGGGATACCAAGGACTCTGTACTGTAATGCTTTGTCTGGAGTAATAAACCTTGGCTCACTCTCTCCAGCAATGCACCAAATCAATAAAATCTGCTTCACTTCCCAGCCTGGGAATGGCTCACTTGCAGTAAACTCTAGCAGTTTTTATGCAGCACTGCTGATGTTCTGGGCTAGAGACAGAACTTCAGCAATACGGCAGGCACTTTCCATGCCAGCAGCAAGGAGTCACTTCCATTGTCTCTGCACATGCCTGAATCTGTCCTGATTTACAAGGCTGGTAATGCATTTTCTTTTCTTCTGCAAGAATTCTGCACCAGCCTTACTTTCAATGACACCTCTAGGTCCCTGTCCAGGGTATGTCCTTCCAAATTTGCATTTAAAACTGCCTCCTACAGTTCCAGGGGCACTAAAATCCTACCACAGATTAAATTCAAGTTTTAGAGACTTTTATGCTGCTTTTAAGATCACAACTAAGAGGTGAAAAACCCCCAAAGAAACTAAAATCGCTATACAGGAACAATGGCAATCCCCTGTTAGGAATATCAAGATCTATGTGCAACAATGTGACATTTACAGAGCAACTTGTACCTCCAGTTCCCTTTTTCTTTTTTTTTTTTTTGCCAAAATGCAGAATGCAGGCAAGTCTTGTGCATGATGTTTTAATAACAAGATTTCTATTGGTTTGTTGTCCAAGAAATCATGATATTGGAAAACCAAACATTTCTGGATTATGATGCACCTTTGCCAATTCAGGAAAAAAACCTGACAGATTTTGCAAGAAATAATAAAAGCTAAGTGGACGGCAGAATAAAAGTCTCTTAAAGCCACACACTTCCCTTCACTTTTTGTTTTCCTAAACAAAAAGCCAGTTTTTGTATGACCTACTTTTTGAGCAGGAGTTTTCTGTTCTTACTAATTAAAAACCAAACATATTTACAAACCTTTTGGAGATACGGCCACACAGACATAATTACAATTGAGAAACCTGTAACACAGTAAAAACAGAAGTTATTTTATTTGCCATTTTTATCAGTAATTTTCTTTCCTGAAACAGTTAGTACATGTTCCTTCTTCTGCCTCTAAGTGTATTATAGTCTAAACCTCTGCCTTTCCTGCTTTCTTTAAAGAGTGGTAATTCCTCCTATCAGGAAGAACTATTTTTAAAAGATCATTTTATAGGTGCATACACATTAAACAAAAAAACTCCTGTGTTGTCCTCACAATGGAAAGCCAACAAGGTCCTCAAAGTAAAAGAATTTCTTGATATACTGACATATCTATATTCATTAGTCAAAGACATTTTAATTCATAAAAAAAAAAAAGAGTTACTGAAGTATTCTATCAACTTCAAGATAATTTCTTAGCCCACAGAAAGTCATCACAGATCAAAAATCAACAGAATCTTTGTTTCTGGGGGGAGTTATTCAGGAATAAAATTTCAATCTGTTCTGCAATGGAGATGCAAAGTCCAGTAGAAGAAAACAAGTTTTGATACATATTTTGAAATAGCATACATTCCCCTAAAGATCTTACCTCTTAAGAACTCCACATTATTTCTGTTCTCATTCCCTAGAAGTTTCACTTTGGATGATAAAAGTGCATCCTTTGTTTTGTTCGGTTCTGAGCAATAACCTTACCTTGCCACTACCTTTTGCCACTAGCAAACCATTAAGGAGTCATAAACCACAGACTTATGCAAGATGTCATTTTGTGTAAAACCAGTTTTATTACTTATCTCATTAGATGTAACTTTCTGTTTGATTTGCTAGTCATATATTTTCTATTAAAGAATTAAACAATGTACCTTTTTTGAGGTTAGAACAGTAGCATTAAAGAAGCCCTGTAGTTGAAACCTAGAAAACCCTGTAATTTTCAAAACAAAGTATATTCATTAAACAAATGACATAGAATTCCACATGTGTTTACTTACCTACACTACTGAGAAACATTGTCAGGTACATGATCCAGATGGATCGCCATCTGCTCTTATAATGCTCCTGTGTTTCAACAACATCTCTGTTTTCAAACCAAAAAACAAGAAAGAAATCATTATCAGGTCCTCTTCTAGTTGCTCCCACATGACACTGAAAACATTTTTCACCAGCCTCTCAATACAGTTGTGTAACTTGTTAAGCAGGAGTGGATTTTTTGCTCAGCAAAGACTATAAAGGATTTATTTTTCTCTGGAAAAATACTAGATTGACAAATCAAACAAAATAACAGAAATGCTATCACACACCAAATGTTACATACAGAGATCTTGATCTAGGGGAGGTCTTCAATTCTGCAAACTCTTTGCGTAGACACTTTGGATTACCACACATCATATGAACGTTTTAAAAAGTGTGTTTTAAACCATAAAACCTCAGACATTTCCTCAGAGCTGTACCCTTAAAAGAGCCACAAACCTGAACAACTCTTGATTTGACTAAAAGCTACAGCCAGTCTGTTCTTATGATGAGGAAATAACAATATACAATGTAAAAGTTGTGTGTAAAAGATATTGTTGTAGATTGCGAAGGCTGAAAAAGAAGTTAAACTAGAAGTTACAATTTAAATTACAAAGTAATCTCTATTCAAATTATGTGGACTCAGGTTACAGATACATAGATGCCGGAACATAGTTTATAAACACTGTTTATGTAAGTCATAGATTTCGGCACATCTGCGATTCTAAGTTCAAGACACTTGTTTTGCTGTCAGAAGGGGGAAAAAAACCCAAGTGACCACCTGCTGCCCACACATGAAGGCTGCTATTGAACACCCAGACCTCTGCCCCACATTAATCCTGTCTGGCGTCTTTTAGGAACTTCCCAAGCGAGCGGGTTCGTGATTTCCTACACGGGGCAGCAGCCCCCGCCC
>NW_008238452.1:1819561-1840394 GCF_000691975.1 Corvus brachyrhynchos | reverse complement strand
ATCGCACCCTGCTTTAGGCCCCGGTTTTTATCCCCAGGCTCCTCCGTGTCCGTCCCGTTGTGTGGAGTTATTGTGGGGCTTGTGTCTGCCTTGACTTGAATTTTTCGTGATTTCTTTGATTTTTAAGCAGTCATTTCTTCTATGAGAAAAGGACCTGGCGTTAATTGTAAGAGAGATTTTTTTTAAACAGAGAGGGAGGGTAGGGAAGTTGGCAACTCCGCCTTCTAAAACAGAGCCTCCGTGGTTTTTTCAGGTTGGCTGCTGGGTGGGAGCTTTTTCACATCCATGTATAGAATAGAAACTACACTGTGGGCTTTGAGTGAAGTCCTCGTGTAATTTCCAGGGGTGTTTTTCTTGTAACTGAAGCTATTTGCTCTGGATAAAAAGCAATAGCTGATCTTTTATGTGTTGGATTTTTGGATGAATTTTCGTGTCTGTTTCTATGTTTCTTCTTAGTGTGCTTTTGTATCAGAATGCAGTTTCCATTCACAGATCAAGATTATGTAAAGCTTTCCGTGTTAACAATATATTCATTCAAGATTCATAACACAGATCCTGGCTCTTGGGCCACACAACTCCACAGCATTTTTATCAGGTCACTGCTTCCAGCTGACCTGTCTCACAGAGGGATTGGGATGTGGCACGTGTACTGTCAAGTGGCAGAAATCAAGTCTCATTCTGAAATGGCCTTTGCTGATTCTTTCATTTTCGTTTCGAATCCTCACTGCTGAAATACTCCCGTTAATGTGACGTTATAAAACTTCAGTCTCCAGGAGTTGGATTTGCCTTTCCTGGCAGTAAAAGTGTTTGTAATTGTCTTTCCATGTAGGCATGGATGGGCAGTGACTGAAGCGTGTCCTGCCCTTTTGTTACAGAGATACAATAGGGACCATCCTCCCAAATTTTTTATCTCAGTGATATTTCTGAGAAGTTCTATGCAGCATACTTCACATACTAGGAATATCTTTTTTGCTTGTTTTAGTGTTTCCTGTACTCTTTCCAGTAATGCTTTTATCTTGATTCTGATTAATTGAAATATCCCGAGTTACTTCAGAGTCTTCACTCCATCAATGAAGCAGAAGAGACAATGAGACAATACTTTTGCCTCAATCAATATTACATTTAAATATAATGTATTTGCCTAGAAAGATGTTTTGGCACATTCTTGGTGCAGCAGAGAGCTTGTCAGGCCAGACTTTGGACTCCAAGCAAAATCTACATCTTCATGTTTTTAAAACAAAAGGTGCCCACTATGACTTTCTGCTCATTTCATGTATTTATTTTTACCCTGTAATGATTGAACAATCCTGGGGCCATTGTGGCTTTCTAGGATGCTTGTTCTAGTATTTGAGTACCTTAAATTGTCTATAATTTCTGTTTTGATAGTAATTTATTCTAGGTGTTAAAGAGTTCTCCTTTTTTCTGTATATCAATTCTTAAATATTGGCTTTCTAGAAGTGCAGAGGAATGTTTTTGTTTATCTGACCACAATTTTAACTTGTTATAGTCAAACAAGTTTATTTTTAAAAATGGCCATATTGGAGTATGGCAGAATAAATGCTTTTGGATGAAAATAAAATTTTAAAAACCCCATAGATTAAATCACACTATTTTGGAGTGTGATGAGATTGAGTACATTTAGTATGGAGGGAAATATGAGAAAATGCCTGAAATGAACTTACTAACCAAGCCTTTGATTATTAAATCTGTTGTTTTCTTAGGTGTACACGGATCCTGGACCTTTATTTTTAATTGAGTAACCTGTATGCTGCTGACCAAGAAACCAGACTTAAATTCTCCTTTTTAGTAGTGTTTGGTTTTTTTATTTTTCCTTCCTCATTGGAAGAGCTCAGCAGTGGCTCCCTGTTCACTTCAGTAAGTATTGCTTTGAAAATAATACTCAGCTTGCCTAAAGTCTTGTTAGATTCAACTCTACTTGAGCTGGTGTATTTGTTGAAAGAGAAATGATCCTGGCAAGGGTTTTGAGAGTGTGATTTCTTCTCAGAAAGGAGTTGGAGGAGCATTGCTTTGAAAACCGTAAGAAATGGCAAAATCTGAACGGAATGGATAAAATAAGGATTAGGATATGTGTTTAAAACACCAATGAAGGCAAAACCAGTGCCTGGAACTACATTTTCTCTCTCCTTTTCTTTCCTCTCTCTCTCCTTTTTCTTTCCTCTCTCTCTCCTTTTTCTTTCCTCTCGCCCTCCTTTTTCTTTCCTCTCGCCCTCCTTTTTCTTTCCTCTCGCTCTCCTTTTTCTTTCCTCTCGTTCTCCTTTTTTTCTCTCTCTCTCCTTTTTTTTCTTTCTGTCTCTCCCCTTCTTTCTGTCTCTCTCCTTCTTTCTCTCTCTCCTTTCTCTCTCTCCTTCTTTCCATTAAGAAGATGAAGAGATGAAATCTTCTACTTGTTCAAACCCAAACATTGTTTCAAGCTTCCATTCTGAGATGTGTTTATTACTGCCCACACTGACTGAAAAGTTTTGCCATCGTACCTCTATTGAGAGGACAGAGATCAGTGCCACTCTTTGTTTTATCACTTCGGGTAAAGTACAGTTAGGACTGGTTAGAGATGCAGTTCTGTGACCTGATGTGCCTCTTCCGTCAGCTTGTCATCAGTGGTGTAATGAATATCTGGTTATAATTAGCTTTTTAAATTCCTACAGGTTGTATAAACTGCCTTTATATTTTCTTCAAAACAAAAAGAGTTGACCTGAATATCAAGGTTAACTTTCTTGGAATACATTAGGTGGCTTTTCCTTAATTCAGAAACCAGAATAAGAAACTACTTTGTGTTACAGTCAATGAGTTTGCCACTCATGTTGACAACCCCTTTAATTGCCTTGTTTTTACCTCTTCTTTTTCACAGATGACAGTGTGCTGCTAATGGGTGTAAGTAAATTAGATGTCTTGTACCGAAAGCTTCTCCTCACTAAACTTTTCATCAGAGGATGGGGAAAGCCAGAGGATCTGAAAAGGTGACTTGTTAAAAAGTAATGGCATTAACAATATCTTACATTAAAAGAAAAAAAACCCCAAACCTTGAAGTAGCAACAGTAATTGCTATCCTGTACTTAAAATACCAGAAGTGTTTAAGTCGGTTTTGTTCAGGAAATCATGTGTTTCTATACCAAGGAAGTAACTGGATTTAAGAGGAGCCTTAAAAGCATTTGCAATTTTTTTCCTGTTTAAAGAGGCTCTTCTTGAGAGAATGTCTGTGTGTCGAACTGTATTTTTCACTTATGTTTATATGATGACATACTTCAAACAGCATCTCTGGAAGTGTTTTCTAAAAACAACACTTGATGAATTTCTGCAGAAGAATTGTTTCTGTTTAACATTAAAGTGGCTCTTGCTATCTCTCTGTAACTTGCTAATTAGTTTTAAAAGTGTAAGATTTAATCAGAAGTTTCTCTCACAGCCCAAAGTAGTAAACTCTTTCCTTCTAGATGTCTTGAAAATAAGAAAAAATTGGAAGTACCTCTTAATTTTTAAGCATTTGATTATTTTTGTTAGTTACTATTGAGATTAACACCTGGAAGTTGAGCACTTTTATTTCTTAAATTTAAAAATGAAGTGACAATATATATATATTCTGCATTGTGCAGTATTTAAATAGGAAATAATAAATCTGCATTTTTTAAGCTCACTCTTATGTATATGAAAGTCAATAAAGAAAACTTTGAAAACTACTGAAATAAAATTTTGTGCACTGGATAGCAGTGGAGTTTTATGGGAGCTTGTTTTTTAAGTCCAAGTGAAAGATCTGATCTGGAAATGGCACTTGGATTGCTTCGTGTGTCTGTCTTCAGTTGATTTTTCTCTTAAGTAGCCGACTGTCCTGCAAAATGAGAATGCTGGCTTTGGTTGGAATAACCAAAAATAGTGGGGTTTGTTTTGGTTGCAGCATTTCTGTATTCTGTTCCATCTGTGTATCCAAAATGGGATATTTTAATGTTTTCAAAACCTTCTCTCTTAAAAACTTTTGGGCTCTTGGTGAGACATGGTGAAGTTTCCCTGCCCCATCTCCACCTCCCTCCAGTAAAAGTGGTGTCTCTGTACGGGGGAGCCTCTGACTGATGCTGCTGTTCACCAGTGCAAGGGTAAACTGGGCTCTGGAGGGTGATCACACCCACACCAAATGGCAATAAGGGAGTGTTGCTGGTGCTAATGGTGATAGCAGCTACAGCTCCTCCTTCATTCAGGGGAAAAACCTCTCCCACCAGATCACAAGTGGTGGGGGAAGCAGGAGGCAAGCTTGCTGGTCTGAAAAGGAGAAGAAAGTTTTCCTATGTGTTGCCCCTGACTGGGAAGATGAGCTGTTCCCTAGCAGCCTGGCTTCACCTCGATGAAGAAGGAAGAATACCAGCTCCTCCTGACCCCTCACACTGGCTTGTGGGAGGAGGGCTTTTATTTCTGTTTGTTAACTCATCACTGTGAAGCTCCGTTATTAAGTTATTATTAAATTTTTTATACTTCAAGCATTAACTGAGATTGAATGACTGACTGCTCTGCCTAGGTGTAATCTGAAATTTTATGTGCACACCCTTGATGTGATGAATGTTAATATCCTAGCTCTTTGTCCTCAACTCATTAGCAAGGGTTGAAATTCCTCAGCAGAGGCAAGATTTAGCCTTCGCTATCCACCTAACTATAGAAACAAGACATAAATGCAGTATTTTTAGAAGATTTATTGTCAAACAAAACATCTCTTCATTTAGCATACCCTCCACTCTCACCTCTTAACCCTTACTTTCTCAGAAATACTTAATGCACTTGCTGTTCTGTATAAGAAAAGCAAAGGTTATAAAGTAGAGCTATTCTTTATGTGGTGATAAACTGGATTTCCTTTCCATTCTGTGGCTTTTCTGTGGTGTTCGGGAGGTGAACAAGTCATTCCTTGTCAATCAAAACTGTTCTAGCTGGTCAGGTAACGTGTGTATTTATGACCATAAGAATGAGCAAGTTATTCTTAGCATAGAGTATTTAAGGTTGAGAGGGCAAATTTGAGGGCATCAAGTCAAAATCCCTGTTCAAAACAAAGCTGACTTATTTCTTCAAGTCACTTGGCCATTCATTCATTTGAAAGGCCCTTGAGGATGAAGATCAATTATAGTTTCCCTGGGCTATTTTTCCATGTGCTTAACTGTGAAAGCAATCTTTCACTTTGCTCCAGTAGGGATTTCTTACACTGCAACACACAGCCATTGCCTCTGCAGTATTCATGTCCTTCAGTAATCTTGTCCTCTGAGAAGAGTTTTGTTTCATTTTCTTTGTGTGACTCTGTAGCCCATTTAAGTAGCAGAAGAAAGCAATCAGATTTGCCCCTTAGCCTTCTGTTCCCCAGCAAGATATCTGAGCCCATTTTTTTTAACTTAAAAGCATCCTATGGTAGCTACCTACCCTATGCTGGCCTGATTAATCTGTGAATGGAAAGCTGGCTTCATGACTTTTATTTGTTTGTGGCTTACTTTAGCTCCTGAAATTTTATATAAATATGTCTCTTCTTTTTTTTAGATTAAAAGTTGAATCTTCTCTACTTGTTTCCTTTCAACAGAATATTTGAATTCAGAAAGATTATTGGAAACAGGGAAAAGTGCCAGACGCTGGTTTCGAAAGATTACCCAGTGTTCATTGACAAGGTACTTAAAAGCAAGAGATGACATGATTTAACTACATTTATTTTCCTAATGCTATATAAAGGTACTTAACACCAGGCTACTTTTATAGCTTCTAGCAGAGAATGGAAGGAAACAGAGACTAAAGAAGTGGCTGTACAGATACTGTTGTTTCTTTTTTTCCCAGTAGTACAATAGTTGGGGAGTGAGATGTCAAATATTAAAACTCAGAAAGTGTTCAAAACTTACTATGTGTTATCAAATGTATTTAAAATGGGACAGCATTACACCTTTCTTTGATTCCTGTAAAAGTTTATTTAATAAAAGCAAAGCTGGAAACAAATGTTTTGACTGTGTTGATAACGTGTGTCTCTATATTTGAGGAGTTGGCCTCTGCTCTGGGTTTTTTTAAGCAAGTTTTTATCCTACAACAAATTCTACTTTAAGAGATTTGCTTTCAGAGCAAGTTAAAGACTGACATAACATTTATTGCTATTGTCCCATTCTCTCTGCAGGTTGAGGGGCAATCTGACTGTAAAATCCTCGAGGGGCACTTCATTTCCCCCTTGGCTCATTGTGTCCCAGGTATCCTGCCAGTCGAATCTCTTGTAGCAAGGTAAGAGAAACCAAGAGGTATTTCTTGCTGGAATTAGTGCTGCAGAGTAATAATGGTCTATAAGTAATTTTATTGTGCAACTAATTGATTGTAAAGCAAACTATCTGTAAATTATTTCAAACTGGGGGTATTTTGGACTAATGTGTTAAAATAGATTTGTTTTTAAATGTGAAAACAAATCTTATTCATGTGATAGTTCAATCTATGTATTTAAAAAATCCACTAGCAAGTATGACTTTTTTTTTTTTTTTTTGTGTGTGTGTCCACCGAAATAATATTGCACAAAGCTGTAGAATACCCTGGGTTTGTTTTTTTCCAAATGAGGGGGATGCTGGAAAAGAAGAACAGTAGTTATTGTTTTGTATGTAGCAGGAGAAGCTGTTTATATCAAAGTATATTATATTGTATTTGAAGGAGACATTCCAGCTTTCCATTTACATTGAATACAAAAAATGTTATATGTGTGACGAAGTAGCAAGCTCATTTAATTGTAGCAAGAGAATCTGGTGCATTTCTTTCTTGGTAAAAAAATGAAAAAAAAGCGTTCTCACAGAAGGCTGGAGGCTCCCTGACAGTGCTGGTTTCACACTAACAATGCTTTGCAGATGAGGAGTGGGTTTGCAAAGGGAGCATAATTTCTGTTTGCTTTTAGTTTTGAGCTGAACTGTCATGATGAATTTTTCTTCCTAGACTTCATTAAATGTTTAATAACATAAACATAAAAGTTTGTCAGCTCAGATTGATACTGACGTTGTAAATTTTGTCAGTAATACTGGCTGGTGTTTTTATATGTGTGCTTAAGCATGTAACATTAAGGAATGTGAGACAAAAGGTTGGTAGTCAAGGAATCAGTTCTATTCCACCTTGCCTCTGACTGTTAACATTATCAAACTAATTAATACCATATTGGAAAATACAATATGGTCGTTGTTTCCTTATCTGTGTTCTCTTGTGCTTTGTAGCCAAGTTACGATATTGTTGCCTTGGCCAGTATTGTGACAGTTTTGAAAAGCTGTACAAATTTCCCTTAAGATGGTACGAATGAAGTGTAACAACACTGTTGTAGGTAACAGTGCTCCATCTTGTGGGGAATAGTGGCGTCTCAGAAGGGATTTTTTTTTCAGTAGTTCAGACTATGAATAAGTAGCAGCAGAAGACATTAATTGATTGATGTTGGGTATATAGAATAATTTCATGGTTTGTATGTTGGGTTTTTGATTTTTTTTTTAATTTATTGCTCATCTTAATCTTCAATTTCAGCTGTTGTGCCTTCAGGAGAAAAATAGCAATGATGCCTAGGACAGCTGGACATGCTTGTTTAGGCTGCTCTTTATCTGAAGTTGCATTTCTCCACTCTGCAAAGTTTAAATTGTGATGATGAGGTAGTAGTCTTTTTTAGGAACATGGTCTTTCATCTTAGCTCCTTTTCTTGTTTGGCCTTTCTTCTGTCCTACTTTCAGATTCCTTTGTTTGCTGAACGTGTTCATGAAAAATGATGTTGCTGAATTGCTGGCAGTTTGCCTGCTTGGGTTACAAATACTTTATTATGTTGGATTGTTTTTGTTTTTTTTTATTAATTTCTCTTGATGCAGCTTGTAAGTAGAAATGCTTACTCTGCTAAAATAGGCGTTCATTTCTCACAGATTTCAGTTCATCATACCCAGAAGATGGAATAGCAAGCACAGACCTGTGTGCATTCATTTAGCAGGCACTGGAGATCATGTGAGTGTATAAAATGTAAAATTGGTTGTTATTGAGAAATTAAATTGTCAAATTTTGTCTTACCTGTATTGTTTGTGCGTCTTGTCTTTAGCACTTCTGGAGGAGACGCACATTAATGGCACGGCCAATGATTAAAGAAGCCTGTATGGCTTCCCTGTTGCTAGAAAATCCTTACTATATCCTTTTGTGGAAAACACGGTAGTTATTCCTAATGTCCTCTCTGGAAGGCAGAAGAGTTACCACACTCATAAAATACCTACTTTTTGGATCCATTCCCAGGGGGTAGAAGCAAAGAAAGTTATGACCATTACATGAAACACAGTTCTGTGGTACCTCAGGTAAATTTTGAGAAACTTACTATTACCACTTAAGATGTGGTTTGTTTTTTCTTTTTTAAACAGTTAAGTTCTGTTCTGTCATCTTGTATAACACTATTATTCTGTTTCATTAAATAGGATCTTGGGTTACACTTTTTCCTACCCATATATCTGACAACGATAAAATGTTGCAAACTACATCATCAAGGCAGATTGGATTTGATTTAGTGACAGTAAAACATTGGGAATTTAAGTTCCAAATTTCAATTAATTTGCTATTTATGTATATTATTTATTTTATCTTTTTTTTTTTTTTGTTTCAATGACCAGTTTTGATAAAGCCTTTTTTACTTTCTTTAACTGGGGTCTTTTACATGGCTGTAGGAAACCTAAGGATCAGTTGTAAGTATTTCTGTTGCATTTATGGATACTGTCTTTTTAAAATACTGCTTTTCTTTTTTTCTCTTTTGAGCCAAAAGTTATCAAAACGTGGATAGCTTATTAAGAAAAAAACATTCTACAAACCATTTGTAACGTGCTAATGTGAAATTGTCTGCTCTTTACTAAACTGCTTTGGAGTTGTGTTAGGCAATCTCAGGGATCAGGAAAGTTTGCACAAGATGGACTTGCAGTGTGAAGTGACATGCAAACATCTTGTGTGAGTACAAGTCAGGGCCATTTTATTTTCCTGACTCACAGCTGCACATGTACAAGTGCTGCTGTCATATTTCAGTCAGCTGTGAATACTCTTTGGTCTGATAGTGTATTTCCATTATAATTGCTAGGATTTTGCTTTTCCAAGACCTTTTAAGGATTTACAGACGTACAAATAAATCTAGCGTTGGTCAGTTTTTAGTCAGTGGAGGCTATGCAATATTCAGTGTTTTATAGGATTTATTCCTTCAATCATTTCTTAAATGTGAATTTAGAAGCCTAATTAGGAAGTCTTGGTTTTTTACTTTTTACATTTTCCAAACCACAGAAGTATTATCAGAATTCAACTGGATATGTGTCTGAGGCAAAGCTGTGCTTTTAGTCTCCCAATATTTCTGAAAGTCCAAATATGAGTTGGTGTCTTAATCCTTTTTAATCCTAACTTGGACATTTAAAAAGACTGGAAGACACAGGGAAGGTGATTTATGTGAGATTATAGGAAAGTGACAGGGGAAAGCGTGCGCTGGAATACATCCATTGGTAGGTTTATTTCCAGTTATGGGTGATCTGATGCAGAAGAATGGATTAAATAACTCTGTTCTCAGTTGTCCAGTGTGTCAGCTTTAGTAGGTCACGTATCATGTAGAGAAGGATTGTTTCAAGGGGGGGTGCTCAGTCTAATACCCCATCAGGTAATTGTCGCTCTCCAATACAGGGTTACACAGCACCAGCGGTTGTAGTTAATATGCTGGTGACAGTGTTCAGTAAATACAGCAGCTGCAGAGGAATCTCATAAAGCTGTAGGAAAGAGTTGCATTAGGCTGTAAATGCTGCTCTGCAGCAGCTATGTTCATTTCTGTGTGACTTCACAGTGAGCTTTGTCCTTGTGCTTCAGAGTGTTGCAAATGTGATGGTGGCATGCTGGCAGGGGAGGCCAGGAGCCCTTTGTAACCTGGCTGTGGTACTGAAAATACTCAGTGCCCCTCCCCAAGTTAGAGGTCTATTATTTTTAGAGTCCTTCTGATGGCTCAGCCAGATAGATTTCTACTTTTTTGTGTGTCTTCTGTTTTAATGCTTTGCAGTACACTGCCTGAATTTCTCAGCACCGTGACAAACTTCCCACTTTACAGTTTCAGTCTTACAGTGACACTGATGAGTGCTTCCAAAGCTGACATACTGATTGCTCTTCAAATGTTGTGTGCAATTTTTCAATGATGTAAAACAGGTAAATAAGAAAAAAAAAAAGTTGTTTCTGCAAACAAGATAGTGTATGCCTAGGACTTTAGCACTTTGATTCTGTTTCTAAAATGTCTGTGACAACTTCACAGGACAGAATATTACTACTAATGAGATGCTAGTGTTGGTAATAACTGTTTCCAAAAGACCAAGTTGTCAGTGATATTACATTAAAACCAGATGTCTATTCCTAGTCCTCATTTGGGTGAAAAATTACAAGTGCCAGAAAATCTGGGCTTGCTTTTTCCTCCTGTTGAATCAACAGGATTTCAGCTCCAAAATTCTCTGGGATTGTGATTAAGCTGTGTATAAAAGTATGTATATATTGATAAGAACTGTCAGAGTCTAATCTTAGAAAATAAACCCTCTATTTTCCTTTTCTGGGGAGAAAAGACGGTCATGTTTAAAAAATGTCTCGGACCTGTTTGTGATGGGAGGAGCTCTAATTCTAGAATCGGCAGCTCTTTTGCACTGGCTAGAGAGAGAAGGCTATGGACCACTAGGGATGACTGGAATATCCATGGGAGGACATGTAAGCTTTTATATCTCCTGTTCAGTAACTTTTGTTTTAACTTCTCATTTGATCATGTAGCATACGGGAATAATTTGTTTTACAGTGTTGATCTCAGAAGTACTTTAAAATAAGCACTTAGAGTCATGAGAAACAAATTGTTGGCAATTCTCATGTTCCGTGGTGCTGAATTAGTAGAATCCTTAATATGTACTGACAAACCATAGAGCCCTTTGTCAGCCATCTCCCAGCAGGCTTAATAAGAATATAAACTTCTCACATAATTGTTTTTTTTTCCACAAGGAGGGGTGGCAGCAATGTTTGCTGAAAGAAAGTCTGCACTGATCGATTGCTGATTCTCCCTCTTTTCCTCCTTTCTTCTTGCTTAAACCTTTGTGTTTTAATGCACTGTGTGAAATACCCCCTCTTTCTAGGCAGGTTGTAATTGAGGTGACTTTTGGTGTCAGTTCTGTTCTCAACTCATCTCTTTTTTTCCCCTGATCATTGGTACTGATCAGAGGTTTCTGCGGTGAGGTGGCTAACATTTTCTGTGTGAGTCTGTGCATATTCAAACTAAACCAGCAGTGTATCACTAAGGTGCTTGAAAGACTAATACACAGTCAAAATGTTATTGCTCGTGTCTCTGCAGATTAGCATGGGTCTGTGAGACACAGGTGCAATACCTTTATTTCTTTGTTGTTAGGAGCTCAGTAAATAATGTTGGCAATGGTAGTGTTTACTGAAAGGAAAATACTCCCCTAGAGCACAGTTTTATAACTCTAAATGTCATAAATCTACAAAGTACCTTTGATTTCCATCAACATCACCCTGCTGAGTCAGCAACTGCTGTGAAATAAATAATATTTGATGTTGATCCTCTATAGAATGTGTTTTACAATGGAAGGTTGTACACATTGATTCAGTTCTACTAAAGGGGAGAGAGTTCTACTACTGGAGAGAATCAGAACAGACATGTGTGGTGTTCTTGTAACTTTTTATTAATAAAAAATAGTTAGAATAGAATTATAGTTCAATTGCATAAATCCAGTTATTAGAACATCTAGAACAGACATGAGGTGTTTTGTATTAATAGAATAAAACTTGTAAAGAACATACCATATAGGGAACTTCTGTACATTGAACTTTCTTGCCCTGTTTTTTTCTGGTATAAACAGAATAGTCACAAAAATATGTTCTGAGAACTGATGCAAAAGTAATGATTCAAACTTAAAGGACAGAAAAAGAGTGCACTTAACATGTTGAATTACTTCTCCTTCAGATTTTGTTTCCAGTACACAAAGTTTAAAAGTACAGAATTTAAATAATCCTTCTCATAGATTGCCTTTGTTTTGCCTTGAAATAAACTTGCAAGAGCTTGGTGAAAAGCTTCATAGAAGTTTTTTATAGTTTTAAACAACTAATAGCTTGTATTAGTTTTTGTAATTATAATGATAATTAATATAATTACAAATATAATTATAATTAATTATAATTAATGGAATAGTTAGTAAATATTCCATTGGGAACTCTTACAACCAAATCCAATTCAGCCTTGAAATGAGTCCTTTCCAGAGCAACGTTTGTTTTTAAAAAAATCACTGGAGAATGGATAGTAACTTCCAAATAGGTGAAAGCATATCCACCTGCCACAATCCTTAACTCTCTGACATCATGTGTTTCATAAATACCATATAAACAAAGAAATTGAAGATGAGAGAGTTCTTTTTTACCATATTGGGAATTCAATATTAAAATGTGTAATAAGTGCCTTTGATTCTAGATGGCTTCACTGGCAGTGACAAACTGGCCTAAACCATTGCCTTTGATTCCATGTCTTTCCTGGTCAACAGCCTCTGCAGTCTTCACTACGGTAATTAACAAATTACAAAATGCATTTTTTGTTAGTATATTAGATCGTAATCAGAAATGTAAGATAAAAGATTTGGGCTGGCCACAAGGGAGGTGGGATTCCATGGCCTGTGTTATAATGTGCTTATGCTTCGATTGCAATAATTCTGAGGGCTGTCTGGGAACAGAATTCTACTGAAAAAATCAGGAGAGGAACAGGTCAATTTCCTGCATGTATCATTATTTTAGAATGACCTCTGGGTTTTGCTTGTGTACTGAATGCTTTTATTTATCTTCTCAGGGTGTGCTAAGCAAGGCAGTGAACTGGAGAGAGCTGGAGAAACAGTATTTTACACAAGCTGTGTACGAAGAAGAAATCATTCAAATGCTTGAATATTGTGGAGTAAGTATGGTCTGTTTTCCCTATCTGCTAATATTTGCATGTGCCAATCTAGCAAATATTGTAACTTCTTTTTACTTTCACTTAAAGTAGACAATTGTTAGCTAGAACATACTGGCATGTTGTTTCTTTATGCTTTGATAAATTTGGTCTTTGAAGGAAAAACCTGAGAAACAAACCTAATATTTTGGTTGTATAATGAGTGTTAAGCGTAGCCCTTGCTACAAGTTTTCCCTTTGATCACACTTAGTGTAATCTGCAACATAAAATGTATTCAGTCAAAATTCTGATAAATAACTTTTTTTCCCCCCTAAGATTCTTTGCCTTGTGATAGTTCTTTTTCTAATACCTTACAGCAGGAGAAGAGAAGCTGGGGTGCAGATAGTTGTTTCCTGGGTATTTGCCATTTTAAAGTTAAATACACTCCAGCAACACTGATGGAGAAGACAAAATGAAAAGAAACTTTTCAGGTTGTTCAGCTTGTGTCTCCCTAGCATTTAGAGACAGTTGATTTTTCAGTTCTAAACCTGACATTCGACCTGGTCAGATATGTTATTTTTCTATTATTATAATGAGGTCATTTAAGCTTAAATTACTGTAATTATAAATTCAGAGTTTAATTTAGAAAGAAAAACAGTTGTTTATGTCACAAACTACTGTATATATAAGAACTTCCTGCATTTTTTTAAGCTGACAGATATGTAGAATGAAATTTTCAAGAGGTTATGATGATCAGGATTTAACTGAGTGACCTGCAAGCTGAAAATAGAAGTGAGCAGTGCTGTGTGTGTCTTTTTCTTTTTTTTTAATAATGAGTTCATCTTAAAAATAAGATGAACCAACTGGTCTAAGGGAGAAACCCTTAATAAATGGCCTGTTGTCTTTGTTTAGACAGATTCTTTCAAGATGGGACAAGACTTTGTTAAAAACTTCCCTGACAGTGTGG
Organism: Corvus brachyrhynchos; assembly: GCF_000691975.1. Lineage (NCBI taxonomy): Eukaryota > Metazoa > Chordata > Aves > Passeriformes > Corvidae > Corvus > Corvus brachyrhynchos. The sequence goes on along the minus strand of NW_008238452.1, from coordinate 1,826,529 downwards.
ACAGTCTGGCGGATATGGACATGACTTCCAGAATATTCAGCTTTGAGTCCTTGAATGACACTGTATCTAAGGAAGCCGTTCACAGCTTTACCACAAACAGAAGTGCTCTAAGTGCCTCTTCAGAAAGACTCTTAATACAAGATGCTCCTAAAATGCAGTGCATAAATCAAACCTTTTCGACCAGTAGCAGTAGCAATAAAAACTTAACCAGTCCACAAGGACACAGGATAAATACAAGGAGAAGGAGTGACACTTTACAGAGAGAATCCTTAATGTTCATGAAGGGAGTAATGGATGAATGTACCCATGTAGCTAACTTCCCAGGTATGTATCTCATTGTTTCAATGTGCACTTTGGAAAGCTGAACAAAATACAGTGGAGGGAAAGGTATTTTCTTCATTCTCCAAGTGCAAACCTGGTGGCACCTTTGCTGAAATACGGAAATATTGTGACCATTATTCTGTAGCATCTATTTACTACTCCATTTCCTAATTGTTTTTTCTGTTCCTTCTTGATGGCCAACTAATGACAACGTGAATTAAAAATTTGCCTCTCAGTATCTTTGCTCATTTTTCTCCTCTGCCTTGCTGTAGCTCTTTTCAGATATGAGTTAGTGCATATTTGTATTATCTAAAGGAAGAAAACACCTGTGTGATGTGAATAATACTTAAGTGTAATTAATTAATCTGCTAATAAGGTTTTTCAAGCAAAAATCTCATATTGACTTCAGATAGAAAGTAGCCTGCATAGCTGAGCAACAAGCTTGAATGATACTGCCAGTAAAAACATTTTGGGGGTCCTTCTGGGCTGGTGCTGGCTGGTGAAGAGAGTTTCCCAGGGCAGGCATAGCGTATAGGGGGAGCTGTAGTCCAGCATTCCTTGGCATTCAGGACAAATCCTTTCCAGCACTGCAAACAAGTCATTGCTTCCTAGAGCCGCCTTAAAAGGTTCTGCTGCAGTGGGGGCTTGGAATTCCTTTTGTGGCAGTCCGTGGTCCGGCTGTGCATGTACCTGCTAAAGGCATCTCCTACAACGTGCTTTGACTTCAGACGGAGCTGTCTTTTAATGTCAAAACTTTCCTGATACTGGGCCCCTGTGCCACCTCATTTATTAATTCTGGCATTCAGTACTCCATTGGTACAAATGTTTAAATTTAAATAAATGTTAAAATTAAGCAAAAAGGAAACACACAATAAAAGGAACCTACACTAGTGTAGATTCTTTCACTGCTAGCCAGAGATGTTTTGTGACGAATACCAGTGAAGTGCTTTCCTTAAAGCTTTCAAAGTTATTTCAGTAGACAGAAAAAGCCCTGTAAGTTTTATTCTAAGTGCAGATATTCTTGTTTATCTAGACTTATCCAGGTATCACTTAGCTAAGCACTGACCTTGGAACTTAAGAGGATCTGTGATCCTGATGCACTTGTCAAAGTGATGAATTTCACCGTGTCAGTAGTTTCCCAGGTCTTGTCATTCCCTGGGAGACTTTGCATTCCCTGCCAGTATGGCCAGAGAGAAGCTTCAGAAGATCTCCCTAATGCTCAAATTTCATGGAAAATTGAATGGAAGACTAGGATTTATCTTAGCATTGCATATTCTCAATACATGATTTAGTATGAAAGAAGGAAGGGTTTAAATTATTGCTGACACCTCACTGCCAAACATCTTGGCTGGTCACTCTTTAACATATCACTTATTTTCTTTTTGAAGAGAGAAATATTCTGTGTTCAACATAATTTTGGTGTAATTTTGCTCAACATCATATTGGTGTTATTCCTGTTAGTAATCTGATTGGTGCAATTCTGGTTGTGAGTAATAAATATGTGTAACAATATGTTGGGATTTCTATGTTGCAAGTAAACCATGTAGGAAACAGAAAAGAAAGTGAACGCAGGCTGTACTTTCTGACCTCTTGTATGAAAAGTTGTCTTTTTTCCTCCATGAGGGAAAAAAAAATATATGAAACTTCTACACTGTTGAATTTCATAGTTCTTTTTGCCGATAAAAAGGAATCTTAAAGAACTGACATGAATGCTATAGAGTTTTGTTGGTAAGAGGAAAGACAGTTCTGTCAACTTCACAAGTCTTTGAGGAATTCCTGCTTTAGGGGTGGGAAGGGTAAGGGTTAGTTTGTTTTTCCACTGATGGCCTCACTACTGTAACATCAAAAACCAGATAAATTCTGCTGGAGATTTTAGAAAATGTACTTTTATTAAAGCTTAGAATAATTTAATTTTTTGTGAAAATAGCATTTTTACAACAGAAATCTCAGCTGTTGTGTTTCTACTTCTTACCACAGATAAATTCAGTTTTGCTTTGTTTTCCTTTAGTTCCAGTTGACCCAAGTTTAATCATAGTTGTACAAGCTAAGGAGGACGCGTACATTCCTCGCACTGGGGTGCGCAGCCTCCAAGAGATTTGGCCGGGGTGTGAAATCAGGTATCTGGATGGAGGTCATGTCAGTGCCTACCTCTTCAAACAAGGACTCTTCAGGTAAGGTGGACAGAAAAGTTTAAAATTAAATTTTAGATTTAATTAAAATGAAAGCTTGACTGTAAATAAGTAGTATGTGCATGAATTCGTGCCTTAGTAATATTAGGTGTTGATTTTCTAAAGACAGTTACATAAATCAGTTACATGAGTGCAGTTCTGTAGTTTTCCAAAAGTTTTAAATATTTGTGCTTCTAATTTTAAAATATAAGGATTTAGGAAGACTGTACACACCATTTAGGAAGTCTAAGCAACCACAAAAAAGAATAGCACTCTATTGGGTCAATGTATGCTAACCACTAGCTTACTGCTATTTAAAACTTCAGCCCTATTTTTATGATAGTTGCTCAAAAATTTTAAGTTATGCATGTCTCTGATGTGTTTGAGTAGAAAACTCCAAGTCCATCTATATTTGCACTTGCATTAAAGCTGGAAAACAGTCCCACTCATTCCTGGAACATCAATATATTACTGGTTTGAAGTGAGAGATCCCAGAAATAAAGGAAATAAATTGTGATGATAGCTTTGTAAATATATTTGTAAATGTATGGAAGGATGCCACTTATATCTGCCCTTTCCCAAATTGTACAAATTCTCTTCTCTTTTACTTGTTTCAGACAAGCGATTTACGACGCGTTCGACCGCTTTCTCCAGAAATACACCATGTGATCTTTCTAATGCATTCAGACTGATCTCATTTGTAATTCAGCTTACTGGAACTCATGTTTGGAAAACAAGCCTCTTGTAGTGTTGAGCAGATGGTCACTGACTGTTGTAGGTAACAATTACCAGAAGTGGTAAAGTACCAGCATTGCTTTCATTTCAACCCAGTGCCGTTCTGACACAGCTGCTTCAGCATTACCTGTGAAAAACCAACAGCAGCATTTGTCGGTGCATGAATGGTTCGTGTACTTCATGTCTAATCAGATTGTGTATTCCTTCAATTCTGAATGAATTCTGAATTGTGTGTCAGTAGAAAACAGACCAGTCAAGTATCTAAAGAATGTAAAATGTGCTGTGGGGCTAAGCTGCTCTCTTGTGTTTAGTGTAGTTTTGGTTTGTTCCAGATACCTCGGTTACCTCTGGCTTCCTCATGGCCTTGCTGTTCCTATTGTGTTATACTGTGGCTTTGCCAGCACTCAGCCTCTTGTGTTTGTCACTTCTTTTCTTGTCAATTATGAATTGAAAATGAGCCTTGGCAGAAGGCTCAGCACCAAATCGTGCAAATCGTGCAAAAAGAAACTTTGCCAATTCAAGGAAAAGTGAGAGAGAGACGTTTTCATTCAATACATCCATGAAGTTTTCCTGCCACTGATTGAACTGTGCCATTACAGAAGGATCATGTAGCAAATCTTCAACCAGGTTCACAAAACTGGAATAAGTGAAAATCAAGTGTCTGGTATTTAATTGTTTACATAATTCAGTTGGATAACATAAGCTTCCAGATTTCTTTTCTTTTTTGGAATGATAGATGAAATAGAAATGGCATCATTTTACTTTCTAGGCACTGGCTGATTCTAAGCAGTTAAATCGACAGCAATTATATGGTGCTATAAAGACCTGTTGCAAATACTTCAACAGATGTCCTTTCTAAAGTGCACTCAGCGCTGATATGCAAAATACACTTGCACTGTATAATTTAAAAGATACGTGAGACTAAAGGTTACTGAAACAGTTAGGTTTGCTCCTTATTTTTCAATACTTGTCTTTTTTAATTAGATGGAAAATAAAGAAATTTTGATTTTGAGCACATTTAAGAAAGTCCAAAGTCTGTTATTTCCTCTTTTGGGATCAAAAATGCCAACAAATTGCAGTAGAATAAAAGGTTGTCATTTACCAACTGTGTGGATATCTCTCCACATCTTTTTTTTGTGGTAATCTCCTATAACATTCTTTTAAAACCAGTTTGCAGAGAAGTAGAAAACTGAAACACTTCAGTATTCAGTACAGTCACGACCAGGATTACACTAAAATGAACAGAAAAATCCAGCCATTTCTCAGAATGTGTGACTTCTGCACCTTTCCAGTCAAGCACTTTTGATCTCCATGGTTACTGTAAAGGTTTTTAGTAGTCAGAGTATGGAGCAAACAAAGCTCAGTGAATTTTAGTCAGGTAGACAGGACTAGTAACTGTGAAGAAATTATGGTTCATTTGAAAATCAGGTGTGTTCAGATAAAACTGAAGAGCAACAATTCTGAATAACCCAAATTATGTAACATACAAATTTACTGAAAATGCAGAAGAAGCTCTGATCAGTCGGAAGTTAAATTGCTTCTTTCAAGTGGTTTTTCATAATTTCTTTGGACAGTGTTGGTTTTATATATGGGGAGCAAGTGTGAAGTGACTAGCACATTTGAGTAGAGTAGAACACCAAATATTTGGAGGGTTTGAAATCAAATATTAGTAAGTTTACAGATTAAAATTGAAGTCTTGAATAGTGTACTAAAAGATTCACAGGGTTTACAAGCATATTCATCAACTAAGAGTGCTTTATAAGAGCACTGTCTGCTGTGCAGCAGCTTTTGTAGCTCTGACATTTTAATGTAATTGTGTGCTTTATGCCCTGGTTCTGTTGCAGCTATGAGAAAGGGAGATAACTGGTGGCAAAGGGAAGGGCTTGAATAAATGCAAGAGAGAAAAGACAGATTTTGTAAAGGCCGGGAGTAAGCACAAAAAAAATCAACTATGCTACAAAGTATAACATGCCAAAGTAAATATTTTCAAAGTGCACAATACTGAGAATTACACAACTGATGGGAACTCTGCATCCTGAGGTTAGTGTCCTGATGGAATTACTAACAAGGTTTAACTTACCAAAAGGGCACAGAAGGAGGTTTAGGCTAATGCCACTCCTGCTTGTGAGAGTGTCTTTTGGGACAAATGCTCCTCCTGGTTGTGACAGTGTCTTTTGGAACAAGCAGTGAAAGACTGGTTTCTGACAAGAAAAAGGAATCACACTTTGCTCTGTAACTAAAGTCGCGTTGCCAAATATGAAAGCCCAGTAAGCATTATTTAAGAAATTTCTCAGGTTAGAATAATAAAAAAAGGAAAAACATGCTCAGTGGTCTATTTCTGCCAGTTATCAGACAAAGGGAGCTGGTCTGTGAAGGGGGGAATCGTGCTGTGTACGTGTTTTTAACCCTTGGAAAATTGACTTTTTAAATCATATTTTAAGGTGAACTCCTAAGAAAGTATAAATAATCCATTTTGATGTTAAATGAGAATGTGGTTTTAATCCAGGAGTTGCATGAGAGAAATGTTGTAATAAGGTTTCTTCCATGTAGCAGGTAAGCCATTCTGTATGTCTTAAATTTATTGTAAGACTGGCCTTGGTAATTTTTTGGTTTCAAATTTTTTCAATAAAAGTCCTAAAAACATTTAGGGGTGAGGGTTTTTTTCTCTCTTGTTAACAGGATTTCAAAATGCATCCCACTGTCATTCTGTAATCCTTTCTGTTCCTACTAGTGCTGTACCACAAGGAGAGCGGGTAATCTACAGGACGTGATAAAAGCTTCACACAACAAACACTGGTGCTGCTTTGATGTTTTCCTACATGCAGTACCCAGTCAAGAAAATAAGCTTGTATCAGCTAATTAAGATACCATTGTGATTCCAGTTTTACACTTTCCAGTGCAGGACACATCTAATAAATGTCAGGTGGAGCTTTTTGTAATTTTTTCCCCAAGGCCAAACAACTCCCAAACAACTCAAAAGGAACCACTCAGGATTTCTTTTTTAGCAAGGAGAGATCACTTGTGTTCTATTACTCTAGAAAGTCTGCAGAAAAACAACACATGAAGGAATGGAGTCTTGCTGCTTTTTCTTCTTACTGGAATGTCAAATGCCTGTAACAGAGATACTCTCTAAACAGTAGAAAAGTGAAAATCCTTGGATCCTCGGAATATTATTTTTGCTTGATAGCTGCTAACATTTTGAAGCAGGTATTTTTTTATTTATCTTAATTGTTTCTGTCTTGTGTTGTTTTGGGGATTTTTTACATGTTGATCTGAATTGCTGTTGGTTGGGCAGGGAAGTTTCTTTATCTCAGACTGTCAGGTTCTCTGCCAGCTTGGCTGTAATGATAAGTTACACGGTATGGAAAGGAGCTTTGGGGTGGTCTGTAGCCATGTAATTCCTCCTGAATTTTTACCCTATATGAGTAAAATGCTGCTATTCCATGCAATCCTGGAATTTGCAGTGTTCCCTGATACGCTTGGATGCTTCCACACAAGATAAAACATGAGCATTAAAATGAAAATAAGAACTGTTATTCTCTTGGTTTCACTTGGTGTGTATCAGCCCCTTTTCCAAACATGAGCATTTTAAGAACTGTGTTCCCGAAGGAGAATTTTGCCAAAGAAGTCTGACTTGCACTGCTAGAAAGTAATAAGGAGGATACAAGTGGACGAAATGCGAAGGATGAGTCTTAGCAACTTTTTATATCCTCTTCAGTCCCAGTCCATCCAATAAAGTCAGCA
>NW_008238452.1:1817818-1819548 GCF_000691975.1 Corvus brachyrhynchos | reverse complement strand
AGAGCAAAACAAGTATTTAAAACTTTTAAAGTGCCACGTAACTGATCAACTTCAGTGCTTTTTTGCCCCCCACATAATTAGCCCTTAATTAGTTCCCTGCTTTTTTCCTGCTCTGTTTAGGTTCCTGTGCTGTAGTATTCTTGCAGTCCCAGCTGGCCTACTCCTCTGCTTCCTTGTCTTCTAACACTTGTATGGGAAAAAGAGGAAACAAGAGGTTAATCCCCTTATTACCGGTGACTTAGGTAGGGCCTTTTTACTTTCATGTCACTCTAACCTCTGCTTAACTTCTGAGTTTGGGAAACCAAATAAAAGACATGGAAATAATTTTAAACAGTGTGACTGATACTCCTGTTTTCAGGAATGTATGCAATCAGCACATCCTTGATTAGTAAACATACAGAATCTGAAACAAATTGAGTTCTTGGTACCAAAGAAAAATGCTTCTAAGTGTTTGAAGATTTGCTGTAATTCTAATCATTCCACCTGTTTTACTCTTGATATAAATTTTGGAAGAAAGAAAATGTGTCACTTTCTATACAAAAAGTGCTTAGAAGCGGTACTGATGTTTTTCTCTGTGAAAATTCCTCTAATGTTTGGAGCTGAAATCTGCAATTACAGGAATGTGCATTAACGTATCTATGTGGTTTGCTCGTTGTCACATAACAATTGTTTTAGATGTTTTAATTTCAAGCCTTTACCACAACAGGTCATTAATTTCCAAATATCTTGAACAAAGCAGCAGGCACCTGAGGTTTGCTTTGAGGTAGGCCTGGACTTCCACCAGGTGATCAGGTCTGCTGCTGGATACACAGCTCCAGAATAATCCTAAGAATGTTTCAGTGCCTGAAGTGTCAGCTGTGGTGGGCATTTGTTTAGTTCTTGGTTGATTTTGGGTGGATTTTTTTTCTGATGAAGGGGTGAAACTCCACACAATCTCATTAAAGCAGAGAATTACATTACCCCAAACAGAACATCTTTTACTGCTGCAAAACCCAGGAAATTTTGTTACTTGTCACATGACTTCAAACATATTTGACTAGCTTTATAGAAGCCTATTTGGGAATTTGCTTAGTTCATTCAAGAAGTGTTGGCATTCTTTTTTGGAAGACCTCTTGTAAGAAAGGGAGTAAAACATGGCTGAGAGATGAATGAAATAAATGGGAGAGGAGCAGGTGTCTAAAGGCTTAATCAAGGAGAACTCTGGGAGCACTGGGAGCTGGCAAAGAGGGAAAGGGGTGATTAATGTCGTACTGTGGTGGCTTTCCTCATCCTGTGACCGTAGTGCTTGTGGGATAATGCAGCGGCAGAAGTGTGGGTATAACCAGTGAGCGTGGTATGAGTGCACGTGCTACTGTGGGATGATTTTCTGGGGGATTTTTGGCAGAAAGTAGAAAGGCAGAGGAGAGATGGTGTAATGGCAGAGGTACCTGTCTGTTGGAATGCTTAAATGATACGGGATTCCCTCGCTGCTGGGACCTCAAGTATGTTCTCATGCGCCTGTTGAACGCGTTCTCGAGGCTGTGCCCCGGGGAGTCCCCTTCGCACCAACGAAACGCGCTCATCCCCCAGCTCACCATATCGAGCTCCTCATCTCACCGTGCAGGTGCGGGCCAGGCCTGCAGAGCCGAAATGTCCGAAAGGCCCTGGAAAGCCTCCCGGCCGCGTGAGGTCACGGCGCACGGGAGAGCCCCGGGTCCCTCCCCCGCGCGGGCGGGGCCGGGCCGGCCGAG
>NW_008238452.1:1806277-1817108 GCF_000691975.1 Corvus brachyrhynchos | reverse complement strand
GACCTCCGGCCGGCCCCTGGCGCTCGCAGAGAGGGCTGCTCACCCACTCGTCTCGTTTAGCCTCCTTCAGAAATGCCGCTTTGCCGCAGCGCTTTTTGGGCTAATTATGTAGCAAGGCCCTCGGAACGATCCGTTACCTAGGTTCGGTCTCTAGAATGGGGTTGCGGAGGCTTTAAGCACTTACGAGAGCAGACAGTTTGCTCCCTGCTGGGATTCGGTGTGTTTACATCTTGAGGAGTAGCCACGGGATAATTTCCTGGCCTTAAATCACTACATGTAAGATAAAGCTGCTTTATGGCACCATACTGACTGAACAGGCATATGGCTTTACAAAGCTGGTCGTCAAAGACCTGACTTGAAATTGCCAGGCTTTATGCTTAGGCTAGCAAAGTGTTCCTAGAAGTTTGCAGCTTCTTGGAGTATTGTTCTTGGCTGCAAGTAAACTGCTGACCTCAAAATAAATACTTCAACCAGTGCTTCCCGAGAATTTCAATCTCAGCACTTGTTCCCGAGGGCACCTGACAAACCTTTTTTATGATCTCACGGTCACTTTTATCCTTGAATTAAACATGTACTTCCTTGACAAAGAGAAATATATAATTTACAGTTTCAAGTATCCAGGTCATACAAACAGAGACCACATTCTAGACCACAAAATCTCTACTTGGCTGAACAGCAGAACTTTTGGCAACGTATATACCCATCTTTATTATCTAGACTGTTTTGTTTAGGTGTACTGACGCGCTCCTAAGTACATATTTATGCCGAGCTTCCACAGTCCGGCTGGCTGGGCAGTAGCTTGTGGTCTGCTTCATGCATGAAAGGGGACTTGTCACTCGTTTGCCTTGCTGTGGCATAATAACAACAGTGCTGCATCAGAAGCAGTGGGAAAACTGCTTTTGTCACGTTAGCACCTTGTGCTTCACCTCTGTAAGGTTTGCTTTTCCAGCAAAGATAAAGCTCACAAATAGTTGTCGAAAGAAGGAGGAGGCAGAAGGCAGTGCATTCGTACACTGTGCATGTTGTCTGCTTCATTTCATGATTTTGGAGAGCTTTTTATTGTTTTTCTTCTGCAAGAAGTTGTGCTTACCATTTATGGAATTAATAATTAAACTGAGGAGCTGTACTAGAACATAATTTTCAGTGGCCAGGTGTGTAACTGAGCAAATAAGGGAGTCAGTGTTGCTGGCAGTGGCACTGGTGAGGAACACACACCAGGGCGTGTGTTTTGGTTTGGCCACCACCAAAAGCACCGTGAGGAAGCCACCGTTCTTTCCCTTGTAAAAGACAAAGTAGCTGATCCTTCCTGGCTGTTTGGAGGAAGGAATTGCCATGTGCCTCCACCCGCAACAAGGGATGCATTTTGAAGAAACTAATTGCATGTTGGCAAAGCAAAATCTGTCACACTAGGCCCTTATGAATGTTGTAGTATGGAAATTAGTCATGTGAAATAATAAGTGGATGAGCAGAAATACTACCGGGATGGAATGTAGAACTATCCGTAAAGAGGATAATAAAATGTAAAAGGATCTCACATCAAAGCAGTGACTGGATCCTGTTAGACTTGTTGATCCTGGCTTAATTTGTTAAAAGTTTCCTGAGACATGCACCTATGGTATGTTCAGTGATAGTTACAGACTTGAGAAAATTGGCTCCAGCCTCTCATCTTTGGACTTTCAATTTATCATGGGATAGGTTTGTGACAGAGGCAAACCTGGCTCTTGTTACTGAAGCTGTTAAGGTCACCAAGTACTACCAGGAAAATGTAAAATTTTGCCAGAAGAATTCAGTCAAAGAGTTGTTACTACAACTTACTGTATTTTTGTCTCAGATACCTTTGTAGGTTTTAGTCATTACAGTAAACCAAACACCCAGTGCAAACATATCTGAACTGTTCATGGTGTGCTTGTTACCACAGTTCAGTGTTTCTGGCCAAGCCTTTCATTTAACTTTGCTTTTAAGCAGAATAACTCCAGCATTACACAGCTACTTTTACATCCTCATCTGCTTTTAACTTGTGGGGAACGACTCGTATCAGTATAAAATTGCTGGTGAAATTAATAGGCTTCAGTCTAATTCAGGAAGAATTGTTTCCCTGAGAGAGTGGTTAAGCTCTGAAACACACTGCCCAGGGAGGTGTGGAGTGTCAGTCCCTGGAGGGGTTCAAGAAATCACTCTGCCATGGTTTAGTTGACAGGGTGGTGTTTGGCCAAAGGTTGGACTCGATGGTCTTGGAGGTCTGTTCCAACCTTATTGATTCCGTAATTCTAATCCTGGTGATCGTGGTCAGAGGGAGTGAGCTTTAACAGAGGCTGCCAAGTGATGAAAGGTGCTTCTGTGATGTGCCTCCCTCCCCTCATAGTGCCCAGCCAATGTATTGCAGTAAGTCCTCACTTCTTTAGGTTGAAACTGTGAGTTACCCATCCTCCACATAAATAATTCACCCAGGATCGAATGGTTGAAATAATTTTATTTCAAAAGTTCTCCCACCACTTCGTTTGATGAAACCTTCAGCACTGCCCTTTTTGTGAGGTTGCAGAAAGGGAATCTGAATGACAAGTTCTCAAGTCTTCATGTGATTTGTATGAGCTGATGGGGGTCTCTAATGATTTATCAAATGGTTATTCAAAAACTGTTCATGAAATTCACAAAAATATTCAATGAAGCAAAATACTTGTGCTGCTGAAGTGGTTGAAGTAGGTTTGCCTACTAGTGTGTGCTTGAATGATGTACTTAATTAAAATAAGTGCACACTTAATTCTTTTATTTTGTGCTCAGTTTGTCTTTCTCCATTGTGTTTATTTCTGAACATCAAAGAATGCATTTTATCTGTTTGATATTTTGGTAGCAGAACCATTTTGCTCTAGTGCTACTGTATAAATCAGTTTGCTTTAGTCTGAGAGCAAAACAGGTTGTAAAGGTACAATTTGGTGAAGATGTACTGTGTTGCTAGGAATAGCAAACCTTAGATTAGTAAATTCATAAATGATCTGATTATCTGATTTTTTGGGTGTATTTAAGGCAGGTGTTCTCATTAGTTCTTATGAATTCATGGAATGCTTTAATAGCAGCTTCTAAAAATTATTCAAAGCAGTATCAGAAGTTAGAGCATTGACAATTTCCCCAGCCCTAAAGGGATTAAAAACATTTTCCTTGCAAAGCTGCTGCCTGTATTTTAGTTGTACATAACAGCATGTGTAATTTTGCCTGGTGGGTTTTTGTCTGGGGTTTTTATTCCTGAACTGGAGACCTGTTCTGAGACTGAAACCCACCTCTCTGTGCTGTGGCATGTGCTCCATTAAACTGTGAAAATTTTGGTAGCAATTGAGTCACAGGTTTCAGTTTTCTATGTAGAAGATAAGGCAAAAACGAGCTGAGAAATGAAATATAAGGAAAATAAATAGCATAATGGTGAATCAATCATGTGTTTGGATTCCTCTCCCCTCTCCCCACCCCCATCCCCTATTGCTGGTGTATTGAAAAATTGACTGGTTTTGATCATAAGTAGGTGGAAAGGTGCAGGTGTTGTAACTTGCTGCCTTGGTTAATTGTTCAAATAGTGTGGAGAAGGTCAATCTAATGTAGTTTTTGCTATAAAATGCTAGAACTTTGTAGGGCAGGATGTTAGGATCACAGTTAGGATTTTTTTTTTATTGTTTTGCAGAATCTCAGCTCTAAATCCATGCTCTGGATTTAAATTAATTATATTCTCCAGGAGATTATTTTGTTACATTTGCAATACTTCATCTTTTAAAACAATAGATTAAGCACAGCTTACCTTGTTTAAAATGGAATATACTGTCAAGTTTCAAACTGAGCATTGAAAGGAAAATATTGTACAAGTTCAATGAACAGGCTCCAATTAAGTTTTGTAGAGCTGTCTTGCTGGGTGATTTTATCTGCTCCCTGAAGCACTTCTGGTATTTATGTGATGCCCTTCCTTCACAAAAGGGAACACACGTGCAAGTAAGTCCAAGTAAAAATAAAACCTGAATATTGTCTAGAAAGCCTTACAGCATAAACAGTGTTTGTATCGAAACTAGAATGTCTTCCACCTATATTAATAGACTTTGCTTTCAGAAGAAATTGCCAATATCATGCCTCCCTTTCTAGCAAAAAAAAAAAAAAAAATTACTTGCTGACTATTCATTTGCAGAGCTTCAAACCATCCTTTTTGAGGTCCTGTTACTTCTGATCCTACTGTCTTGTGATCCTATTGTGATTGTGATCGGGGTACTTCGGTGACACATCTTGCATACAAACGTTGCTCCTCAGCCATCCAGTCTGCTTTTCCTTCTCTGTTGCTGTTGTCCCAGAGGATTGCTGCAGTTTTGGTGGTTCCAAAATTCACCTTTCATTTCTCAGCCCTGTCATTCTGTTTATCTTGACACGCTGCACATGGCATGCTTGTACGGCCTTGTCTTTCTGCAGAAAATACCTCCTGTTAGGATGTGGTCTGTTAGGAAACTTGGAAGAACCGTAATAAAAATGGCTTTGGAGGCTGATTTCTGTTTTCGTGTGAAGGGCATCTCTGCTGGATGGAGTTCAGTGATTGAAAGATGATCATTGGCAATTAAACTGCCTCATCCTTGACTTTATTTATTTCTCCCATGCCCTCAAAACTCTAAAACCTAGCGAGTAAAATCATTGAAGATCAATGAATTCTTTTATCAACACAGCATGCCACTACTGAACAGGTTCCCTTGTAGCCTATCACAGAATAAACCATTTTAATGCAGTTGGGTTGGAATTAACAAGTGAAAAAGTTTTTTTGGAAAGGCTTGTTGAGTTCTGCTGAGACAATGTACTAAAGATGCCATTTCAGGGTTGTGTTTTGGGATATTAAACCAAACCCCTGAGTGATGTTAAGCAGAGGGCTTTTATCTGAACACACTGAACACTGGCTCTAGGCTTGTTTGTGACAGCAGAACAGGTGTGACCTGGGTAAAACCTTTCAGTGATCTGATGTTATGTTCATTTACTCTCCCACCCTCCCTGTAGTTTTTCCTTCCCCTTTATCTTCCCTTTCATGCTTCACGCTGAAGTCCAGCTCCCACGTGATAAGCCCCAGAAAGCCGGCCAGGAAAGACCTGTTAAATTTGGTTTTGAGCATGCCTCTTTTGGGAGGACAAGGAACTTTGTGGAGGTGTTGTCAGGTAGGGAAGTCCAGGGTGAGATGAGCTCTTTGAGTTCTGAAAGGGCATCATCCACCAGGCGGTGTGTTGCCTAATATTTTCTTTTTGTTTAGCTTGCAAATGCATCTTCCAAGTCTTGCATTACTCCATTCAGATAAGAGAGATTCCTTAAAACGAGTTGGGTCTCATTCTGCTCGATTCAGATAGCTTCCCTGCCTCCTGGAATAATATCCCATGACTAAGGTAGTGCAGCAGCACTGAATTTTACACTTCTGAGTGCCTCGCTACGCCCTGCTGACACACGGAGTAGAAGTTCTGGCCGAACAGTCCTTCAGCAGCAATTTAAGTAAAAGTGCTGTGAGGTGGAAAAAGGGCTTCAGTCAGGTAATTGGACAGAGACATGTGTTTATAGCCACGCTGTGGCCACTCAGCTTACCTGCACGGGTAATTGGCAGGTCTCTTGGAGAAAATTACAAATTTGTTTGCTGCTCCACCCCTGCAGTCGTTTGTCTTGTTTTGTAAAAGGGCAATTAGTTTACTACTGAGTGGCAAGTGAAAATTAGGGTTACACGGTCACTGTGCGTTTCTTAAAGCTCTCAGTCTGAAGTTAATTGAGGTGTGTGTTTTGTCTTTGTTTTAAAAAGGAGATCTGTAAGGAGAGGCAAAAGCGTTCTGGTAAATGGTGATCAGGATTCACTGGATTCGTGTCTGGTGAGATGTCCAAGTTGTATATAGCATATACATGGAATTCATAATTTGTATGACTATAAATTATATTAGAATTTAGAGTGGAATGTGGAGTAAGCATTAGTTTGTGCTTCTAACATTTGCTGTGTATTCCAGGAAGCGGACAGAGAGGCTTTCCAGAGTCACTGGGGCACCAGGGTGGGGTTCCCAGTGTGGAGCGGTGATAAGGGAGATTAGTCACTGGATGTGAGAGAGATAAGGGCTGAGGAGGTGATGTTATCCCCATATAAAATAATCCACTTGTGATTTCAGACACGTTCAGTGTTTCAAGCTTGTCTTGCAATAAAATACTGAATAAGAAGTTCAAGGAATGGTTGTGACTCCCATCTGAATGGGAAAACATGCACTGGGAGAACCAGGGCTTAACAAAAGAAGTTAAGAGATGGTGTCCCCTTAATTCTCAGTGCTAATCTCCAAGAAAAATTGCCAGATGCTGGTGGGTTTTGTTCCCCTGAATTGCCAATGCAAAAAGTAGAAGGCAATTGAGAAGGGTAGGGGAAAATTGCACAGAATAAGAAAATCAGATTCTTGTAGCAAAAGGTAATTGCTTATTTGTTAAGACATAGAAAATTTAAATAGACTTTTGGTTTTCATTGTAGGTTATTGAGCCTAGATTGTTAGGCGCACTAACAGTGCTTATAAAAGAGTTATTTCCAAGTATTACAATAATTCCTGGTAGAAGCATAATGAAGTCTTGATCAGGAGAGCAGGTGGGGTCATTAGTATAAAGTTTAGGCCTTAACTTAGGCTGGTTCTGAAAATGTATGGATGTCAGCTTCATGTTTAGCATAAACATATCCACTGAGGAATTTAGGCATTAAAATTTATCAGTCTTAATATAGTTTTACAGTCATTTTCTCTTTTTGTATTTTCCTTATTTTTTTTCTCTTTGTTTGTTCTTGTTTGTTTTGGCTTGATTTTGAGCTACATGGCTAAACTCTATCTGGCATTTGAGTAATTACTTGTAAAAGGAAATTACTAGGAAATTTGGAATATATAATTGTTTCTATGGTTTTTTTCCTTGTTACCGTAATTACCGATTTCATAAATTCTGCCTTATAAATGTAGCTTTTAATAGGAGAACTTACTAAATGTGTATCAGGGGTTTTCTTTGCCACTTGTTAGGTTAAAATACCAGCATTTTCACATAGTCTTGACCTTCTTAGCTGAAAAAATGCTTAAATACAGTGTTAGGCAGTATCTTGTACACCTGGTTTGCGAGAGTATTTGCACTTATGATGAATGTGAGTTTTTCAGTGTCATATACTATTAGTGACTTCATTCACTTAAAAAAAAGTTCATTGACTTTGATATCAAGCCCTCAAAAACACTTGGGTGTAGTATGATAGAGCATGGCAGAGTTGTTAAGACACACCTGCCTTACTCATTTAAAGTGCAGCCTAATTCTTCACCTGAAAATGTTTTTCTTCCTTTTCAGAACTACAAAATTCCACTAAAGGGATAAAAGCGGGAAAACCCAGGACAAGAAAAAGCAGCAAGGTTTGTATTTGTGCCTGTAAATATTCAATATGATAAATAGCTGCTACTGCTCTAATAAAAAGGTAGAAGGTATTTTGACGTTCCAGCTGGATGGAAGTGTTATGTTATGTCTTGATAATAGATAATTTTGAACACAGAGACAAATAAGGAAGGGACATTTGAAATTAGGAGGGTTGCTAAATTGGTGTATCCATGAGGGATAAAGAAAGGCATTTTGGTTTAAAAAAATCAGTGGGATGACATAAAACTGTGAAGAGGCTGCAAAGAGCACAACTTGAGCACAAGTGATTGTGCTCAAGATCGGTTTTGGAAATCCTTTTTGCCTCTTATGTGATGTGTATCCTTTATGTGCATAAAATTACCATTATGACAACAGGAGACACTGAGTCCTTTTATTGAAACATAAAGTTTCTAAAATTTTTACAGCCACCCCTTTTTAGGTTGGTTAGTACCTGTCAAGGTATTCCAAAAATTAAAAGCCTTTAGCAATAAATACCTTTAAGTCACATATGTGTAAGACAGCATTTAATCTGACAATTGTTTTATGCGAGCTCAAAAGTCATAAGACCTCTTTCAAAAGTTGTGTGCTTGTTTTCTGTTGTATATCTTGGCTTTTTAAGAATTGCTTCTTCTAACAGCTGTGCTCTAGGGGGTAGTCTTGCTATCTGAGCCATGACTGACATCTTCCCTGTGTCAGAAAGGGCTAAATCAAGGAAGGAATACAAACTGTTTGTCACCTTTGCAGGCCGATGATTTGGGTGATATCGCAAGCTGGCCGACACCAAGTGAAATAGCAAACAATGAAGTGAGTATCCTTTGTTATCCTCAGTATTTTTTTTTTTTTTTAAACCATATTGGCTTATCTGTTTAACACTGTTCCCCCCCAGAATGTGCTTTGGGTGTTGGAGGGTTTCAGTGGAAGTTTTGTCAGTAATTCAGGTTACTGGTGTGTGCTGAACTGTTTGCACTGGTACTGGAATTTATTAGTGGTCTGCCACGGACATGTACATAAAAATGTGCCTTATTTTTTAACTCCACTGCTTAAAAAGTTTCATTTACCTTTTCTGCTGTTTCCATCTATTTGTGCACAGATGAGGAGGCCTTTGGAGCTGTGAATGCGCTGCCCTCTCTTGTGGCTCAGAGCGCTTTGTGCCTGTTGTCTGAACACAATTTAGTTATGCTTAGTTATCTTATTCTTCTGATATATTTTCCCCCTCCTGGGTTTTAAGTTAACATCTATTCTGTCAAATTATCTTCCTTTCTCTTTATCTCAAGTGATAAGTGCATAATGTATTTTAGACCTCTCTGATGCTATTTAAAACAAGAAGAGAGCACAGATTATTTGAAATGGTGAGGTGCCATTTCACTCTGCTCTAGCTCTGCAGCAGGATCCCTGTGGTGCTTTTACTGTGTTCTTGGTGAGGGAAACCAGAACATTTGGGTTCAACAACATGCATTTTATAACTGAAAGTGTCCAAATTCATGTAGTGTCTGTAAAACAAAATGACATTCCATTTGTACTTAAACTTAGCTTATTTGTCTAAGGGAAGGCTTTGTGTTCAAATTAATTACAGCACAGTACTGCAGTATCTGCTGTATGTACTCCAGCAGGTTCAAAGCTGTCTCCACAATATAGGAAAATTCTTTCTCTTTAGCAGAAATGTCTGCAAGACTTCCTGTTTTGCAGGTAAATATTATCTGGCCATAGAATGATTTGGGTTGGAAGGGACCTTTAAAGGTCTTCTAGTCCAGCCTCCCCAACCCATGTGGAAGGGACATCTTCCACTTGATCAAGAGGCTCAGAGCTTTGTCCTACATGACCTTGAATGTTTCCTAGGATGGGACATCTGAACACCTCTCTGGGCAACCTGTCCCACTGTTTCACCACTCTCATCATGACAAATTTCTTCCTATAACTTGCCTGAAACTCTCTTAGTTTAAAACCATTCCCCCTTGTCCTGTTGCTACAGGCCATGCTAAAAAGTCTGTCCCCATTTCATAATCCCCCTTTAAGTGCTGAAAGACCATCATAAGGTCTCCCTGAAGCCTTCTTTTCTCCAGGCTGAACAATCCCAGCTCCCAGCTTGTGTTCATTGGAGAGGTGCTTCAGCGCTCTCATCATCCTTGGCCTCCCCTGGACTCTCTCCACCAGGTCCATATTTTTATGTTGGGGACCCCAGAGCTGGAGGCAGCACTGTAGGTGGGATCTCACCAGAGTGGGGCAGAGGGGCAGAATGCCCTCCCTCCCAGTATTCTGTAAGACCAGCTTTTTAAAGATAATCAGTCTGAACAGTAGATACTAGTGAGAATATTTCTTTCTTTCCTATAAAATAAATTTTCATATCTGAGGGATTGATTAATGATTTTTGTGCACGCTGTCATTTTACATCTTCTGTTAAAAACCAAAAACTTTCTTTTCTTAATCTAAAAATTCATTTTATATTCTTGCCAAGTTAGCAGAAAATAAAGCTATTTAAAAAGATGCTTTATAAAACAAGACAGTTCTTAAAGTTCACCCTGCTGAAGAGGCTGAGAACAGGTAATAAAAAAGGAATTTTAATAGGTAAAGGAAATGTGCACCTCCTGCTAGCAGCAGCTGTACTGCCAGAAATAATTACCTGTGTCTCTTACAGTGTAAGACTGTAAGTCACAGTAAGAAGCCAACAAATAGAAGAGAAAAGGAGGAGAAATCTGATCAGAAAAGCAGTAATGGAATCAAGGACAATCCGGAGGCAAAGCCAGATGGTCCGGCAGAGAACACGAGTGAAGATGAAGCTCAAACGAATAACCAAAGGAAAAAAGGTGAGCTAAGGCACTGTGTATGATGCAGTAAGTCACTGTTGATACAGCTGCATCGATTCCAGCTGAGTGACTCAAGAAAGCTTCTCATGATTTGCATTTGCTGGGTGAATGCAGAATATGTTGCTGTCTCTGTGTGGAAGCCTCAGCCAGGCTGCCTCTCTCAGGGTTCGGAGCGTTCTGCTTAGTCAGGTAGGAATTCTGGGGGAAAAGCAGCTCGTGCCCTGTTGATGGTCCTTGGAGCTCTGACAATTTCTGGAAGATTTTGTCATGGCTGTACAAGCCAGTACTGTCTCTGATATATTTATTTCCCTCGATAGGTAGCACTGTGTTAATTTAACTTAATATATATATATGTGTGTGTGTTACTGCATATACACTAGCACATCAGTTTTCATGTTCTGCTGTTAGCTTACACATGGAAGTGATCATTTGAAAACTAAGCCAGGTTATTTGCTTCCTTTCGATCCAATCTCTTACAAAGAATGGGAAGCAAACCTGATTCGCATTTGGTCAGGAGATTGGAATAGGCTGGAGAAACAGCAGAAAGAGTTTCAAGATCTTGCTGCCATCAGCTGCTTTTTTGTCTTGCTGCCCTGCTGGTGTTTTTCCAGATCCTAAAGACCTTTGCTGTTTAGATTTATTAATCT
>NW_008238452.1:1804271-1806228 GCF_000691975.1 Corvus brachyrhynchos | reverse complement strand
CAGATAGCACATTTTGTGTACTTGCTTATATTTCTTAGCCACAAAAGAATGGACCCCACAATACCAATCAATACTATAGTTAAATGAATTGTTAGTGGATAATTTAGGCCATAAAAATAAAACAAAATACTACAAATGAAACAAAATGAAGCTTTGCTAGTAATTTTTGATGCATGTGAATGAACTTTGAATATCTTGAGGTGAAAATACAGTATCACAACTAAATTCTCAGGAAAATTTGTATGATCTGTGATTGAAATCTTTATTGTGATGGTTAATTTTATATGGGTTTTTTTTACCTCAATGTTTCATATACAAGTTGTGGAATTACATAGCAATGAATTTACTGTCTATATTTAACACTGACATAGCTATAAATTTTTGGCCATGGAGCATCTAAAATTCACCTTTATTTCTTATATTTGAAGCTTAGGTAAGGTTACCTTTGAGTTTGAGAAATTCTTGTTTACTGCATTTATTATTTAGTCATTTGTAATATCTTAAAATTTCAACATTAAGCTTCTCCCGCTTTTTAAAACTTGAAATTAACTGTTGCTAGTTTTACAAGAAGAATTCTATAGAGTCTTTTCAGGAGCTGAAACCTCAAGTGTTAGTATAACTAAGAGTAATATATTAACTTTTCAAGGTAACAAGCAGAAATGGGTGCCACTTCACTTGGACGATGTGAGGTCAGACAGTCAAGACAGACCAGGGTCTCGAACGAGCTCCAGATTTGTGCTGGAAACAAACAAGTTAGTACCTCACAACAACAGAAGGAATGAGGCAAGAAGTAAGTAGTTCTCAGTCTCTGGGTCTTGCTGTTGGTGGCAAATAAAGTGTAATATCACATGAGCTGGCAGTTTATGTCGAAACTTAGCTCTACCTGCAGGAGGTAAAACTGGCTGTTTATATTTGCCAGTAACCAGCAGCATCTGTTTTCCTCTTCGTGTCTCCCTACGCAATCTCGTCCCACAATTTTATAATGCAGAAAGTTCAGAAATAGCCTCAGAAGGTGTCTGCTCTGTCCTACTCTGCTGCTATTCCCACAGCTTGTTGCTACCAGAGCAGTTGCTTGTGGAGCTACACTTTGAACTCTGCTTTGGCAGTTCTACTGATGTTGTTTTTCCTGTGAGCTGGACCAATTCCCTCAGCTCCCTGACCTATTTCTCAGCATGGCAATACAAAAAGCTGTACTAACACCACAACTGGTGCTGCTTCTGGTCCTCAGGTGTTGTGAACAGAGCTGGTTGGGTGGCAGAAATCTTAGGCTGAGTGTAAATCTTTGGTTTAAGTTTTAAAATTGCACTATACATGAACAGTTCGAATGTTTGCTCATTATAAAAAGTACTGGATGCTACTGACATGGAATTCATGAAGTCATTTTAGGAACTGGATGTAAGAGCTTGATCTGGATTTTTGAAGGATGGGCAAGGGGAGGATTTTTACCAGTTACCACTTCCTTTAAGTTTTTCCTTAGGATGGTCAAATGGCTGAAAACTTGCAGCATGAATTCTGCCTCAAGGTTTGAGTGATTCAGGACCAGTTTCAGTGTGAGAGAACATAAAACATCCTTGCTCCTTTCAGGAATGTTGTGTTTAAATTAAAAACTTCATTTTGTGCTAAGTGCAGACTTGCTCATGAGGATGTTTTATGTAGGACTTCTGGATGAGTCTGAGCCATAGGCAAAATTAGGATGCAAAATTTAAACCGGTCTGGAAAAACAGTTCAAGCAATACTTATGCATTTGGGATCTCTAAGGTCCAAATCCCCAGTGAGATACACACATACAGATTATATTCTCTGTAAATTCAGGGTCTTGTTTGACAAGACTTGAGTGTATGAGCGTACATGTGGGGTTGTAGGGTTCACTAAAAATGGTTGCTAAACCAAGATTTTTAATACATATCTTTAGTTAGTCCTTTGTTAAATTTAGCAGCTCTCAATTGGATCAAGTAGG
>NW_008238452.1:1799342-1804154 GCF_000691975.1 Corvus brachyrhynchos | reverse complement strand
GAAAGAGAAAGAAAATGAAAGCCTCTCTGACACAGTTCCTCTCACGAGTGAAGTGGGAATTACACCTGTCCTTAAGGATGGAGCCAAGGTCCCTGGGGTCTGGTTTGGACAGTTGCTATTCAATGGGCAGAGCCAGGGGAGTGGTTGGCAGCTGCTGCCGGGAACAAAAGGGAGACTCGAGAGAGCCACTGCTGTGGGAATCCCATCATCAGGAACTGGGCAAAGGGATGGAGTGCACCTTCAGCACATCTGCAGATGACCCTAAGCTGAGTGCTGCAGTTGACATGCCTGAAGGGCCAGATGCCGCCCAGACGGACCTGGACAAGCTTGAGGTGTGGCCCCTGGGAATCTGATGAGGTTTAACAAGACCAAGTGCTGGTGCTGCACCTGAATAAGGGTGATCCCTGGTATCAGTCCAGACTAGAGGATGAGCAGATGGAGAGCAGCCCTGCCCAGAAGGACTCAGGGGTGCTGGTGGAGGAGAGGCTGGACATGCCCTGGCCATGGGCACTCACAGCCCAGAAAGCCAAACATGTCCTGGGCTGCATCCTGAGCATCATGGGCAGCAGGGGAGGGAGGGGATTCTGCCCCTCTGCTCTGCTCTGGTGAGACCCCACCTGCAGTGCTGCATCCAGCTCTGGGGTCCCAGCATAGGAAGGACATGGAGCTGTTGGAGTGATTCCAGAGAGGGCCACCAAGATGATCAGAGGGATGGAGCATCTCACCTGTGAGGAAAGGCTGGGAGAACTGGGTTTGTTTAGCCTGAAAAAGAAGAGGCTTTGGGGTAACCTAATTGTGGCCTCCCAGTACCTGAAGGGAGCCTGCATGATGGAGAGACACTATTTACAAGGGCATGGAATGACAGGACAAGGGGGAATGGTTTTAAAATGAAACCAAGTAGGTTTAGATTAGATAACGGCAAAAAAAAATTTACTGTGAGGGTGGTGAGGCCCTGGCACAGCTTATGCCAAAAAGCTGTGGATGCCCCATCCCTGGAAGTGTTCAAGGCCAGGTTGGATGGAGCTCCAAGCAACCTTGTCTAGTGGAAGGTGTCCCTGCCCATGGTGGGGGGGGGTTGGAACCAGATGGTCTTTAAGATTCCTTCCAACCCAAGCCATTCTGCAATTCTTTGATTGCCATCTTACTCTAGTGGAGGTGGGAGTTGTCCACAGGAGGAGACTGAACTGTCGTGATCATTCCTTCCTGCCCTGAGCTGATCGTAGGTACCGTGATCTTTGAGCTGGCACCAGAGTGTCCAGTTGCTTCAGACTGACTGCCAGTCAATCGATTGCCACCTTACTGCTGACCCCTCCTGCCTGACTCACCCTCTGGCAGGGCTGGCAAACCTTTCCTGTTCCTCTCCTGCAGCTTGAGCTCTGACCCCCTGCTTCAGCCAGCATGGCTGAGGCTGTGGATTGCCTGGGAGCAAGCTGAGAACTCTGGGGTCATGAGGGACTTACAGGCACCAGGAGGTTTCATTGTGATTGCAGGTATTTTGTGGTTTTTTCTCTTCAAGACTGGCGTCGCGATAGAGAAAAGAGAGACGACCATGACGAGGTGTGCAGCGTGAGGAGTGAGGGTGGCAGCGTCCGAGGATTCTCCAGAGGCAGAGGAAGGGGGAGAAGCAGAGGAAGAGGACGAGGCAGAGGAAACCCCAGCAGTATGCAAAGAAATGGATACTTCGCAAAAAATTTTAAAGCTATGTTTATAATGTTGTTGTTTTCATTTTCTAATGTTGTTATTTTATCTTCTCGTCTATGTTGCAGTGAACTTTGACTATTCAGTTGGTTATCAAGAACTGTATGGTGAAGGAATTGACCAAGTTTTTCAGCCTGAGCTTAACCCTGGTGTGATTTATTACTATGGTGATGGAACAGGAGTGCAGATGTATTCTGTGGATGAAGCACTTCTCAAGGAATATATAAGGCACCAAATGTAAGTAGATTGCTTAATGTATAAATATTTTCAGAGATCTAGTTAAGAAAAAATAACTCACTTCAAACAGTGTTGGATCCTTATTATCCGTATCAAGTTGGAGATTAAGGCGTTTCAGCTTAACTGTTGGAGTTAACTCTGACCATTACTAGTGTCAGCTCGAATTTATTCACTGGTGGGGTGGAAAAACTTGAGTAATGTGGAGGAGTTTTAAGGAAGCTGTTTCTGCATCTTGTGCTGTAGTCTGGCTCTAACTCGTATGACTGCTTTATTGATGGTACACAACCCTCTTCATGTTGTCACGTAATTGAGATATGGATGTCTCTGAGCTTGTGCTTTTGAGTACTGTTGGTCTGTTTGCCTATAAAGCTCTTCTTGGGTGACGTTTCCCCTATTTGCTCTCAATTTCACTTTGAGAAGTCTTGTTAGTTTGATGTTTTCAGTGTGGTTCACCTGAAACATGTAACTGAGAGAGAGTAGTTTTGCAATGATACTTGATTTTTCAATAATCTGAAATGTTTACTTTCTCGTGTACACCATTAGGCAATGAGAAACCATCTGGAAGGCTTGATTATCACCAGGAGACAAGTCAAAAAGGGCCTGGAAAGCACTAGTTCATTTTAAAGAGACAGTTTCCACCACTGGCAGATATTTCATCCTCAGTACTTGCATTTCTCTGCAATGCCTCTGTGGTGGTTTTTGATTGCCCTCGTGTTCCGTACAGCAACTTGCTTATTTTATTCTCGCTTCTTTTGTTACAGTTGACGCAAAAAGGAAGAGAAAAGCCTCTTTAAAGGGCAGAAAGTATCTGACATGTGGCTATCAACTTCAAAACTTCTATTGCAGTCTTTTTTTACTCTTGCTGCCAGGCCCCTATGAGACCTGACAGTGGACATGTACCCCCATGTCAGGATAATCGGCCTGCACTGTCCTCAGACAAGTGGGGGAGGAGCACAGCCACTCCACTGTTGGCCAGATTTCTGGGCATACAGTGTAGAATCCAGACCTCCTAAGGTAGGACATGACGATGTCCCCCTCTGCTGAGAAAAATGCCACTTACAGCATTGGTCACATCTGACTTCTGGGTATATTTGTATTTCGTTTTGGCACCGAGAGGTTGGCAGATGTTGGTAGAAGACTTGGCATGGCTGGATAACCCCAGCCACTGGCTGCTTGCCTGGTGTGAACTCCTAAGGCAGTTTGGTTATGGAGTTTGCTTTCCATGAGAGGGAGCTTCCTGAGCAGGGTTAGAACATAACTCCACTAGTTTTATTCTCCCTAGACAGAAGAAAAAAAAAAAAAAAAGAAAAAGGTGGGTTTTTATCTATTCCCTTCTTTTATCACATTAAAACTTACGGGAAACAGACTTTATTCATCAGTTACCTATTATTCACCTCTAAATGGGGGTGGCTTTGTCTGCCTTTGATAACTTAGCTATAAAATATTAAAGTGAGTATGCCAAAGAAGGAATTATATGTGGAATAAAGGTACACCAAATTGTTATGTCTCAGAGCTCCTATTGGAGGCCAAAATAAATCAGGATATATTAAAGAAGTGAGATCAAATCCTAGTGGATGAATAAATTTTAAAAGTTCACCTGCTTAATAGAGAAAAATCTTAGACGCTGTCCAACTGAGTTGATGTGTAATTACAGGAAGAAACACACTGCTATCAAGCAGTTTATGCTTGTCCCAAGAACCAGCTCGACCTACAAGAGAGTAATATTTGTATTGCATACCAAAATATCTTCTGTGTTGTTAATTACAGGCTGAAGTTGTCAGCCTGAAAAGTTTCAGTGCTTAGCAGCTCCTCATTCTGCAACGTGCAGCAGAACCCTACTTAAAAGTCCTCTTGCTTTAGAAAATAAATAAATAAAAGTTCAAATATCAATTCAGGAGTAAGCAAAGGGACTCTGAGGAAAAGGCAGAAGAGGAAAGCTGGAGAAGGTGTGTGTGTTTAGGTTCGTCCCTCTGCTTGGAGCAAACCTGTGCATTGTCTTCATTTATCATTAATGGTCTTTCACATTCCTTTTTCTAGAGTGATGGACATCAAGGGAGGCAGTTTGAGTCAAGTTCAGTCATTGTCCATTTCTGCTTATGGAATTTTTATCTAGGTGAATCGTTACAGGATTTTACCTTTACTGTATGATTGTAAAGGTAACACCAGTAAAACATTGGTTATGGCATTTGTGTTTGCTTATCTTCTAGACTGGGAGGGGAAAAGGAACGTTGCAGCTCAGAACAGCAGACAGGATATTCTTGAAAGAAACTTTCTCTTTGTGCCCAGTTGCTTCACTGATCATACTTGGCTCTGAGTAAGAGCTTAACTCTCCAAAAGCCTTGTTCTCTTCTCTGTTTGCTTTGACTTAGTAGCAGCGTTCCCATTTGTCCCATCTTGTCCAGCATTGAGACTTTAAATTCATTCTGTCCTAGAGCCCAGTGTTGGTGAGAGCACGGTGCTGGGAACGCCAGGGTCACAGGTTCGATCCCTCCCTGGGCCATTCACTTCGGAGTTGGACTCGAGGATCCTTGTGGGTCCCTTCCAGCTCAGAATATTCTGTGTGTGATTCCATGTGTTTCATAGAGCCAGCTTTTGCTTCAAATTTCTTCAGCTACACAAAATTGGAGAAAGAAATGGTATCCAGGTGCTGCTTGGGTCATTGATGGCATCAGAGTGCTCTGCTCTTGGAGACTTTGGCCTTGATTCCAGCTTCAGTGGAGAGACTTAGTGTTTTTTACTTTGTTGAAATTAGAATGATCGTTATTTACATTTGCATGTGCAGCTTTTTTCTTCAGCATTTTAATACCCTCTCATTTTCTTTTTGCACCCCTCTATTTCTGTAACAGAATTTTAACTGCTTTCCGTTAAGTCTTTCCC
>NW_008238452.1:1794632-1799154 GCF_000691975.1 Corvus brachyrhynchos | reverse complement strand
TTCCCTACTTGCGTTTTTCTGAACGCCATGAGGGGTTAGTATTCCTTGGATGTAATGTGCAAAATCGTGATATGATGTGTAAGCTCTATGAAAGGCCTAGATTTCAGTCATCATGATTAAACTGAGGGGGTTTTTCATTCTTTTTCATAGGACGTTTTCTCATTCCCTTGCTCTGTGTGACAGATCATGATATGAATTCCTTGCTTTTTGTCTTCACTAAGTATAAAACATCTTGACACCTGGGTTATTTCCTAGAGCAGTTTCATTGTTGAAGATTTGTCTTTCTGCTGTTTGTCCCTCATCTCTGTGGTATTACCAGATTCCTGAAATGTCCTTGTCCTTCTTTGTCCACTAAACACCATCTATTCTGTAAGACTTTTTTTCTCCATGAACTGTTGTGCCTTTTGGTACAGTTTCATGCCAAATACAACATTACTGGTTTTGTTTTCTCATCTTCTCACAAGCATGCTTGATGATTCAGAGTATATATCTGTGCCTCCACACTCAGATAGGATACTCAAACCTTCCAATGCGCTGGAGACTGGGACAATAAAAGATGCAGTTCAGGATGAACTGATATTGCTGTGTGGGACATAACTTATGCCCTGACTGTAAGCAGTGTTTGTCCTTCATCTGTATGGAGGCCAAGACAATGTTGTTCCCTTCTGTCCATGTAAGTAAGGAGGGAGGGGGTAGGTGAAGGAAAACTGGAGCATAGTTTTTGGTTGTGCAAATGTAACAAGGCTTTGATTTTTACCCCGCTGTACTGAGTCATAAGTCTATCTTAAGCTGTCGAGCATGCTTGCTGTTCTGTGGGTCTTCTGTAGTGATACAGCTGTTGAAGAATGATTCTGTTGATGTCAAAATACACTCTGTCTTTTAATGGAAGACATTAACAAGGAATCTAGGTTGCTTGAAGTGTAGAGTAAGCTCAGGTTTGTATGTTTTGTTCTGCAGTGAGTATTATTTCAGCACAGAAAATTTGGAGAGAGACTTCTTTCTGAGGAGAAAGATGGACCAACAAGGATTTCTGCCTGTGTCACTGATCGCCAGTTTCCGTCGGATGCAAGCTCTGACAACGAATGCTGCTCTCATTTTGGAGGTAAAATCATTCAGAAGCATATATTTGAAAAGTTGCTTGGTTAAGTCTGTGCTGCCATTTAAAGTCAGCACTATGAAGTTAATAAAATTTTCTGTTTGTAATGACAAGGATTCTATAAAGAGGCTATAAGTGGCCAAGTTGGTGGGCTTTTTTCTTTTTGTTGGTAGTTTTTAATGTTATAATGTGCTTGTCACACAGGCCCTAAAGGACAGTACAGAAGTTGAAACTGTGGATCAGAAACTACGAAAAAGGGTTGATCCAGAAAAGTGGCCAATTCCAGGTCCTCCTCCATGCAACCTGCCTCCAACTGACTTCTCTCAGCTCATCAATTGTCCAGAATTCATACCAGGCCAAACTTTTGGCTCACATACTGGTAAAAGATTTATTTTACAGAAACATAAGTTTAGTGCTGTCGGTCTAGCTTAGGAAATTTGCCTCCTGATACTGATTTCATAATAGAAGTTGTACTTTTGGTAACAGTTTATTCAGCTGCTCTGCATGCCAGCCTTGCACTTGCCAAGTCACATGGCTGATGTTAAGTAGATAAAAATGTCTCTTTTGTGTTATGGCTGTGACCATTCTCCAGAATACAGAATGGTGGACTACAGTCCTGTAGAATTAGTAACACTAATCTTAAACTAGTCCTAAACTCTGCTTCATTTTTGTGGCAGCTGAAAGTTCACTCTTTATTTGGTGCCTCCTTGTTTTGGATGTGAAACTCATTCACATTATTAATAGGGAGATGGATTTGTTTGCTGACAACCCTTGGCAAGGAAATCCTTTATGAAAATGTTGGCTGAAATTAAATGGGAAGAATGAAGATGGAGTTAGGCACCCATCCACAGAGCTAGAAAATGATGTGGAGAAAATAGGATCCTAATGATGCTGTGCTTTTTTTTCTCCTCAACAAATGTAATGTCTCACAGCCTATGAAGAAACTTTCCATGGTAACAAGTTCTTAGAACTGATTTTATTCTGAAATGTTGGGTGAACTGTGGAAAGCTGTCTCTTAAAAATGAAAAGAAATTCTTTGATCGGTGTTATAGTTATCCGTAGAGGTAGAAAAATGGTAGCTGTGGTTAAAAGAAAGACCAGTGAAACAATTGACAAACAAGCAAAATAAAACCAAAACAATCTACAACAGGAACTGAACTACTGTTTTCTACTGCTAGAGTCTGCACCAAGTTCTCCAAGAGTGGGAAGCCCACTGAGTCCAAAGGAAAACGCTGAAACAAGTAATTTTCAGACAATGTCTAAGGGACTGTCTACAAGTTTGCCTGACTTGGACTCCGAACCTTGGATAGAAGTGAAGAAGAGGCATCGTGCATCCACTGTCAAGCTAAAGGTAAAATCAAAACTCTTGAAGTTATGTTCAAATAAACACATGCAAAACCAACTTTGAGGTTACACTGTAAACCAGGGTTTTAAACATCTTAACATATGTGATGCTTGAGAATGCAATACAGTTTGGGAAATCATTATCCAACTCAAATGTAAAACCTTTTCCAACTCAGGAGACTGTTCCTGTACCTGATCAAACACCAGATCAACACCAGCCACCCCCACTTCCCGAGGAACAAGAACAGGAAGAACTTGAATTTTTGTTTGATGAAGAGATGGAACAAAATCAGTGTCGGAAGAATAAATTTACTGATTGGTCAGATAGCGATTCTGATTATGAAATTGATGATCAGGATGTAAACAAGATTTTGATTGTAACACAGACACCCCCATATGTGAAAAAACATCCTTGTGGAGACCGTGCTGGCAACCGTGTGTGCCGTGCAAAAATCACATCAGAACTTGCTAAAGTCATAAATGATGGCTTGTACTACTACGAACAGGATTTGTGGATGGATCAGAGTGAAAATGACGCCATGGTGAAGGTAATTCTCTTTAATTTTTGACCTGAAAACCATGCCTGTCCAAACAGTTCCCAAATTAATTTCAGCCTTCTGCTATGTAGTTGTAAAATGCTACAGAAAAGTGACAGTAATTTGCAGGTCTGCTGAGCTACCTTTACAGTGGAAAGCAGACCCAAGGTTTTCATACCACAGACTTGACCAAAAACATTGAATGAATTTTTTTTTTTTTTTAACATTTTGGAGATGGTTCAAGTTTTCCAATGTTTTCTTGTTCTATGAATAGTTTGTTTCATAACAACTGCAAATCCCTACCCAGAGAGGAAGGGGGTATGTGTCAGAGATGAGATGATGAGAGGGAAGTAATACAGTCATTTTAAAGTAGTTTTGTATTAAGGTGCTGTTTGCCTTGTAGTTTGTTAGAAGAATAATTAGAATGAAGTTACCTACACACTGAGTGGTGAGGGAAAGGGGCTTTATCTGTGCACAAAGAGGGGGTAGTGGCTTCATGGACAAATGGAGCACGTCCATCCAAAAGCAAGTGGACAAAGGTGGAAATGGATGTTGAGAGTAAGAGCAAGAAATAAAGGTAGAATTTAGAATATGAAATAAATGGACAAAGAAAACCAGCAAACATGAAGAGGGCAGTGAGAAATAGCAAACTGCAAGAGAGAATATTTTCTTTTTTGTTGCTGTTATGGACTTGACAATGATTTGACGAGATTTTTCACACAGAGCATACACAAGTCCCACCTGAGACAGGTGTGGGGGTTCTTGTGTGTCAGTTCTGGCTTATTTTCTCTTCATGAAATGCATCTGTTTCTCAGGGTGGTATCTATTACCCTGCTTTGCATTTACAATTTGCTTTCTCTAATTCAGCAAGAGATTGAGAACTTTAAGAAGCTAAACCTCATTAATAAGGACAAATTCGTTAGTCCTGCACCAGAAACTGCTGATCCAACGCAGGAAGTTCCTCCAGGACCTCGAGGGTTACAGAAAGGTAAGTATGAAAGTATTTGTTTTTTAGAATCTGTAATAAAGAACAACTCTGTAGGTGTTTTGACTGTTTCTGCCTGTGCAGTATTTTAATTTTGGTTCAGTCAGCAGTCTGAGGGGGCTTTTTCTTTGCTAATTTTTCAAATTGCCAACTGTTCATGGGTAGCATGGTTTCAGTTGAATGACAAGAAGTTGGCGCTTGTTCTGCTTCGTTGTCACTCTCCATCAACACCAGGTGCTCTTTGTGTGACTTGGAATTTACAATGTGTAAAGTTAAACTGAAGCTGTGAAACATTTTTTAGAAACCAGTGTTTTTATGGGACACAGGGATGGAAGGAAATGAGATAAGAAGAATTTACTACTTGTATCATAGCATTACTGAGCAGTCACAACATCCCAATCTTATCTTTCGAGGTATTTCTTTGAGTAGTACTATTAACATTTACTGGGTTACATGCTAATAGCATCTCTAAAGTAGCTCAGTAAAACCACCTTTCTCCTTCCTGCCTCCATATTTAGCAGAGGAGCTGGCCTGTAATTTCCTAAGTACTGAAGTACCTCC
>NW_008238452.1:1772658-1794443 GCF_000691975.1 Corvus brachyrhynchos | reverse complement strand
CTCGGTCGCTGCCAACAGCAGTCCCAGATTCGCCCCGTTTCCACCCTGGCTTTATCCCACGAACACCTCGCACCCCAAGGCTCCAGGATCCCAACAAAACACCCAGGTTCTACCCTGTTGTTAAAGAAGCACGATCCTTTGATGTAAAGGTAAATGAAAAAACATATTTAAAAAAAAACCCCAAAACCAGCAAAAGCCTACAAAACTCATGTTTCTGCATACAGTTTAACAAGAATTGAAAGGCAAAAAATTAAATGCTTGTACTCCTATTGTTATTTTCCAAAATATTTACCATATTCACTTTCTTATTTCTATTAAATGTTTTCTGAGTCTTCTTCCTTGAAAGTCTTTGCTAAAAAAAGTGTAGTGTTTAAGATTTTTGGTTAGTTACATAAGACTAATCTTCAGGTTATGAAACTGTGGTCTTGTGACTTTATAACTTGTTAGATAACAGAGTATAAAACTTCTAGATCTCTGTTTTAAGTGGGAGAGAATGAGTGAAGTCAAATTAGGGAAATAAATCCTTCATTTACTTTCTTAGACTCCAAGAAAAAGAAAAACGCGCCACAGTACAAATCCTCCCTTGGAATGCCATGTTGGTTGGGTGATGGATTCCAGAGACCACAGGCCAAGAACTTCCTCTGTGAGGTAAACGTTGTTGTTACTCAAAATTTATTGGCAGGTAGTTCTCACTGCTAGTGGAGAAACAGGCTATGAAAGGCAATTTATAAATACAATGGAAGCAAGAAAAGAATGCTCAAGAAAGACAAAAATATGGAATACTGTCTGGAAACAAGCTAGGCAGACTAGTGTTCACAGCGTTGTTTGATCCATGATACAGCAGCATTAATGTTACTTGAGGCACTGATGTTCACTTCAGCGGTCATTAAAAATCAGGCATGACCATAAAATCAGTAATGTTTAATTATCATTGTCCAAACCTGCCTGGTTTTGACATATTAGCACAAAATCTGATTTTCTTGAGGTGCAGCCAAACCCAGATACACTGCAGCAGTCACCAGGTGACCGTACCGCAGCTCTTGCATAGGTCAGGGTGGGTGAAAACTGATTGTGCAGAAAAGCTCTGTTTATAGGTCAGGAATATGTTGGTTTTTTTCTCCAGCAGTTCCAATGCCTCACCTTCAGAAGGAGCTCCACTGGCAGGTTACGGCTGTACTCCAAATTCTCTTCCCAAATTCCAGCATCCATCTCATGAACTGTTAAAGGAGAATGGCTTTACTCAGCAGGTGTACCACAAATACCGGCGAAGGTGTTTAATGGGTAAGCTGCTCCATGCACTTCCTCAAATTTTAGGTAGAAGTTCCCAGGTGTTGTCTGATACCAGTTTTCTTCACATTGTTCCTCATCCTTAATTTTTCTTGGTAAGGTGTAGTGGTTTGGTCCAAAATACTCATTACTGTTTATCTGCTGTGAGATAAGAGTGAGGAGAAACACAAAGCAGGCACCAAACTTGCAAGAATATAAAGAAGTTTATTAACAGACCTAAAAGAAGAAAAAAAAATTAAACCACCTTCAGAACTCTCCTCCTCCCCCCACCTTCTTCCCTTCTCCCACTGACAACGTAAAAAGACAACCCTTAAGATGTTCAGTCTGTTTACCACTTCCATAATAACCTTGTTCAGTCCATTTAGAAAGAGAAGTCTCTTCTTGCTCGTGCTATGAAAACATTATCACAGCGAGACAGCCGCCCACTTCCAAATATTGTTCAGTCCATTTAGGAAGAGGAGTCTCTCTGCCTGCGTGTGAGTCCTTTCCCCCGACTTGCAGCTTTTCCCACAACTGCTTTCGAGGGTCCAATCTTGAAGTTTTTTGGGGTACAATTTTAAGGTTGAGCCGTTCAGAAACAAAAACAGAGGCCCTTCTCCTTCCCTGGGAGCAAAGGGTCTTCATCATCTTCATCGTTAGGACTATCTCTGGGAGCATCTCTAGGAACTGAGGTTTTCTCCTTTCCCATTTGGAGCAAAAGTCCTCATCTGGTTCATCTCTAGGGACTGAGGTTTTCTCCTTTCCCGTTTGGAGCAAAAGTCCTCATCTGGTTCATCTCTCCCTGTCCAAACTCCTCATGAAATTACAGCTGCGTCAGCATCTGCCTATCTCAGCGCAGGTGCTTTTGCTCACGAGTTGAACACTCCACCCCCCATATCTTCATGAAATTACAACAGGATACTGGGTGCCCTGGCTGAACCAGGTCCATCGGCTCCAGGATGGCCGTGGCCCAGCCTGGCCTGGCCCAAGCAGGGCCTGGCCGGGCCCGGTGGCCCCCACACGGGGCCCCGTAGCCACCTGTCCTAGCGCCGGAAACGAGAGAGAGCTTGGGGGGGAGTTTGTCTATTCTTAAGTGTGTATCAAAGAGGTGGTCACAACTTTAAGTGGCTTAAAGAATTGTCCATATTCAAACTGGCCAGCTGATAGGTTCTATCAGGTCCCAGAGGAAGCTGTAAGCACCCCTTAGCAAGGACATCCCTTCGGGACTGTGCTTGCTAACCTATGACAGAAGGCAAACAAAATTTATTTGGTGCTTCTGTTTAGGAACCCTGCTTTCCATTTAACTTTACGTTCCCTGACAAAAAAATTACACTCAAATTTGGACTGAAGTTCCCAGAAGATCTGGTGTGTTTTTTTACTAAAGGCAAGGCACTTTAAAATACTCTGGTGAAAAACTAAATTAGTGGTTTTGTTCTTCCCTTTCTTTTTTTCTTCCAGAGAGGAAACGGTTGGGAATTGGCCAGTCCCAAGAAATGAACACACTTTTTCGTTTCTGGTCCTTTTTTCTGAGAGATCACTTCAACAAGAAAATGTATGAAGAATTCAAACAGCTTGCTCTAGAGGATGCAAAAGAGCACTACAGGTATTTTTTCTTGAGGCTTTACCACTCCTTTTAATGACTGTGAAGTTTACATACATCTGCAGTGAACATTTTTAGTACTACCTTTGCCTTTTTGTAAATCTTTAAAATAGCAGTGTGTCTAAGTTGTTTTAATAGCAAAAATCTGTATATATTTGTGCTTTGCAGATGAATAGCTAAATGGGCCACATTTCCTGACCTGTAATCAATCAGTTGTGAGTTCCACAAAATCCTGTAACTTGTTGACCATGACGAGTCAGTTCTGTACTAACACTCCTAAGATTCTTCCTTCCATAGGGGAAGACATTCTTTACCTCATTTTACTTGTTCAGACTGGTTCTTGCCTTACAAAAATACCAGAAAAATGACCACGAAGGATATTGTCACTGCCCTTTAGCTCTTGGATATAATTCCCTTCCTTCCACCCATTTCCCCCACCTCTATTTTTCTGAGCCAAAGAGACAAGGTAGATTTTTGTACCTCTCTGTTCTGTTCCAGGTACGGCTTGGAATGCTTGTTCAGATTTTACAGCTATGGCCTGGAAAAGAAATTCAGGAAGGAAATATTTGAGGATTTCCAACAAGAAACAAAGAGGGACTATGAAGCTGGTAATTATCACAGGCTTGTCACTGCTCACACTGTGGTAACATTAGTTGAAGATAATCCCAATTCCTTGGCACTGACTTGTTACCTGACCGAGAACAGCTTTTATTCATATTCTTTTTATCTTCAGTTCTCTTAAAAATATCGTTACCAGTGAATAATTAAGTTTTTAATTAAATTTGACCTTTGTAAAGTGGTAAAATTATCTTTTTCTGTTTATCTTTTTCTGTTACTAGGTCAGCTGTATGGACTGGAAAAATTTTGGGCTTACCTAAAATACTCTCAGCACAAGACTCCAGCTGTCGACCCCAAACTGCAAGAGTACCTGAGTAAATTTAAGAGACTGGAGGACTTCAGGGTGGATGTAAGTTTCAATGCCTGTTTTAAATAATATTTGGTGTACTAGTATTTTTGCTTCAAGGTAATCTGAGAGCAGCACTTGATTTCATGAAAAAGCAGCTTGATAAATCCTAAGGGCCTAATCCTTTCAGTCCTACGAGTTGTGGAAAGGCAAAAAATACCTGGCTTTATGGCAAAACACGTAACAGGTTGCCCCTGTTTATTTTCAGCCTCCTATTGGTGAAGAATCTGGCAGGAGGAGATCAGGTGAGGATTCAGGTCATCGCAGACATCAGTCTAACTCTTCTAAAACACTTTCCACCACCAAACCCCCCGCTGCCTGTCAGTCCCGGCCGCTGGGAAGCGTTTCCTGTGGGAATACCGTGCACGCCTCCGTGGGCCGCAGCACTGCTGCCACAAAATCTATAGAAAGTGATGTACCAGAAAAATAGACTTTGGATGAGCTTGTGCCCTTGAGAATCAACTTTGGCATCACTCTTCTAATCTGGAGATCTTCAAGGCGAGGCAATCTCTACTACGTGATTAAAAATGTATGGAAAGACAAAGAATGGGATTCTTTTTCACGGGATTTAGTTCCAAAACACTTGCCCTAGGAGAGTTGCTCTTGGTTATGGGATCATTGGAAGGATCCTAGGGAAGAATCTTTGGCTTCAGTATTGCTTTCCTCAAGCTTTTGTTTACAAAGAACTGCATTCCTTGCATATGCAAAAAATACTTCAAGGGATGCCTTACATTTCAGCTCAGATTTCTTAAAAAGGTATGATATATATTCATGTTATTTACTGTGCTTTCCTTACCCATATTTCCCCATTATTTGTATTCTACCAAAGCAAAAAAGATTACATTATATGTAGACTATTAAATGGAAAAGAAGGATCTATGTAATTGGTTTGCTTTCAAAGCTAACTATCAAAAAGTCTGTTTTTCTGCAAAAGCACACTCGAGAACATGCAGCTGTATATGAAACTGCATTTCTGGATTCTATTTAAAGATACAGCTTCTATTTTTTTCAGGGTCTCCATAGTTAGTATTTTATTAAGTATGGAGTTTGAGTGGACTTAACTGGGATAGTTTTGCAGGTATTTCCTCCAGTACTGGTTCTTTAATAACTAAAGCAACAGAAAACTACAGGGGAAAATCAAGCTTTTGATTTCATAGTGTCTTAAATTAACATTCAGTATCTACAGTTTGTGCAGATTGTTAAAATAGCCAACTATTCGTACTCTGGGCTTGAGAGGTGTCTTCATTTGAATTCTCTTACGATTATGAACTCTAGCAGGAGAGGCGTAATTTTGAATTTTTTTTTCTCCATATTTCAAGTAATAATTAGTTTGGAGGGAAACAAAGTATTCCTTGTAAATTTTAATTTTTATTTGCTTTATTTTGCAATATCTGAATGAAGTTCTGCTTAAATCGTGCTCGCTAAGCCTAAATGATTTCAAACAGGTCTAAAGACAATTTCACTGAATGTAAGTTATTCAAATACAAATCCATTTTTGTAGCTGAAAGGGGGGGATGTTTATAACCTGTCATGTCTTATTAACTTCATTACTTTGCTTTTAAAGACTCAAGAAGAACCAGGTGAATAACTTCTCTTCCAGGTGTAGGTGAGAGGAATTCCAGCTTTTCATTAGTTAACTGCAGAATTACTTCAGTCAACTTTTAAAGTTAAAAAGTGATATCTAGCACAGATGCCTTAAACTGACTGCACAGCCATGGATGGAGCTTTAAATTATCAGCTCTCAGAGGTTATAATGAATCTGTTAATTTCTCATTGTCCTGTGAATCTCACTGAAACAAATGATGGATGTTTGCATTGAAAGGAGCGGATGGTAGCAGTGACCTTCCCCACAGTTTATACCATTTCAGCACAAAATCCAGCCTTTCGTCAGTGGCCTGTTCTAAATAAATTTAAATGAACACATACCAAGATTTTAAGTAAATATCCTATAAATATGCTGAAGTGACACATCTCAATCCTGTGTTTGATCCATGCCTTTTGCTACCCATGAAAATGATGCGAATGTAAATTTGGATTGAAATTGTATATACAAGTAATAAATTTATTTCAATTTTTCATTAGAAAATGTGCAGATTAAGCTTTTAGTGTGTGTAATTTTGTGATATCTTGGAAAATTTTATAAAAACAACAAAAAACCCTAATAGTGTTGTATTATCAACTTTTTTTTTTTTTTTTGCATGGGAATTTCTGCTGCACTGAGGGAAACCCAGCCTGTTAAAGGTGGAAGTGCTTCTTGGAATGGGAGCCAGCTTTCTGCAAGTTCAAGATGGATTTATTTTTGGCATATGATTGGGTATCTGTCAAAAATACGAGAAGTGAGTGATAAATGTGGGGGAAGGCAAGGAGAGTGAATACTTTACCTGCTGGCCTCTGTAGTGAGCTGGACAAAAACACCACCCAAGCCCATCCACAGCTCTGGCTGCCTCTCAGGAATGCCCCTTTCACTTCCCATGGGCTTGAATCTGCCTTCTCTTCCCTTGCAGATAGGTGGGAAAAACGATCCTTGCCTTGGCTGCTTGTTTCACTCTCTGGCTTCAAGTGGTTCAGCACCTCAGTAACTGATAGTCCTTGTTGCAGGGCTGTAACTTTGATGTGTATCCAACATCCCTTCCCACACCTCTTAACATCCATTTATTCCAACCTTAACTATGTCTTAAGATGAGTTGTGTTCTAACAGTGGTCTATGACTGACCACTTTGCAAGCTTTGGACCTTGTGTAAAAATTCTCCCATGTGCTTACTGAAGAATTTCTAGGTTTCTCTTCATTTCTTCTGTTGGCAAATAACCATACAAATACTTCAAGACACTACCCTGCCTAAAACCTGATTTTTGTCATGCTCAAAATCCTGGATTCTAACACCTTTTTAAAAGGGAAGACTCAAGCTGGCTCTTGTTCCTGTTGGAGACCAGATGGTGTTTTCCTACACTGAGCAGCAGTAGCCTGTCTGTGTTTTAACAGGGATTTGGATTTCTGTGGGAGATAAAGCATTCGAATGGATGGAAAACAGTTTGCAGCCTTTGCTTCAGGCACTGCTGAGGTGACAAACGACACTCCAGGCAGAGAGGACACTTAAAGAGTAGCTGAGGATCTCTTCCTGACCAATCCCACAGCTACACCAGGCTGGATCTGTCAGCTCAAGAGCTTTCTTCTCTGCTGTCTGCACCCTCTGTGCTTTTGGGGTTTCAGGTAAACAACCCTTCACCTGCACTTCAGCCAACCCTGGCACACAGGTTCTGTCAAAGCAAGATTAAACCAAATCTGTGAGCACCTGTTAAGAAACATTTACCTTTAACCATAGATTAGAAGCCAGGAGAAGGATTTGCTTTCCACCTGTAAGTCAGTCTGCAAGGCCAGAGTTACATTAGTACTCATGTTAAGGAGGAAGGGAGTAAATAGCCAAATCTTTTGTACTATTCCATACAGAGGAATAGCACCTCTTCCTAGAGGAAATAAAACCACAGAAACTCTTACTGTATTGTCAAACAGACTCAAAGCCTAAGAAAGGTTTAATGGCTCCCTGCCTTTTACAGTGAAGACAGTAAAATCAAACTAAGTTTGCAGGAATAAAAAAAAAAGTTAGAAAATAGCTTAGACCTGAGATATTTAAAGTGAAACAACACCAACAACAGAGTGCCAAACTGATTTTATGTGCTATGCCCAACTCTGAATGATAGAAATTTAAACCTCAAAGAAAAGTGGAGCTAGCTCAATAAAAAGATACAAACAAGTACAACCATGTGACATAATTCTGTAGTCCTCACTGAAAATTCAAAATGTTCAGACCATGTAACAACATGGTGCTTTTTTTTTTTTTTTTTAACCTAGGAGGTTTGAAAATACATCTCCTGCCAAAATGAAGTGTTTTTGGGGAGTGGTGTACAAAATGAGGCAGAGGTGTCAAAAGCAATGATGACTAAAACTAATTTAACACCAAGTCTAGCCTAGGAAAACAAGTCATATATTAAACTGGAAATGTATTTTGTTTCTAAAGATGAGAAATTCTTCCATCAAGACCCTCATGTTGCCTAAACAAAATTTAACACAGTATCAACCTCTCATTTTATTTAACAGTGGATTTTGACCAAGTGATTGACACAAGTATTCCAAGGTTGAACGCCTCCATCAAATTATTAAAATTGCACTGGAGTTTGGATGGATCTGATGTTATGCTAAATTATGCTCTGTGTCAACTTTTTATAAATATGAAAGCTGCAGTGTGCTTTAAAGCACTTTTTTTAGGTTGCCAGCTTTAGATCACCAGTGACTTTGTATGTAGGATGGATGAGGTTAATTTAAATCCACTAGACATCAAAATTCAGTCTATGCAACATTCTGCTGCCATGGGACAAGTTTTGTATTCTTCATAGTTACCATTAAGGTGCTTCAAAGAAAAACTCACCCTTTACCCATCTTGTTCAGCTAATCCTAAAAGTTAAAATTCAAGCATTGTCCTTCTAAAGCAATTTTAAAAACCCAGTAACAGAACTATGTGTAACTTCACTGTGATTAGACTTTGCTGCCTTTCCAATAGCAAGGGAGAGGAAAATTCTGCACTTGGACTGTAAGTCACAGCAGATGCGAAACTGCTCTTCCTTCGAAAGTCACCTTTCTTTCTCCAGTAGGAAGTTAGTCCATCAAGCAGATACAAGCATGAGGAACAGCGAATGCTACAGCTGTGCCAGATGTAGCAATACCAATAGCTGCACTGACTGAAGAGCAGAGAAACTCCCAGCAAGTGTCAAGAACCTCCAGCTATGACTCTGTATAGTAGAAGCTGTACACATACATGTATTTTCACGTGGAAGCCTGGGGAAAAACAACCTATCCGATTGTCCTAAGGGTGAGTTGGGCAAGCTGCCTGCCTTTTCTTGTTCCACAGCTAGACAAGCTGGGTGCCATGATGAGTTGCAACAGCTGTGCAACAGCTAAAAGTGAAAGGCATACTGTAAATGTAGTGTAAAACCTTTTATAGCGGGACTTACTTAAAAGAAAAAGATTCCCTAGTGAAGCATCCAGATATAGAACTGGTGTTTAATTACTCCCAGCCCCTGCCTTATGCAAGGAAGCTTTTATTTGTCCTTAGTTCCCTCTGTTCCATCTAAACCACATATTTCTGTGGTTAGTTACAGCAGCATGCCCAGCATTTCAGCAGAGTTAGATGAGTAGCAGACACTCAATCCTGGCCTGGACACTGCACCATTGCTCAGCTTATAAGGACGTGACTCAAGCAGAAGCCAGCGCTTACTGAATTCACACCTCCCAGGAGCATCCAGCCTGTACAGGAGCCTGTAAACATAACTTCTATGGAGAAACAGCCCCATTTCTGTTACTTCTTCCATGCCAAAATGGATTCTATTCCAAGGATGGATATGCAAGAAAGAGAATTCAACCTGCCTTCTAGGACATGTCAGTTACACACAATTCCACAGAGGAGTTTTTGTTTATTCATTTCATTTACATCAATATGAATTTCTTTCAGTCAAATAGGAATAAAAAAAGTAGTCATCCCTGGAATTTCAGAGTTTACAGTTCAAAAGAATGTATATATATAAAAATTGTTACTGTAGACTTATCACAGGTGAAATCTGCAACCAGAGGTACAAACATAAGCCACGACACTGCTGTTCTTGTCCTGTTAATACCATGAGATGTTTTCCTTATACTCTGTACACTCAGTTCCCCCTTTTTTCCCCCACCATAAATTCACTGGCATAGGTTTAGTCTCTTAAATACAGCTTACCTGAGTAAGTCTTCAAGATTCCTCAACAGCTGGGACTTGAAAGGGAGAATAACTCCACCAGTACAAGGAGCAGTATTAATAGTTGCAGCTGCTTCATCTAGCCAAGCCTTCTTCCCCTTTTTATTGCATCATATTCCAGCTCTGCTTAACAGCTTCTACACACAGTCTGACAGCACATGTGGTATTGTACATGCTTTATTAAAATGGTACTCGTATTTACAATATCTGCAGAAACAATCCCTCCCAAGTCTTGCATTCAGACAGACACACACACAGACACACGCGCGCAACGCCCCTTCACTCTACGGGGGTGTGAAGGCTATGCTCCCAAAAGTTAGGCAGCTTCTGGAAGAGGAGGAAGGGAGACTTTTTTGTGTGTTTGTAATTCATTAAAAAGAAGCATGGGAGTATGCATTTGGCCATCACAATGCTAATTTAAGTATATGTAGTATTAACATATGGCAGTAACACTGAGTACTCCTCTTTTACATTCTATACACAGAATGACATCAAGGTTTTCCAGTCAACAGAACATTCCAATTCAGTCTCACTGCTGCTTGTAGTGACTATGAAACCGCAATTTGGGGGCTGTCCCTTAAAACAATTCAAGTCTATGTAAGCGAAATAAGGCACAATTAATATTTGATTTGATTTGATTTAGAGGATGGGAAAAAGGGGGAGAGGCAGGCTTCAGATAATAGTTGTTGCAGAAGAAACTTTTTTACCCAATCCTTTTGAGAAAAGGATGAATTTTATCCCCATCCTAATCTACACGGACTTCTCTTAGAGAACTGAAGTATTCTGCCGGGCTACTAACGCCCACATACAAAACAAAATTGGAAATTCACATTTTTAACACCGGCTTCAGTAGCCTAACCTACTGATGCTGATGAGGATGAGTACATCTTTCTTTAATGCTGAAGGAGAAGACACACACAAAACAAGATTCAAACCTTCCTCTGAGCTTGAAGACTCACGTCTTTTAGAGAGCTTGTAAGATACACTAGTTGAAGGCTTCAGCTTACTGATAAAAAGGAATAGCATGTTTGCCTTTAAATCCCTGGCCCCTCTTCACTAACGAAGCCTAACCAGACATTACAAATAAACTGCAACAAAAAATTTGGCAGCACAAAGAATGTCTAGTATTCAAAT
The DNA here is from genome assembly GCF_000691975.1 of Corvus brachyrhynchos. Taxonomy (NCBI): domain Eukaryota; kingdom Metazoa; phylum Chordata; class Aves; order Passeriformes; family Corvidae; genus Corvus; species Corvus brachyrhynchos. The sequence continues at coordinate 1,783,699 of NW_008238452.1, read as the reverse complement.
CTTCATTTGTGAGTATATTATTTTCCTTGTACAAAACCTGTTGAATGTTTTTCCGCAGCAGATGAACTGTACCCAAAGATGCAGGACATTCTGTGATGGGGAGTAAGAGGTTGCAGTTCCGAAGGCCCCTGACTTTGGTTGTTTACAAAGTTCATTCCTGTTTAGTGTGATCCTTGGTATCTTCCTCATCTGTGTATTCTGATGGTTCTTCCCCTGGTTTTAGGAGTCTACCTACGTAGTCATATTTTTCTGAAAGAGATTTATGATTCCATTACAATTAAATACAGCTGCATTTGCTTGCTAGCCCATACTACTGCAAATTCACTTTTTCTCCTACACACTACAGTTCTAAATCTCAATCATTGAAATTGATGGTAATTTAGCAGCAAGCTTGGCCTCCTAAAGCAATCTTTCTACCATTACTTTCTGTAACTGTGAGTACTTTGTTTCCATTCTCCTCTAGCTGATCAGGCAAGATTTATCACCCAAGGGCTAAAAACTGCTGCTCTTCAATTCTTCAGCCCGTTTTGATTTCAATTAGTGTGAAAAATGATTCCCCCTCCCTCCAGAAGCATACTTCCATACTTGTCAGAAATTATTTCAAGACAAACTCATTCAACCTTTTATCTTTAAACAACTTTTAGTCCTACTGATAATTTCATGGCATCCACAGCCAACAACCTCGGGGAGGAGTTCCACCAGCTAGGCTGATGAGATTTGAGAGTGAAATTCTGTGCTGAAGAGCGAAGAGAACAGTTTTCTTGTATAAAATTAAAAGGTTAAAAAAGCTGTAGTAAAATATAGTGAAAACCCCTCTGTGGAAGAAAGGCTTGAAATCCCTGGTCTTTTCTTAACAAAGTTACATTGCACACACATTAGGGGGGACATCGCTGCACTCTACAACTTCCTCACGAGGGGACAAGGAGGGGCAGACACTTCTCTGTGGTGACCAGTGACATAACCCTCAAGTTTTGTCAGGGGGGGTTTACGTTGGGTGTTAAGAGAAAGATTCTTCACCCAGAGGGTAGTTGGGCACTGGCACAGGCTCCCCAGGGTCACAGCACAAGCCTGACGGAGTTCAAGAAGTGTTTGGACAATGCTCTCAGGCACAGGGTGGGATTCTTAGGGATGGTCCTGTGCAGGGCTAAGAGTTGAAATCAATGATCCTTGGGGGACCCTTCTGACTCAGCATAGTCTGTGATAATATTACTGTCAACACCTCTTTAAAAGCTTCCCCAAGCCCAAATCAGTCATTTTTATTAAAAGCATTTCCTTAAGCTGATAATTTGAGAATTTACCTTTAAATTGCATTTCCCATTCTCTTACACTTTCCATCTGTACAGCATTTAAGTCCGATAGGTCATCATATTCATCTCTGAGTGCATCTTTATCTAGACAGAAAGTTGCTAGTCCCCTGGAGGCATCTCTGCCAGCAAATATTCCATATGGACCCTCTGGAAACAAAAAGACAAAATTGATACCTTCACGTCTTTGTTTATGGTGACCAAATCTCAGTTCCTTACGCCGTCTGCCAAAGCCATATATTAAATTTCTGCAGTGATGGGAACAGCAGCAGTTTCAATGCCATGGCTGTTTGACATTCAACAGCACTGCAATTCAATCTTTAATATCACTAGGAGATAAAGTCTGCTGAGAGAAGCAGAACCAGGAAAATAGCTTTGAAGGGATATCTGGAAAAATCCCTGTCAGTTGATGCAAGCCAGTTGATGCAAATTCCAAAGGGACCAGAGGCTGGAATTCAAAAGAAATATACTTCTATTAAGCAACACATTGAATATTTACAAGTCAGCTATAAACAGAAGCAAACTGCACAGACAGCTTAATTAGAAATCCATTATTATAAATAAATAGAACGTAGGAGGGCTAATTAGTGATTTCACTTCACTGATAGAATTGCAAGAGCTTTCTACATCTTTTGTGACATTTCTTACTTCTGAGGATATCATCTCACTTATTTTGGGCAGCAGATTCCCCACACCCTTAGCCTGTAATGCTCTTGAAAACAGCACAAAATTGTCACATTAGGAAAATAATGCACCTGCTTCCTCTGTACTTTTTGAGAAGTGCAAAGCAGCACAAATATCCCAATAAAATTTTGAGCAATGACTGTGAAATAAACATTACTACCAAGACAAATAGATGATTTGCAAACCAACAATTTGCAGGATAATTTGGCTTTCCCAAATTTTAATTAACTGAAAGAACTTTAAGCATATTGTTATTTTAGATTTTCTTGACCGAAAACCAAAGACCTTAAATTCAGATCAATTAAAAAAACCCAAACCAATACAAGAAAAAAAAAACCACTTTAAAATTTTCTGCAGTAACTGCAGCAGCCTAGCACCACAGAGTACCCAAGGCTTGCTACACCGTGCTCCCTACTTGGTGATGACCAGGCCAGAACCCTTCTCTGGCTTACCTCTCAACAGTGGCCGTCAGCCTGAAGAAAAGGCAGCACCCATGGGCAAGAATGAACACAATCAAGTGGCAACACACTGTCCTTCACCCCCTCCATTGCCTGCTGGAGCACCTCAGACCTCTTCTGCACCAGGACGAGCCATGAGGAGTCATTCCAAAAGGCTGGTTCCTCCCAGGCTGCTTGCTCCAGCCACCACACCTATCTGCTCTTGCCAGGCACTGACTCCAGGGCTGAGACAGAGGCTGAACACAGCAGGAAGAACTCCTGAAGCAGGGAACCCCAGTACCATACGGATTAGAAGAAACTACGTCCTCACCAGAACTGATGTCGTCTCTCCACCCCGGAGTGCTTGGCACTGTTAACTGCTTACAGCCAAACCTGAGAACAGAAGGTTGTCCTGTGTGCCAAAGACAATTCCCTTGTCTCTCTGGAAATAAACCAACCGATTTCAAAGCACAGTTTCACAAGAAGTAGGTATTAGAGAATGAACTATCAGCTGGAAGTTTGCACTGTACCACTCTGACCATAATGATGAACAGCATCTCTGTGCTCATCCTTTCGGGTATTTAGCTCCAGGAACAGTGTTCACAAGAACTACCTCAGGGATCAGGGACTACAGGTACAGTACTTCAGAGGAACAAAGTCTAGAGGGGTATCTTTCCTATTTGCATCCTGAATTAGGTATTTATTTGAAAAGCAAGATTTAGAGACTGAAATCAATCCTACACCAACACACTCTGCGTGCTCAGTCACTTCCACAGAACAGGCTAAGAGGCAGCAAAGACCATCATCTGCAACACAACACAGAGTTTCTTCAAACAAAAAGTCCTGCTGCAAGCAAAACAGCAATCATTCAAGTGATCTTGTTTTTGATGTTCTGATTGAAGAACAGGGGACCTATAAACAGGTCTTACGAACACCACAATTAGTAAATCCTTAAAGCAATTATAAATTGTTAATTAGTGGCCCCACCAACAGTATGCTGTTCCTGGTTTTTCCTTTCTCTGAAGTGTTTCAAGCAAATACGTCCATAAATCCTACTATTTGCACAAGGTATTTTCCAAAGTCTGGCTAATCAGAGAGTAGCACCCTGCTCCCCTTCCCTTCTACCCTGCATTTAGTGGTTAATGGAGTTTCACAGCACCTGCTGAGATGCCACCTCTTGGTCCACCAGCTTGATTCCAATTATTTGTATTAAAAAGAGAATGATATTATATTTATCTGTATCAAGCACTGAACGTTCTTAAATCTCAGTAATACACTTAATTGAAAGTATGAAAGATTTTAGAATTCATCAGCTTGCATTAGGATTAATGGATGCAAATTTTCTGCAAGTATCTTGTAATCTCAGATGCTATTACACCAATATCTCTTTTCTTTTCTAAAATTGAATTTGAATGTTAACATTCCAGAATGTTTACTGCAGAAGTATTCAGAAGTCAAAGAGGAATCATCAAGCCAGGTCCAAGCACTCAATGGAATGCTAACTTGTAAAATCCAACCTTTGGACTCAGTAGACAGCATTTTAAATTCCAGCTCTGCAAATGTAACTTAGAAATGTGTCCTATTCTTTAATCCTCTACCAAAAGGTAAATACTGAATTGTGACTATTAATAAATGGTGTAAGCTTGGCTTCACCTGAGCTGCTAAGCAGAAGTTCAGAGATCCCAGTATGAGCAATCTACTTCAAGATTTAAAGCTTCCATTCAGGTGCTTCTACACAGAGTTTAAGTACAGTATTTTATATGAATACAAAACATACAGTTCTGGGGTTCTGCTCTAAACCCTAGTCTATTACTCACTTTTATATCAAATACTGGTGCAACAGTCTTAAAAAGGTATTTTGCATATCAGATTTCATTGCACTTGGAGAAGTGTCCAGGAAGGTGCCAGCACATAAAACCCCAGGGAAAAATATCCTTCAGGAACATGACTCTGAGGTAGAGACATCAGTGCAATCCTAGACACACTCCCACAGAGTTCTTTCACGGTCTGATGCAAGCCCTACCCACAGTCCTTCTTTCCTTTCCTTTTGTCTGCCCACCTATTTAGCCTGGCTCCTGCTGTAAATAATTGATTGCAGCATGACATGACAGACATGCTGAAGAGAGGGCAGGAAGAGCAGCTTGTAGCACAGGTATATAAACCAAAGCAAGTTTCTGAAACCGTATCACAAAATTTCAGTGGGTTTTTTTCCTATATCCCCACATTAGCTATTTCACAGTCAAATATGCCTTTAAAAATTCTCCTCCCACCCCTATTTGGCATACCTCAACAACAGGAGTCAGGGAAGTGTCAAAACCAATTAAAACACTCCTGCTACACTTTACTTGGTTATATGGAGGTACGAGTCTTCCATAAAGGAAAACTGTTCCTTTAAGAATGCTTTTCCTCCCATCATGGCTTTCACATATTAAAGCACTCTGTTTCAGAGCCTTTGTTTATTTTAGCCCTGAGACCAGTTATCAAGCCCATGTATTTGCCTGCCTATCTCCACATCTGTACCTCCATGTTCATGCACCATATTTCCCCTGTATAAAGTCCTCATCGATCTTACAACTCCACCTTGTATAAAGTACACCCTTCTCGAAGCTACAACACATGCAAAACGTTGCTACCCACCACCTGCAGAGCTTCACTTCCCTTCAGAATCCAGTTAAGAATCTAGCAGCCTTGATGAATTTGACATCCTGTTCCAGCCTGACACTTGTCTTTATTCACAATAAACTGGGTAGCTTGAGAATTGGTGAAGTCAAAGTCTCTTCAGACAACAAAAATGCACTTAAGATTTCTGCATCTCATAGTGCTGTTTTGGTTCGCTAATTAAGATTTAATTTCTCTTTGCAGACAAGGAATAATCTATTCAACCTAAAGCACCATATTAAAAATTTTGAACCATGAAGTTTGTATTTGGAAGCACTACTTCTAATCACTTCCTCCAAAACAGGCTAAACTGCATCTTGGAACAGCACACATTTCAATTTCCAGCCAGTTTGGCCAATAGCTCCCCCAGCAAAACCTATGCTGGTATCCAACTTCAGAGTATATCCCTGGTTGCCAAAGAGGCTCTCTGACCATTTCAGTTCAGTAGCAGCTTTGTGGAACATCCCAGACTATTACTCCAACACCAGCAACAAAGGTGAACGTTGTACACTGAACTTTGGATCACTCCAAGGGGCAGCACGGGGACTACACCACAGATAGCCACATGTGGACTTTATAGCTAATGAAGTGATAGGTAAGCTAAGTACTCGTTTTCACAAGGTCCATGTGATTTCTCTAAAGAAGCCACACAGGTTAACAACAAGATTCATTTTTAAACCAGCAGCTTTGGTTTCTTCAAGTAGTCAAAAAGCACTTCAAAGCAATCACCAAATATGCATCTGTGGGATCCATACAGCTACTGTAAATAAACCCCAGTTTTGGCTGAAGCTCAGATACTCATGGACAACATTTGTTAATCTGCAGACAAGAATAAGGACTAATCTCCCCTTTAATGTGAACTAGAGCAAAGGGAGACAGGCTACAGAATTTTTAACAACTGCATTATTCTATGACTTTGCCTGCTTCTTCCACTCCAAATTGAAGTGAAAACTTCACTGGCTGTTTCAAATTTTCTATCTGAATCCTGACATGTGCTTATTCAGTTTGTTGCATTTTTCACGAGAGAATGAAAAAGCTGAAAGTTAGACTAAGCCATTTGGAGATGTAGCTTGAAAGCAGAAGGCTTCTAACAACATTTATCACTGGGAATTCAAGGTGACATAATTTTAACTTTACTGCTCCAGATTTACATGAAAGGAAAGATGTGGGTCAAATTTAAGTTACAACTTGCATGGAAAGTAGGAGACCAATCCACATGCTAAAATGGGAACTCTACAGATGTGAAGTCTATGTGCTAAGATGGGAACTGCCTAGAAACAGGGGTCTAAACCTTACTGCTCAGGCACAAGGCCAGAGAGTCTCACTCTCTCTTTTGCTTACTTGCTTTTTAACTCTGAAAACAAAATGTGCAAGAATCAATGACCCAATTTCAACTGAAGGGGCAGACAACAAGCATTGCTAAGAGAGCATGTAGTTCAGCAGTCAGGAGCTTTCTGGAAGATAGTTGCATTCTTGAGAAGGACCAAGATTCCACATCTTGGTTTAGTGAGAAATGCTCTGACCACTAGTTTATTCCCTAATAAGACAAGCTGGCCAGGTTTTTTGGTTCAGTGAGAGCAATGCTGCTGTGTACTGGATTTAACATCTACATATCACTAACAAGGATGTCCCTATCACATTTAATATATCCTGCTTTGAGTGTACCTGCTTGATCAGGCCCCACAAATGTCAGGTGACTCAATGATCTCAGAGCTTTTTTCCAGCCTAATCAATTCTGTGACTGGAACATCATTGGTTTCAATAGGAACCAGGAATTTACACAGACCTCTTATCAAACACACAGTTGTTCAAATTTTAAGGAATATACTGAGCTTGTGAAAAAGGGAAAAAGAAATTTAAAAAACAAGAAAGAGAGAACTGACAGACACACAGAGCAGAAGCAGAGGAGACAGAGTGCTGATCTTCCTGCACAAAACCACTTTACTGCTCTCCATGAACACGGCCTGGAGGCTCAGAACAACCTCCATCCTGGCAGCAAAGGCACTACTCCCTTTGAGCAGAAGGAGGGAAACAATCTCTCACCAATATGCCTGCATACACCTTTTAGTTTTACTGCTTCTGGCTGGAACTCCACTTCTTTATCCAGAAATGCTATTTCCCTGAAAAGCTGAATCCCAAGGTGAGAGACACCTCTACTACATAGACAACCAAAGAGCTGACAAACATCAGAACCACTAAGACCTCATGCACTTTACAGAAGGCATTTCTTTCCCCCAGTCTTATCCTCTGTACTTATCTGTAACCCCTCAGCCTGTTGTGTTCTTAAGATAAGGCCACCCGTAACAGTATTCTCCACATACAACATATGTAGTGTCCCTCCTGCAACACTTCACTCTAACCATACCCTTGGAAAGGATGGAAAAGCACCATTGCCATGTGGTCAACAGAGACACAGTGAAATTTACAGCACTCAGTTCCGAAGGAAGTCTAACACCATCAGATTATTTTTATACAAATTACCAGAAAAAATGATGCTGTTTACTACAATGAAATAAAGGCAGTTTTCCCTTCACAGAAAATGAACTATGATGGCATATTTTTTGTGGAAGGAACTACTACTATCTAATCTATTCTTCTTGGCAAACTTGGAAAATCAGGAATCTTCATGACATCGTGAAAGATGAGTGGGATGAGAAATGAGTTGACAGTGACAACATACTGCAGTGAAGGAAAGTCAGGAAATTGATTCTTTTAAGATCATGAAACATTAAGAACCAAGAAGTGACGCAAACAGTTGCATACTCAGGGTTGCACATAATCTTGCTTTGTCATGCTCAAAGATGCATATTTTTCATAAATGCACAAAGTATTTGCTAAGTTAATCAAAACCTGTTTAAAGCATTACCTTGGCATGCAAATTTAAATGCTAAATACTAAGATTTGCTGACATAAAGTACTTTAACTCTTACAACGCTCTTCTACTGACAAGTTTACAACCTGAAATCTTGATGCAAACAAGCACAAAGTTCAATGCAACAATAAATGAAAAGTAAAAATCTGTCCCTCACTATAAGATATAAAACCAACACAGCACACACAAAAGGTATTAATGACTAGACCCTAAGTCATGAGATGTAATTACAGATGGGAAATCATCCTAATAGAGGTTCTCTGACAGTCTGGTTATGTGATATTTTTAACAGTGAACCACTAATTGTTTACTTTATTTCTTTTGGAGCTTGTGGATGATAAAGGGAAAGGCAATTAATTAGATTTAATAATCAGTCAAAGCATTCTAGGTCACTTACTCATCTGGGCACAAGCAGAAGTGGCATTTAATACACCTAAGTGAAGTCTTGAAACAAATGGTGTATTTGCAGGACAGAGCAGCATTTTGGAAAAGAACTTGGCAAGTAAAGTTTCAAATTAAGAGCTCAATGTAAGCAAAGTGGTTTTTGGAAGCACAGACTGTTATACGTACAGCGTAACCCTTCCTTGCTCTTAGCTGAAATACATAAAGACATACCGAAGACTAACATAAACTGTGGAAGGCTTAAAGAAGACAACATGAGAAAAACAAAAACAAAAACAAATTGGGAAACATTTGGATTAAATGTTAGAGAAAATGAAGTTTTCAGTTCATGGCTGTTTGAAAGGATGGCTTCAACAGTCTACCATTACTTAAAAATACCTTAACTGTATGGACGTAAAGGGCTCTTCAATGAAATGGACCAAAGCGTAACAGGATTCACTGGACAAAACTTAAAACCAGGACAACTTTGAATAAAATCAGAAGTTTGGTGGAAACTTTGATGAAATCTCCACTGTTGGACAAAAATCTGGACTAGATGACTCTTTTGTGCATTTTAAACCTTCTGCTATAAGTAGAAAAATAAGGAACATCTTGGCATCCAAACTACACTGAAGGAGAAAATACAGACCTTACTATCAAGACATGAGAAGCCACTTGAGACAGGTTATTCAACATTAACCCAGCACTCCAGACTTGCTGAAGACCAACAGTGAGCCCTCAGCCACTGCTTTCCACTGCCTCCAAAGCTGAAGCACTCTTTCTTCACATCAGTACCTCAACAAACTACTAACTGCCCACAGTCAGAAACTGAAATATCAGCAAAGCCCATGTTCTCAGCTCTTTCTTCTGTTAAAATTTGGCCATGCTTGTTGGTATGCTTTGCACTTCCCTTGCCACACTCCAGCTATGAGACATGAAATTGCCATGAGAACTGCTGTGGGCATCTGGCTACTCTGGCTGGAGCCTTTCTGAAAAGATCTCAACCAGCTGTAGGAGACTTTTCCACCTGAACTCTTCTCAGGTCTTTAAGGCCTGCAAACTATTTATTAGTATTTTTCTTTTCAGCCACAAAACAGTTGCAAGAAAAAAATCCCTAATATGTCTCCAAAGAGGGAAACCATGTCAGGACAATTCAAAAATCAGCACATTTGGCAGAGAACACACAGCTGATGATGCACTGGTTGAGCTTTACATGCAACACCCCAAGTTACAGATCTGATAGACGAAAATGATGTCACTTCTGTTAGAAAAAGGCAATCTTTCACTACAGGGACAAAAAAAATAAAAAGCCTTTGTCCCTCTTCACGAAAAGCTAGAAGCACTGCTTTTGAGGAAACCAGCTGCTACCAGTTATCAAAAAGCAGATTGATGTCCTAGAACATTAAGTTTTAGCTTCCTCATAATAATAGGCTTCCAGAGGTTGACAGTGTGAACCACTGATGGTATCTAGAGAGGAGAACCTAACATTTGACTGAAGTTTGATACACAAAAGGGAGAAAGTGAAGGTTTAGATCAGGGTTCAGTATTATTTCACGGAGCACTCTGTCAGCTTACTGGTGTTTTAAGTTGCATGCAGCATATGTATTACCTGCATTTTATGTCAGCTCACAGGTCTCACTTTAAAAACCCCTAAATAAGAGAGACAAAAGAACTAGCCTGATTAAATGTCATGAAAGCTGCAGCTCACCAGGCTACATTTTCTCAGCTTTACTGGTTAATAAACAATATAAAGCATGGCAAGGTACTTCAGATTCCATTGTGAACTTCTACAGTAGCCAGCGAAAAAAGCATTTTGATTCAATTACAGCAGTTTCAATTTCTGCAGTTGGCATCACAAACTTTGAGGGTGAAGTAGTTACAAAATTCTAGCCCAGTTCAACCACAGAACTGCTTGTCCCTTCCCCGCCAAGAACCAAAGACTTGTAACATGACAGCTCTGTATTTTTCTTTTTGTAACCCCAATTATTAAATAATAATAAATGATTACTTAATTTGAACTATTTCCTGGGGGAGTGGGAGGCATCCTCTCTCCCCTCCATCCCTCTCACAAGGCAGACTGCCATGCCTACTATGAAAACTCCTGCATAGTTTGATTAGGTCAAGTTTTTCAAACCACCATTGTTTAAAGAAGAAAATTATCAGCAGTCATAACCCTCATTTCCTTTGGCATCAGTTGTGAACACAGTAAGTTTACCCACCTCATTATTAAGAATGCTGTTTATCATGAGAAAATATGCTGCAGTTTCACAGTGTACAAGCTGAATACAAAACCAGAACATTTCTTTGAAGCTTACTTTTCTGAACCTTTGAAATACACATTTCCTCTCCGAAGAGGAGTGGTCTGTCTGTCTGTTTACGAGATTGGCTTGATTTCCACTCTTCCCAACAGCAGCAACATACTAGTCCCAGAGCTCTCCTTGCCTGTCTCTATCCCGACTAAAAGTCATACTCAATATGGCATTTACACCTAAATAAATAACCAGCTGTTTGGTTTCCTCTCCTGAGCCGTAAGCGCTACAACGAAGAAAGCACTGCTCAGCTGCACTTGAGAAACCTACTAGAAGAGACAGAAGGGAAAAAAAAAAAAAAAATAGAATTAACCATGGCACATCCAAATCAAGGCATCTGGGAAAATGACGGCTGCCTGAGGACAACCCAGACCCGCTGAGCATCACCAGTGTAAC
>NW_008238452.1:1750978-1771469 GCF_000691975.1 Corvus brachyrhynchos | reverse complement strand
TCGGGTGGCACAGGGCCGGTCTGTGAGGCGGAGGAGGCGAAGCCTTTGGAGTCGGCTCAGGGGGCTGTTGGGTGCACTTCGCTGCCGAGGGTAAACGTACCCTTCCATTTTTGGCTGTCAGAAAACGGGGTGATTGCTAACAGAAGGCTGATGCAGTAGGGTCACCTCCCGTGCTGTGAAATACATCACTGGCAGCACATAGATGGCTCTCGTATACCTCCTTACACTACCCGTGCTCGGGGGTGAGTTTGCTCAGTTACGCGAGGAGAAAGACTTCTTAAGGGTTTTATTATTTCCAAGGGGAGAGAGGATGCCTGTAGATCGTCTCAGTAGGGCACCTGCAGAGAAGACAAAAGACCGGAAAGCAGAATTTAGCCCTTCTGCACCTATCACTTTGTGAACGTGTTCCCAAGCAGCCCTGACCATCTCATGGGATAATACAGAAGAGCTGCTCTATGGATGTGTAGCAGGGCCCAGGGAATGTAAGCCTGGCTCAGCAACTCTCTGCGGCTGGTACAGGGAGTACTTCGTACTTGAGAAACGCTGTTACTCGACGTAACTCCGTGGTGCTGAAGCATCCCTGCCTAATACCAGCTTTAGGAGAAATTCACTACCATGTAACTCGCTTGGAAAACTCAGATGTTTTTCTGGGAAGACAGTGCAAGGGACTAAACCCAATGGGAAATGAACACTAAGGATACTTGGCATTTACATGAAGCCCCGAGTTTTCAACACCCTGTGTAATGATTTAGGTGCTTAATCTTGTGCCCTCTGAGCCGGTTCGGTAATGACTACCTCTGTGAGGAAACAGGATAAAGTTCTTGCTAGTTAAAGACCTGCAATTAAAATACTTACCACTATTCTCCTTAACCCAGCAGGCTCTATTTAATACATGTATAAGTAAACACTATTAAGAAAGTCCTTTTATGTGAACAAGTCACAGCTCGATTGTGGTTAACAACAGTTTTTATTACAGAATTATAACATGTTTAAATTGTCTGGGCACAGCTATGGTGCAGATCAGAAAAAGATGGAGTTGCAGCTGTATCTCTGGATTTCCTTCCCTCCTAAGTTTGATACAGACCTTTCCCCATCATCTTAATGTGTTCTCTTAACTTCCTTTGTATTTCAAAGATGGGTTCAGAAAACAAAAACAAGTGGTAAGAGATGTGAAGTATTTTTACCCATCTTCCTAAAAAGACCTTGCCTCTAAATTCATCCAGAATGGCTAAATCATTCTACATGTTTCTTTGAAAACCTGTGGTTTCCCACTGCATGAATGCCGTGGTGTGCTCAATCCTGGCAGGAATACTTTAAGAAATTGATGTGGCAACTTCAACCGTTCATTTTAATCTTCGTTTCTTCGGTTCTGGATGCCTTCTTAAGAGATTATGTTGCTACCTGGGGTTGGCTGGGGCACCTTGGCTTAGGTTCTGTGAGCCATGGTGGCTATTTTTGATCCCCAGATAAGAGCTGGAAACCAAGAGGAGTTTCAGGAACCTGCCCTAAGGAAATAAAATAATTTAAAAGACCACATTTAGAAGAGTTGTACTTGAAGGAATTTAAACACCAGAAAACAGACAACTACTAAATAAATCTGGATTAGACTATTTCCAAACCTGTCAAATTTTATTATGGTGCTGTTAGCTTGACCTGCCAGAGAAATGCCAGAAAACACAGTTTCTCCACTATGACTTTCCAGTGTTTCTTCCTTGCCTGACTGGTTTGCCAAGACAAAAAGTCTGTCCCTGTACAGTGTAAGAGTTACACAACTCATAAATGGTCTCGAAAAGTCTCTCAGCGTTACTGTGCTGCTTCTGCTGTTCTTTACCTGCCCTTCTCAGTGATTATTTAGGTGTGAACAAATCTTACTTGGATCTAATTGACAGCCAGCTGTCATAGATCCTGATCCATGATTGGGAAGCCCAGGTATAGCTAATGTATATAATTGCAGGTGTCAGGGGAGTAATTGCAGCAATATGATTGAAGGAGTGAAAGGAAAGTTGGGCACTGTGGGTTTTCTGTGGGGAGAAAACCCTCAGAGTTTTTCAAATTCTGAAATCCATGCACAGCTAGTTCACTCATATGGATTTGATCTGAGGAGCAAACAAAATAGTAATAATATTTATATATGACAGTTTCCCATGAAGTGCTTAGTAAGCCCTGAAAAAATGTATGAAAGAGGTTTCTAATTACAGATGTTATATCTTTGGTTGTTTTTGAGTAATTGTTTAATTTTACAGGGTTCTTTTTCCCTAAGAAAATTTGAAGAACACCTAGAAAGTGAATAACTCATCACTATATTCACACACAGTTCTTGTTCTGCTTCCTCATCTTCTGGATAACTTATCCATTAGGAGGTGAATGCCTCAACTCAGAGTTACACTGTTCACTTTTTCTTTTCAAACACTGCTTATTACAGCCTCTGGAAAGAGGACTGAACTGAGGGAAAAGCACAGGGAGAGCACAGATTTATGAACAGAAATTGAACTCTGACACCAGCCACTCTCATGGCTGAGGCCTATTTTCCATTGATTTTGAAGCTGAAGAAACATCTCTTATCGCACAAGGACAGGCTACATTCGGGATAGATTAGGAGGTGGACTGTGTGTGAAGTAATGTAGGGATTTCTGAATACATTTGGAGTCTCAGAACAATCAATCAGCTCCATTGATTTGGGGTATTTTTAAACACATCTTAATGTATGGGATGCACTGACAATTTTGTTTTAAGCTGATACAGCTTGGAAACATTGATGAGGTCAGTGCAATGTTTGATGTCTTATTTCAAAATTGTACCTGCCCGAATTCCTTTACACATATTTATTTTATATTTATTTGAAGTTCTACATGTAGACCTATCTAAAATTGTTTAATATCATGTCTTATAATGAAGGACTGCTGAATTATTCAGGAATTTCATTAAAAAATTTGAAAATACAGTATGAACAGTCACGTAACAAAATTCATATTGGCCTACTGTGATGGTTTGGGCTAGGATATTTCTCAGACTTATTGGTATGGAGCTCAATTTTTCATTGGTAAAAAAGCAACTGTTATTTCTTAGTCTTTATAAATGGTGTTTTTCATTTTAACTCTTGGGATAATCCTTGTAAAATGCTGTTGTGTTTACACGTACATACTGTTTTGTAGGATCAAAGCGAAGGAACCAGTGTCTCAAGCCAACATAAATTGTTTTAGCCATATCTGTTACAGTGTTGGTTTTTCATGGAAAGATTGGCTTCTGTAAAGGGCAAAAGCCGTTTAAGCAGTTGACATAGACGTTTATGGCGCCTATTCCATCCCAAAGTCCACCTCTTTATCGAGGAGGGAGAATGGTAAATACACAACCAAGTGTTCATGTGTCATAGCAGTGACCTGTGTATTTTAAATAGGCACCATTCATACCATTCGATGCCTTTTCTTCAGTGTGGTGTCGTAATGTAGAACTGCATCATTCACACGTAATGGGAAACAGATTGAGGTAGAGTTGTCATGATAATTAGACCTCTTCACTGGACAAAGTGTGGCAGGGTTCAAAGTCACCAAAAGTCAGTCTGTCCTTGTCAGTAATTTTTTTTCTTCTCCTTTTTGGAGGGGTGTGTGTGAAAACTGTGCGCACACATACAGCTCCAGTTCTTTGGCAAGCAGCCATAGGAAGGAGTAAACTGTTGAGGTCCTCTGTGGCAAAATTCATGTTCATTTCAGTATTTGCCCTTTGTATTTTTCTATTTTTGATAAGGAAAGGGGAGGAAGTTGAGGAATACAGTCAGATTTTGCTTATCAGGTAGGATCATTTACATCAGCAACTCATCAGTAGCCTTTGCTGCTTTCTAATAAATACTACCTACAGACCTATTGCACAGCCAGAATTTTGATTGATTTGATGAATAAGGTGAGTTTTGCTGGGTCATTTCTGTTACTAACACTCACATTCACTGATACATGGTCATGGTATTGTCACCAGAGTCTACAAAACCTTTCCATTGGCTGAAGACATTCCTCTACCAGAACAGAACACCTTTTCTTTTCGTAGACAGCACAGCCTTTGTGTTACAGTTTGTAAACTGGGGCCTTTATCAGAGAGAAGCCTGACAATATTTTTCTTTGGAATCTCAGATCAACAAATTCTCTTTCTCTAATTTTGCAGGTGCTCAGAGAATGGAAGGGCCTGTTAGGAGACTGAGCAAAGCCACTGGTACAGATAGCAAAAAACTGTATCTCATTCCCAGTGACATTGCTGTGGAGATGCCGAAGAGGAACACCAAATTCCAAACTTGCGGCAGGTACAACAGGAACAAAGGACGAGAAACTGACAACTTAATGGCATGAGGAAAAATGAGGAAAGAAAGCACTTGCTAGAAGGGCAACAAATAGTTTCCAGCATCTAAACTTTATGTGCAGATAAAAATTCTATAAAGACTAATTACAAGGTCCCTGAGCACTGACTTGTATAGTGGAGCACTTAAAAGTTATGACAGTGCATTTACAGAGTTTATTTTCACAGATTTCACTTTAGGTTTGGTCTGCCAAACTCTACTAGGTAGTTAAGACGAGGGTTTTGTTTAGCTGACAGAAGGTTTGATAGCCCTGTTCTTAAACATTTCCTTTTGTATGTTTTTAATGTCAATGAAGTTGTTTATTCAGACATTTTTTGTTCACTTAGTGATAAAGCAATGGCCATTATGCCAGAATTTTTGAAGAAGAGTAAAGCAAGCCAACCTGTAAGATCAGATATAACAGCATCCCATGCTCACAGAAAAGCACAGGCCAAGATTTATGTTTAATTTGACATGTCATCTAAAAAAGCAATCAACCCTTACCTGGTGGAAACCTTACAATGATTGTGGTGCTTTACAGCAGAAATTTATGGCTACCTAAGCTAAAGTTTTTTAAAGAAGAAGCACCACAGGCCTCTATAAAACCTCATAACATACAGACATGGTGGTTCCAAACCATTTTTCTAGCACCAGACCACCCCATATATCAGCAATAAACTACTCCCTAAAATGGCCTCATCTGAATGCATGCAGTCATTCTAATTTTAGTCTTCCTGATTTCTTTTCAAAAGCATGGATGCTTCCCAGAAGTGTGAGTCAGCTCAAACCAACTCCTAGCAAAAGTTTACAAGATCCAAACCTTGTCAGAGTCCTCACTTTCAGTTTCTCAAATGAAATGAAGTAGGCTACAGACAAGTGTAAACTGTTGGTAGCATAAAAGGAAGTGTTGTCCTGCCTGCCAAACCCATGTTCTGTTTCAGCAGTGGCTGAGAACAATAGCTGATATTTCTCTGCAGGTCCCACATTGTCTGGGACTTGCTTCTAAAATAATGTCAGGAGAACGTAGATGAGGTTTACCCGAGTATGTTAACAACTGCTAATCCACAACTGCAAGCAATGCCACTGGTTCTGAATAAGGTTCCAGTTTGTCCTTTCAGTGATTGACTCTGGAAAACAGTGTTTTTGACATAAGCGTGACCAAATTCCTCAAGACCTTCAGAAGTGGAGTTATATTTCTTCTGGTGTTAAAACTTTTGGGAGGAAAAGTTATTGGCCCGACTTTTTCTGGGGGGAAGTACTCCCTGTGGTAGTTTATGTAGACAAGCCTTATTTGAGAAGAGACAGCCATATCCTTTTGGGAGTAATCTAGATCCTAGAGTGATGAGAGGAGTGTAATTATTGTGCATATAATAAATACATTAAGTATTTAAAGATTTGAAGGACAATTGGAAAGAAGAAGAATGTAATTTTTGTGTTTTGTTATGTTTTCTTGATTGTACACATTAGTCTGAGAACATCTGAGGCTAGATTCAGAGCTTCTAATTCACAAGTGGGCTACACTAGATACCTTGCAAATCATTGGTTATTAAAACCTCTTTTCAAGAAGTAAATAATACTAAGAAATTAAAATAGGAGCCCTTGACCTGTGTTTTGCACTCACCTAGCAGGCCTGTGTATCGCTAAATAAAACAGGAGACACTGCAAAAGCAGGCTTGGTGCGTGTATATCCATCTGTTACCTCTGTACCCCTATGTCTTCCTTTTGGTTTTGAGTCATGACCAGGACTAGGCTGAAACTGAGTGAGAAATCCATGTTCCAAAGAAGGAATGCAGTATTATAATTTAATGATCAGTTTGTTAAAATTGGAAACTGGATGGGCATTAGAAACAGCCTGGAGAGAGTCAGAAAGAGACGTCTTTATCAGAGGTAAGTAGCGTTTGGGAACTGTGCTGTTAAAATCTATGTTTGATGCAGTCTTGCAGAAGTAATCTCAGAGCCTAAACTTTTCCTCCAAAGGTAACAGCAACCATGTACTTACAGTAATTTGTGCTGAAAAGAGATTCAAGTATGCAGAGGTGCATAGCAGAGCTCAGACACAGCATAAAGCCTGTGCAGGACTACGAACTGTTGGAAGTCAGAGTAACCTGTTTCCTCCATTCCAGTGCCATTAGTGCCTGCAAAGAGGTGAAAAGCAGCACAAAGGTACACGAGTTTGTCTCCAGTGGGGCAGATACACTGCCAGTCCAACATCTTTATTGCAGGGGGATGTCACAGTCTGCTTTGCCTTGTGTGTGTTAACTTCTGTAGAGACCATGAAGATACAAAATCATGTACACCAGTGTTATGGAAGAGGCATTGGTACTCTCTGGAGATCGTGTTTTTCCCTGCTTGAAGAACCATTATGCTACAGTAGATTCATGGCACACAAGTATTTGTCAGGGAGATTTCAAATAATGCTGTATTCTTTATTTGTGCCCATCATAAAGTAATTACAACTCAATTAATGTGTAGAAGAAAATGAAGCAATGTAAGGATGTGGTTCTGCAGTAAGTCATATAAAATTTATGAATATGGGGTTTCCTGGCAGCTGAAATTTGATCTGTATTGGTGTGAGCACACGACTGCATTTTTACCCAATGAGCCAGAGCATATGTTACATTGTTTATTCAGGGTTTATGCCAGCTTTCTGTCAGTTGAGCTGGGTAAATTATGCCTGATCCAGCACAAACTTAGAGTGGTACAAACAGACAGTATTGCATCTGATAGGACCTCTCCTGGGACAAAATTATTTCTTCAAGCTATTTACTATCACGCAGAATGATAGCCTACCACCCTAATATGCTATAAACCCTGCAAAGACCTTAGAAAAATCTGTTTCAAGTCAAAGCTTGTCTATATCTGATTAGCTGGAAATAGACTGACGATTTTTTCCTCAGAGGGAAAGAAGGGGAGAGTCACAAATTCACATTATATTTTACATCTTAGCCAGGTACAGAAATGTTCCAGAATATGATTTGTATAGAAATCTTGAGTGTACTCATGTGTAAATGTAAATAATGAGGTGGGAAAAAAATTAGTCATAATGATAGTTAGAAACATAATTCTTGAAATTATTTGCTTAGGTTTGGGCCCATATTGTGAAAGGAAACAATTTGATTTTGTGTTTCCCACCATATTTCATCTTTTAAATATGTAGCTTCTGTGTCATATTATGAATCCTTGACATTTCGTTCTGAAGCTGAATTGTCATGACAATAGTTGTGGGAAAGTGAAGATAGCAAACCAGAACATTAGAGTGCGAACCCAATGACTTTTGAGATCTAAGCTGGAGGGCCAAATCCATCAGTAAGTATATGCAAGTTTTACCAATTTTCATATAAAATAGACTGAGGTCATGTAAGACTTTTGTTGGGATTTTGTTAATTTTCATTCAAATTTCCTTAGAATGTATTAACTTATTTTTGTCAGTGCACCATTGTCAGTCTTTGGCCAGGGATTGTGACTGAATGCAATGCAACATTCAATGACAGCACTGCTTAGCATTGTTTAGGCCACCCTGGCTACCTGTTTCTGCCTGCACCTGTACTGCAGTCTTTACTGGGCTAGAACAGCAAGTTTTGGGTGTTTTCTAGACTAGCCTATGGAACAGATTTAACTGAAGAATAGCAGGGATTATGGCAGCTTGTGCTGCCCGCTGACTTTTTTTCTCCAATCTGCAAAGTGCATGAAAACAAATGGAGCTGGGAACTTAGAGCAGACCTGGCAAAAGGGATGGCAGTGTGGAATAAACGGAAAGGAGTATTATCCCTGACAAACGTAAGGTAAGAACATACCTGTACTTCCATCCCAGGCATAAGTTAAAGTAGGAAAAGGTCTCCTGGAGCAGATGCAGTCATATGGATACAAGAACACTTGGAAAGTACAGCATGTACTGGGGGCTGTAAGTCCCATTTGTTGTGGTATGACTACATCTATACCAATGGTGGTGGTATAACAGTGTGAATAAAAGTGTCCTCCTAATTGGGAGAGTGATGCTAATAAAAGTTTTCCAGGTACAAGACCCCTAAAAATTAGAATCAATAATCAATAAGCAACATACTCATCTAATGTAAACATTGCACACCCCAAATTAAACAAGAAATCCTGTTATGCAGGTCTGAGCTTGTAGAGCTGTTACTCTACTAAGCTAGCACTGTTGGAAGAATGAAGAAGTTACTTTTTTAGAAGTTGAAGAGCCATTTTATTTCCCTGCATGCATTTTGGTGAACTTTCCAAAATCAGTCTTGGCACAGCTGAAGCATCTTTAGCGTTCTTCCATTACTACTTCTTCTACCACTATTACTTCTTAAAAGCTTATGTTTGTTCTCCAAATGGGACCAGATTGTACTGAGAAATTGTATTTTTAACACAGTTTTCTGTGGAGGAATAACCTGGGCTCCTGGCAGTGCACCACTATTCAACTCCTACAAAACACTCCCATCACTCACTCCAGACACAGGCTTGGACTCCAGACCATTCTGATGTAATCTGCACCAGTGGTGCTGTTTTAACTGCAATCACATTACATTATATGCAAGTACTAAAGCTGTACAAGAAAAGAAGTTCAAACACCCTTTGGGGTTGAATTTTGCAAAAAGCTCATCAGCAGAAAACACTTCCAAGTGAAAGTTGATGAAATACACTGTTAAGGTCTGATGATACATAGCAATTTGCTACATATGAGGATACTTAACCCAGAAAGTGATTTACATATTTGACTTCTACCTGCAAGAGAAACACCTGCTGTGCTGTTTGTGATTCCAGTGCACTTGGGATGGAATGGATCCAGCTGCTGTGCAGCAGATATTATAGAGGCACTCTCTTAGACAGGCTGTTGTGGATGCTCACAGTCTCAGGACTGACCACAAATCTTGAAGTAAAGGAGCTACCGAAGATTATTGAGTATGGCTGACCCAGATGCTCCAAGAGGATCCAATCTCCTTGAATGATAAGGCCTGTTAATTTGGGGTAAACCAGGTGGGAATCAGAGTCATGTGAAAAAAGAAACCCATGCATGTGATTTCTCCTGATGCATTTTCTTATGGAATAACAGCAAATTTGTGTAACACCACACTCTAGGAGTCAGAATTTTCCTCTGCCACTTCTGTGCCCTTCCCATGAATGCTATGCTGAACTCCTGCATCTTCTTGCTCTTTGCGTAGGAAAGGCAAAAATACAGGGAAGACTAGAATTCAAACTTTTGGAGGCCACTTGTGAATTGAGCTTGGTGACAGGCCCTGGTGCAACATTGCATTAGAGCAAAAGATGTGAAGATATCCAAAAGGAAAACTCACATGTGCTGGGCCTTTATCAGAATTCAAAATAAACAGGATATTTTGAAAAGACATTGACAATTTACTCCTCCATTTTGGTCATGGACAATATGGAAGAGAATAGTTAGTGGGATGTGACTACACACCTGTGGGAGAAATATACCAGGGGATTTTTGATATGCAGAGACTTGATTTCTCAGGAATGGATGTAGCCCTGTGTTCCTCTACCTTCCTATTTCCCTTCCTCCCATCGTCCCTATTGCTATCTGGTCTTCTCTCAAAGAAATACTCTGGCTGTATGCTGCACTGTAGAAGAATTTATTAAGAGCCATTTCTCTTACCATTGTAAGACATTGGTGTAAATATGATGCTGTGTGCACATAGTATTTATTTGCTTTAATTCCTGGTGCTCTTAACATGTCATGTGTAGAGGTTTTGTATAGGTCTAATTAGCCTTTTTTAGATACAAATCTGTAAAAACCCCATAGCCCTCACATTGCACTAGTGGGGCAAAATGCACAGAAACATTTTACACAATTTATAATTATATACAATTATTATAATTGCTATACTGTTAACTCCCAGTGTGCTTAGAGCTCATTGCACAGCGATGATAATGACACACCTAACTTAGGATTTGCCCACAGATGATAGAAAAGGAATTCCCCCAAACAAAAAGTGCTTGGAAAGGCTCTAATGCAAGGCAAAACCACTTTCTGATTTCCTGGGTAGGTCTCTTAAGGTCTTCCAGCCTTACAGAAAATAAGAATAATATTGTTCTTGTAAATAGGAATTTATTTTACTTCTTTTTCGTGTTGGAAAGGTAAGTTAAGGCCTTTTACCTATCCTTATCCTTCTCAGTGTTTCCTGAATTGCACTTGAGGCCTTGCTTCCCCGATGTCAAGGCTTGCCATGAGCTCTGTACTAAGAGATACTAAGAAAGGGTGAGAGCATTTCCTGTGCTACAAACAAACTCCTATTTCCCTCACTGCTCTGATGCAACTACTAGCAGTGTCAGAGCTATGGATATTTCCTTCATTTCCAAAGCACTTGAAATAAGAGGTGGGAAAAGACATGTGATCTCCACTATCAGGAAGGAGGCTCAAAACCCAAGATCAAAACCTTTGTTACTGTTAAAACTGAAAATTGGACAGAACTCTTCACCTTCCAGGTATTGCTTCTAAACACTGAGCTTCTCCAGCCACCTGTGTTATCAAGTGCTTACCTGTCATAGTTTAGTGGGGAATTAAAAGTAAGGGGGTTTTTTGGTGACCTTATGAGCTTGAGGAAATGGATAAGTGATAAAAAGGATAGGCTGAGGCTTTGCTTTTTTTAGCTGCTCTTTCAGATTGTTCCTGAGCATTACCCAGTTCAAATCCTTGAAGCCTCATCAGTCATGCACATGGCACTCCTTGGTGACAGAATTGCAGAATAATTTAATTTGAAGGGATTTAATAATTTAATTTGAAGGAATCCTGGAGGTCACTTGGTCAGTCTCAGACCAGAGCAGGACCGTTTGAGATCAGATTGACTGGGGCCTTGTCCTGCTGAGTTCTGAAGAATGGAGAGTCAAGAGACACCTTTGGACAACCTGCTCCAGTGTTGGACTATCTTTATTTAGATTTTTTTTTTTCCCCACAATAGCTGTTCTGTCTGTCCTACAATCCATCTGTCCTACTATCCAGTCTATGACCAAGACCATTTTTAGGAAGTAATTTTATCGCTTCAGAATCTGCTGCACTTGTCTGTTCTTCAGGTCCTGGACTCTGATGTTCAGGGAGCACAGCTGGCAGGAAATCTCAAGTCAGGACACCATAGAGTTATCTTGGGAATCCTTCTGGACCTTAAAGCCAGAAAGGATTTTGGACAGGGCTTTGGATGAGACCTTAGGATAACTCCCACTGAGCAGCTGAGCTGAGGAGCACCTTTTGCTACAGGTAGTCAGGAGGGTCAAGGTTTGCACTTTGGTGGAACCCAAATTTGATATGTGTTACTTTTGTTTCCCTGCTGGTGGTTTCCAGTCAGGTGCTAAGAACACTGTCGTTTCTCCAATCCCTGCTCTGCTCCCAGAAAGGCAGGCAAATTCCCTGACAAACACGGCTAAAGGATTTCTGGTGCCTCAGCTTACTGCAGTACTTGAAGTTGTGGACCACAGCCCTGTAACTGGCCAGTGCACATGCAAGTAAGCAATGCCAGGCTGGACAACAGTAAATGTATTGTTCCATGCACACTTTTGCCAGCAGCCTCCTGTTTCCAGGCATTGCCAGGACCCACCTCAATTGCCAGCTACTTGTTCCTGAAACCCTTTCAGCTGTGCCAGCACAGCTGTATGTGTTTATGTTTGGGAACTGGATGATGAGACTGAATCAGGTTAAACTGAATAACAGTGCTTTTCCTTCAGAATTTTTCTCTAATACCTGTTATATCCCCTAGACCTGATTCACAGGCTGACCTTAACACACAGTTGTGTTGATAAAAGTCATATGGCTCTTGGGAGAACAGGACAGGCAGCAAGGAGGGAAAAATGGTTGGAAGTACCTTAAGTCAATACTGCTGCCAAAGGCAATGTGTCTCCAAACTGACAGCCTTGTGATGCTGCTGCTGACAACTGAGCTGAGCTATTGCTGTTGTGTCCATCCTACAGTGAGCCTCTGCAATGCTGCCACATCCATGTACTCATATCAATTTGCTCATCAACAGTGGTAAGCTAAAGATTAAATTTAAAGAATGTAGTGGAAAGGGATCCCTCAAATATTTGTGAAGTTTTTAAAAAGGAATTCCTTCCTCTTTACAAGCACATTACTGCTGAATTTGCAGAGCAATGTTTTTTGCAGTTGTGGAATAGAATCTGAATTAGCAGTGTATTTAAAACTGAAGTCCTCATTTAAATTTTTATGTTAATTTTAGTCTTCCACTGATGTCACACAAGTGTACAGCAGGAGTAATTTTACTGAAATCACAGACATTTCTGTGTCCCTTGTGAAGTAATTTCTACCTGTGTAAAATGCATGTGAAATGCTACTAAATCAAGTCAGCGTTTTTTTACTGTCTTGACACCCATATTGCAGTGATGTAAATTGTTGCAATATGAGGCATCAGTGAATAAAATTGCACTAGAATGAAAGTCTTGTGTCAGAATTTGATCCCATATAAGTGTTTTGTACTGTTGTTTTAATGGAACATTGCAAAATTGAAAAATCATTAGTAGTCCTGACAATGCTTTAGCATTTAAAAGGTCCTATTTTCTATTTCCCCGTAGTCCCTTTATGCCACTCCATTAGTTTAAAAAGGCTATAAAGAGAGCACATTTAGCCACTTGGGAATATTTTCATTTCTGTGTTACTCTTGCCTTTGGCATAGTGGATATGTTAGGTTGTGGCTGAGGAGAAAGGGTCATGGCTGGCCCGCCCCCTTGTTCCAGCTATTCTTGGCTGCTGGAACAGCTCCTGGGGGCCCCAGGCTGCCAATTGTACTAAAATTGCTGGTAGCCTTAAGACTATTCAAGGAGTAATTAGCTACCAAATGTGGGTAATTGTGACAGAGTCTAGCTAATACTGCTTTTGTCTAACAGACTAATTAAAGGCTGCACATATGAAAAGAAGAGGAAAAACCACTCTTCTTTTAAGGAAAAGAATTATTAAGAAAGAAAATTTGATCTAGTATTAAAAACGAAAGAGTTCTGTTTCTTCTAGCAGGATCTTAGAAGTTTTTGATAATTAACCTTGGAAAACAAAGCACAACTTCATTTGTAGATGAAATGCTTCATTGTGGCACCCTTTCATACTCTTTTTTGATTTCATTTAAAAAATATATATTTTTTGTAAAAACATTGTTCAGTGCAAGAATGTTTAAAACTTATTATTATTATTATTATTATTGCCTATAAAAAAATCAGGAATTCTATTTGTGCTATCAGACATAGTTTGAATTTAAAGAAGCCCAGCTGGAGATATGTCATTGTGGGTACCTGTGATCTGTCCTCCCTCTGTACAAAATAGGATGGGGAAGGGGAATAATCACCTGCTGGTCTGGCAAGACTACAGCCCTTCATGCATCAGTAGAGCTGCGTTTGCTGTAGTTTGTACCT
Source organism: Corvus brachyrhynchos (assembly GCF_000691975.1). Classification (NCBI taxonomy): domain Eukaryota; kingdom Metazoa; phylum Chordata; class Aves; order Passeriformes; family Corvidae; genus Corvus; species Corvus brachyrhynchos. Next base: position 1,757,791 of record NW_008238452.1, on the reverse strand, counting down.
GTGCTCCTCCCCTCTGCTGCTCCTGCAATCAGCTGTGAATAGTTCCATTCCAACCCATTTATGGAGTGTGTGTCTTCAGTGGCACTTCGATATTTGCTAATACAATCATAAAATCTCACGTCTCAGCTAAATTTTCTATGCCTTTAGCTGTGCTGCAGGCAATAGCAGGTTTCTGAACTGCAGGAGTCCCATCTATAGCTGATTATATTTACTCTTTCTCTACTCTGAAGTAGATCACAGTTATAGAAGTGGACAACCAGAATGAGCAGCAGATTGAAAAGCAAACAGCTCCCTTTCCTTCCTCCTGCCCAGCTAAAACAGATTATTTTAGAAAACAATTCCTCGTGTTCTGAGATGCTGCAGTGTCACTAATACCCTCTCAGCCAGCACTTCCCAGCCACCAGCAGCCACCTGGCCACCTTGAACAGTCTATTTCTTTCTCTTTGATCTGTACAACGTGTCTCAGATACAGCAAACAACTTACAGTGTCCTGCCTTGTGAACTGACCCACATATGCAAACATTCTGCAAAGTTCAAATCAGACTGAATTCCAGACATTTTACAGGCAGGAATACAAGTGTTACCTCATTATGGCAGCTGCAATAAAACTGCTCTTTTATAGCCTGCTTCAAAGAGCAGCTGATACAGCCTTGTCTCCCTGTTTAAATACCTTCTTACTCCATGTTCTGAAAGAGGATTAGAAATAACATATTGCAACTGCTCTTCACGATCCAGAACAAAAGGCAACAAAGCTCTGTAACTGACTGCAGACTTCAACTAGAATGGGCAGTTTATGATTGTCTTGCTGGGGATCAGCAAAGTTTGTGGCTAATACTTGCTCTTTTCTCCTGTATCCTCTCTACTGATTTGCACTTGGGAGTTCATCTAAGTGAGATGTTCTGCCTTGGCGTGAGAGTTCCTGTGGATATAGGAGGACATGGTAGCTCTTTGAACTAAAAATTTGGATGACTGAATGGCAGCTCATGAAAAGGCTCTTTGGTAAAGAGCAGCAGTGATACTGGTTTAACAGGACAGTCCAATCTGAAAGAGTCTTGAGGTGTTGACTGCTTTTGAGGCTGAGGATAAAAGTTCTGTGCATGATGTCTGTGGAAAGATGTCAGAAGGCCCATGACACAGGGTTTCAAGCAGTCTCCTTGTTCACAATCTTTATAACAGCAATTCTCTTCTCCTTGGTATTAACAATTGGAAGCATCTTAAAAACAAAAGGCAACCATTTCAGCCCAAAGGAAGGGAAAAAGGTAGAAATTGCTCTGTAGCCTCATCACTCTTTTGTACAATTCAGGAAAGGAGAACCCAAAAAATAGGAACGGCGATGTCTGTACCTTTTCAAAAAGTCTGATAGTTGATTGTTGCAAAATGTGGAATATATAAAATTTTCTTAAGAAAGGGTGTTCTTATATGTTTGATCTTTGTATACTGTCAAGCCTAAATAGCAAAAAAGGAGATTAAAACTCTGAAACAGGTAGCAGCTAGCAAGATCTAAGTGATGTCCAGGTGTTACAAAGACAAATTACTTGTTGGTAGAATTGCCTTGTTAAGGTTTAGGGCTGGAGATGCTTCAATGATCTCATACCAAGCTTGGAAAGAAGGATGTACCACTGATAGAGGACACAAAGAATGCAGAATTTAGGGGCTACAAGGATGTTTGGCAGAACCCCCAAGATACGGAGGAAACTAATAACTCTAACTCAGCAATTGTGCTAAAATCAGCCTCAACTGGATAAAAGGTAGTTCTGGCAGGGGTAAATCTGTGGCCAACCCATGGACCACCAACCCAAGAAACCCACTGACCCAAAAGAAGAGAAAGAGTGAGCATGCAGACTGATTAGAAGTGAGAGAATAATTAACCCATGGAAGATAGAGTGCTAATTAATAAGAGAACTATGTAACTTGTAGCCAATGAACACTAACCCCTTTGTTTGCTAAAATGTGTAAAATGTAAAAAGTTTTGGTAGTTGGTGTGCTTCATTTGTGGAATATCACTGAGCACCTAGGCTTGTGCAACTCTGAAATAAATAATCAATGTCCCTTTCAAGTGTGCAATTTTTGGCTTGTTGCACACCAGGGTAACAAATCCAATTTCTGTGGACAATGATTTAAGCTACATTTTAGAAATACCCGTCATTGTTCATCTTTATTCACATAACTTTGCAGAGATGGAAATTGGGGCTTCTATATGACTGCTGCCTTGCAGTAGAGACTGCAGACTTGATAAAGTAAATTAATGTGAAGTAAATGAAATTAATAATATAATACTTGATAAAGTAAAATTAATAATAAACATGCAGGTTCCACCTGGATGCATGAAAAAAATCCAGACTCTTAAAATTTTAGAAGACAAATCTGTGGTTTGGATTGGGGTTTTTGTTTGGATTTTAATGGACAGTAATTAGTGGCTCACATATGAGAAAGCTGAATCTTTTTTTCCCCCTTGTTCATCTCTGGAGCTGTGTTTCCCATACCTACAGTTGGGCATCATGTCATGAGGATGAGTTCCTTCTTTGTTTCTTTTTACATTAAAGGATTAGTGTTCATACTTTCCATCTTACCCAATGAGCCTGGAATTCCCTTTTCTCTTCAAGTAGCACAACTTCAAGTATTACCAGTGCCTGACCATTCCCTTTACTCCGGCCCTCATCAAAGAGCAAAGTGTTAGCCTGATGATCAGAGCACAGAGAGGTGTGTGTTTGACGGCATTTGGCCAAGGAAGAAATTAGGCCAAATTTCCTGCCTCTGACCAAGGATTAATACCATTGTGTAAAGTGGAGCTTTATCACCACGAGCAGATCCTTACAAACAGAGATGGAGGACAGGACAGGACGGCTGCTTTCCATGACTGTGCAAACAGACTGCCTTCAGCTGCCTGCAAGACCACAGGTACAGGCTCTAGGTATTTCGAGGGAGAAGTGTTTCTCTATTTTTAGATGAAATAGCATTGCCACTCCAGTTTATCTAAGTAGTCTGGCTACAGAATGCTGCTATATTTAGAAGTCACTTAATGCAAGAACAGCATCTTACAAAAAAAGGTCACAGTACATTCTCCATTCTATTGGTACTGAGTTCTATTATTTATGCTAAACCACTCTTTTTAATTACCAAACAATTGAGTGTACGTTTTCTCTATGTAATTGTGGCCTCCATTTCCATCAATATTTGTCTCAAATGTACCTATAAACACCATTCCACTGATTTTCAGAGTCATCATTAGCTCTGAGCTCATCCAGCGGCTCTGAATGGCGGAAGAGGAAATGCATCCTGGTACATGAAATTAGAATACATATTGGTACATACCAATGCATATTGGTACATGAAATTAATACCCTGCATTGTCCTGCCCACTCCTTTTCAAGGAATCCATTCCCTTATTAGTGTTGGATTGGCTGGCTAATGAGGGTGGATTTATGGCATGCAATCTGCACATTAGCAAGCACTGCAAGACTTGCAATTTTAAGGGGAAATACACTGTGTAGCACACTTCCACATCTGATTTTCATAAGTTTAAATAAAGAAACAATTAATAAGAAGACATACCTCATTGTAAAGCAGTGAGGATCAAAGTCAGGCATGGATAGCGCGGACACAGGACAAGGAGTCACTGAAGAGCAGCAAAATAAGGGTAGGGTTACCCTGGGTCAGGACCTGCTTTGTTGTACCGATGAGCTCAATTGGTCAGCTCTGGATACATATTAGATAGTGGGGAGATAAATCCATTCTTACCAACTTCTGGCTTTGGAATTTGATTATGCATAAATAAAAGCAGCTGTTCTCCGGAATAGAATCATTTTTTTCTTCTGTTTTTCAGGAGTTGCAAATTACTATTTTTCCTTTCAGATTTCTTCTTTTTCCTTCACATTTGCATGGGAATTTGCTTTCAATGAGAAAAGGTTATGTGTGTGTGGGGTATCAGAAATTAAAGTCTGAACTGAGTAGAAATGTGTTACAGAACACACGGAAACATGTCCTGATAGTCATTATGCCTTTAAAAAGCTAATCTGAAATGTCAGGAGATAAGAAACACTTATCAGCATGAGTGTATGTAACCACTTTGGATGTGCAAAAAAAAATTTAGCATGAGGTTTAGACATTCCAAATGTCAGGGTTGAGCACTGTGAGCACTATTGTCTTGTTACTTCCTCAGAATGGCATGCACAAATGCCCAAAAATCAAAGCCAGATCTCTAAATTTTAAGAATATGCTACTAATTTTTTGTTTTGTTTTGTGTCAGAGAAAGTACATGATGTTAATTAAGTGAGGGGAATTCATATTGAATGTCATATGTCGTCCACACTTGCAGTGTTCCAAGCTGTGCTTAGCCTGTGCTGCGACTTAATATACGCAGTGGCTTTGCACAGAACAGGTGGGAATCCACAGGCCTCAACACAGAAAAACCAGGCAGCCTTGGCAACAGTTTTCCTGATATTTGTCATTTGGCTGTAACAGGACAGATTTGCTATTACACTTTCAGGTGTATAGTAACAGGAACTGATTGGTTACTAATTTGAACAATTTCAGTGGTGCATCCAATGCAAATAAACCAATTTACCAAGCAATCTGTGAGTAAAAAGGTTCAGAGCTTTGCACCAGCTTTGTCATTTGTGAGCCTAACAGCTAATTGCCTGATAGAGCTCTACTTAAAAGCAGTATTATAGCTATAGATACTTACTTCATATTTCCTAACCAGCGTAGACTGAAAAAATTGCCGTATCAATAGAATAATGAGATTATTTTGCAATTCTTTGGGTTTAGAATTTTAGACAAATATTCTATTTATAGAAGTAAACAGTTTGGTATTTAGTGGCTCATGCAGAATAAGAAATCACTTAGATTTTCTGTCTGAAGGAGGACCACTCCTAAACTGAGCTTGTGTCTCTAAGCAACTTGAATTGTAACATGTAATTTAGAAGTGCTTTAAAAATCTAATTCATGTGAGCCAGTCCCCCATTATATACCCAGTATCATGTGTGTGCCAGAGGCTTGATAGACCAGTAAGGCAGATGATTCACCTGATTTGCTTATGTAGGTGGTTAGATTAGTGGTACCAGTAATTCCATAGGCTCTGGCTACATCGCCCTGTGTCATATTAGAATGCTGCCTCACCCATTTTACTGTCCTAGCTTGGAGCTGGCAGCTCCTGGTGCCACCTACCCTGGAAGGAAGTCTGTGACCTAATCTCTGTATGGTGGAAGATTCCCAGTGCCACAGCTTAGCAAAGGCTTCCAAATCAACACTGGTATGGGAAGATTGCTGTTTGTTTGGTCTGGTGTGATTAAAAGTGGACCAACACCTCGTTCCAGAACAAGGTCAAGAAATTAAAGGAGGTCAGAACAAGCCAAGAATAGCAAGTTATGCTCAGGGGCTTCGCAGGGGGAAGCATTTCTGGCTGAGGTATGATGTTTTCTGGGAGGATTTTAGCAGGAAAGCGCACCCCTGTGACATGACACTGTATGTAGTAGGGGGAAGAGAGAAGGGACCTCATTGCCTAGTGAGTGGTACAGAGGAACCTGATTTGTCACAATTTTGCTTTTAGGCAATGATATGTATCAGGCAGCTCTGGAGTTTCCAGCCCCATTCCTAGTCTCTGACTCAGTCATTCAATATTCTTGTAGCCTGACTTCATTCCTGCAAGATTGCTGTTTCTGTAATTGTCAAGAGGGGTAGGGTGAGAAGTGGGGTGGGAGAGAGAGGAGCCTGGAGCCTGCAGTCTGCAGTGCCAACTGTGGGGCTTTTATGCCAGATGGTATTCCCCCATCTGAGGTCAGGACAGCATATGGCATTCAGGAGTCCTGGCATGCCAGGGACACACTGCATGCTTTTTGTGTCCAGTGATGGGCACCATGATTATTGTCAGTGTAAGAGGTGTCATTCCATCCTGCTCCATGATTTGTGTGATCATTGTAGGCAATTAATTCATGAATATCAGCTCCTTGACTTGGAATGGTGTTAAAGTGCAGGCGAAACTTTAAATGTGGCTGCTCAGTTAGTTTCTTTGGGCCCTGTAAGTGGTTTTGTTTGCTTTTCTGAAAAATAACAGGAATTTAAAGGATATGGTAGAAGGCAGTGAAATCAGTGAGATCCAGAGTGATTTTTCTGCAGGTGTTTTATTATCCACAGAGTTGCTGTTACACACAGTGAGGAAGTGAATTAGGCTGGGAACGGGTTGTTGATTGACAAATGTCTGCAGTGCCTTTCATGCTTTATTCCAGAAGAGGACTGAAAGCAATAGACAGCAGCGCTGAACCTGACCCAGCCTTCCTTGCCTGTGCTTTTTTCTCACTGTCTCTCATTCATCCTGGCTATAATGGGTACCCAGTAAGACTATCCCATGCAATTAAAGAAAGAGCCAGAGGACATTCACTCACTACACAGACTCTGCATATGACCTTCACAACACAAAGACAAAAGAAAGGCATGCAGAGTTAGGTTTGGTGCCGTTCTAAGTTGTTTGGGACAGAATAGGGTGAGGGCAGACAGACAAAATGAGAAAACCACATGACCCCCTTTTAGATCCTAAAATATATAATACACACAAAATAGGAGTAATTTTAACACCTGCACTAAAAAAGGAAATAAAGTTTTTATATTCATGGATGACCATACTCTTAATGCAGGGCTTGCTTTACACTTGCTATGGAAGTTCCTATTCCAGAAAATGGTAAGGGAGCTTAAGCAAATAGTGTTCTATTTTATTCTTAAAGAACATGAGCACCTTAAGGCAGCATAAGCTTTAAAAATTACGCAGTATTTTAAATAACTATGATCTGCTTCTGTTCGCAAACTGAACAACCCTCCACG
>NW_008238452.1:1746846-1750909 GCF_000691975.1 Corvus brachyrhynchos | reverse complement strand
CCCCCCCCCCCCCCCCCTCCAAGTTCTCTTCAGTACAATTTTTAGTGCATTTACCCTAAAACTTTAATGCCAAATAATCACATTTGGAACTGACCTGTATGTTCTACAAACTAGTTTTTCTTATCACTCTGGTTCATTTCAACAACTTAATTGTTCTTAAACTGAATGTATTGAAAAACAAGTACTCGACTGAAGAGGAGAAGCTAAAATCCCTGCTGGTACCTTGCTTTTTTAGGTGCAAGCCCTTTTTTGCAGAAAGCTTCTCCTGTCCAGAAGGGAAATTTCTTGCCAGTTGCTCACTTGATTCTGCATCTTGTCTACAGTCAAAAGGTTTCACTGGTTCCATAAGTCCATCCAGTGGCTGCATATGGGAATTGCATATTTTCAAGGGTAAATTCCAATTTTGTACAATTTAGTTTATTAAGTCGTGTTGTTAATATTATTACTGGAAATAGACATGAACTGAAATGTAGAATTGGAGTACTCCTGGACTTTGCTGATAGGTAGATACATACCTGTAAGGTACCCTTTGAATAATACTGGGAGTTGATTTGTTATTCCAGCAACAGGAAAAAGATAAAAGTTGATGATAATTAATTAGTATTTAAATTAATTACCTACTAGAACAAGGAACAGAAACCTGCTGAGTGAAAAGTTTTAGCTTATTTTCATTCTGAATCTGAGACAGCTGAGGACATTGTGAGTACTAACTCTTGTGAGTCGTCCTCTTAGATCTCACTCTTGGGTTTGTACTAAAGCAAACCTCCATGAAAACCTCCATGAAAACACCTTCTGCTTATTAAGTATGTTTTTTGTCAAATGGCATAAGGTACTACAAAAAGTAATTAAAAATCTGAATGTAAAGAGGACAAGATCTGAACAGAAGTCACATTAAGAATTTATACACAAACCATTTCCAGAAAATCTTGCTTATGTTCAGTATCCAATCTTGATGGGTCATCAGACTAAATCAGGCCAGCTGATCGTTTGAGAATCTGTGATTAGTTGTAGCATTTCCCCTTGATGATGACAGCAATTTGAGCCTCAGTGCCTTGAACCCTAATTCTAACATCACTTCCATTATTGCTCCCAGTGCTGGGGTTGTAAGTGTGGAGAATATCAATGGAATACTTTTACCAGTTAGAAAAAGTCCATTTGCTAAAAGCCTTTTAATTCTCTGTTCTTAGCAAATACAGGCTTCTAAAATGTTCATCATCATTACTGGCTTTTTTCTTCCCATGAAAGTAAATGTATCTTTAATTTTGCCTTCTAGAGTGAATACATTATGATACAGTGTACAATTACACAATAACCTATAATTTGCCTAGGGGTGCCCTGCTTCAGTTAGTGCATAGGCTGGGGAGGCATAAATAGAGAATGACTTTTATAACACCAGCCTAAATCTAGCTTTGAAAAAAAAATTAGATGTTTTATTTTTTCTATCTACATAAATAAATTTTACCCTAGAAAGTTTCAGAACTGTATCTAAGATACTTTGTACATGTCAAAATTACCGTATAATAACTACGGCATGCTGTGGTACAACAGTTGCCTTCGTAATCCTTTCCAGGGTTTTGCACATTTCAGGTCTTCATTATTTTCAGTCTAAAATTTCCACTACTGAGGTTGCTGTAGTTGTAAACTCTAGCAGCTTCTCTTCAACAAGATGTCTGGTTTTAGTAGAAAAGTTAGAATATCACAATTCTTTCTTGCTGCAGTGACTGTTTTAGAAATAGAGAATGTCAGTGTTTCGTGGATATAATGCAGCTCAATATTTTCTGCTTTCAGGTTTGGATTTATTTTTTGTTTGTTTTTAACTAGGGCCACCATACATTTATACCTTATTTGGTGACCTAAGTACTTCCCGGACCTGAAAACAGTCCTATATTGGGGCTCCATGGGACTTTGAGTTAAATAAGGTGTCTGAAGAAAATGAATGCAGAAAGCTTTCAACTCATCTCTGGACCCCACTCTAGCAGTCTTTGCATGGTTCCTACTTTACATAGTTGGCTCATATCTTAGGGATTCACTTTCCTCTGTAAGGGTAAATAACTGAGTAACATAGAACCACTGAATGAGCTCCTCCTTTTCCTTTCTCTATAAGCTGTGACGCTCAGCATATTTCTCTTTGGAGCATAACATAGGTTTCCTTAGGGCTGGGTATTTATTTTAATGCTGGGTGCTTGATCAGTCCTCAAAAGCTGTCATTATAACACTGCCTTTGTCCTATCCTTTCTTCTGAGTACAACCAGAGGATCAGTTGGTTATTTTATTTTATTTGCATTTGCCACTGTTGGGATTTTATTGTTCATGTGTTATGACTATCTCATTTACCAGAACCAAAAAGACTCTGCTTCTTAGTATATTACATTATAGCAGCTACAAATCTTTCCAGAGGTGTCCACTATATTGTTTTGGTTGTATTTGTTCCATTAAATATATAGGGAACTATTTTCCCCTAGAAGACAAGGAATAAACATGATGTATTTCTGATTTGTCCTGAGCTCTTTACTGAAGATGGGAAGAGAACTCAAAAGGTATTACAGCTTTTCTTGAGGCCATAGTAGAGCCCACTTTTTGACTCTGACAACTTCCATTCTTTCAGTCTGAGGAATATTAATACTGCAGTATTCTTCTGTTAATGCAGGGCCTGCATTTTACCATGTTCTGTGATGTGGCTGATCGATAAACCCCTTCAGTGGGGAGGTTACAAGTAAAACTGTGGAATATAAAGATTTAGAAAATTCTTTTCAAATCACCCATAGTTTTTTAGCTAAACAAAACAAGACTGATAAAGCACCTGCATACCAAACCCTTCCCATGAGAGTTCACGATACTTACAAAGCCCATGGGTTTTTCTTACAGTTTAGTGGGTTTTGTAGTACACCCTTAATCCTGACCTCAGCTGATAGGTTGTTACAGAGACATCAATATGGAAAAATCTGTGCTGTTCCAGTTTCTCTTTCAAAGGTCTCCAGCAGGTCCAGAAGTCATGAGATCCATTGCCTACCTCAACTTTGCCATTTCACAATGACTGCAAACAAGGAGAAGCAGTTTTCTGGGGTTGCAGGCAGCCTCCTTTTCCAGAGTGAACACAAATTAATGATTAGAATTTCTATTTTTGGCATACTTCTCATTAATATGTTCTTGCTGAATGGAAAGACTTCACTATTATATGTATATTTACTTCAGAGTGGAAAAATGCAGAAGGAAAGAACAAAAATATTAGAAGCTTTTCAGACAAAACAATGGTCACAGAATTGCGTTTACAGGCCAGCACAAACCTTACAGGCTGACATAATTATGATTGTCCATTTGTTCTTGCCTTATGAATGAAAGTAAAATATGACATTTCTATTTCTTAGGCCAGACTTTCTTTCATCTTTTTCTAAACCAAGCACTACTAATCTTTTAAATCTTCTCCTGTGCACAATAGAGGCCAATTTGGTAAGGATTATCGAATGTAATTGCAAAACTGAGTCTTTCAAATTCTAAAATAATTTTTTAAAAGTCTGTTCAGGGTTTATGATGTTATATTCCATAGTCCTTACACTTAAATCCAGAGATCTGTTTCAATTATATTTTCGCAGAGGTTTGTCCGGTTATTGTTTGGTTATGAGGTTAAAAGTTTTGAAAAATTTGTTTCATGAATATTTACAGTCCATCTGTTTATGAATGAAGCACAGACTGAGGAGACAGCATAACACAGATGAGTCATAAACTGGTTCTTCATTATTTCAGTTTGAAGGTTTGCTCCTGTGTGGTCCTGCAGCTGGTGGTGTAGGCTCCTGATCTTCCCTTGAATTAATCTCTTAACAACAAAGCTGGAGGACTTTTGGGTACCCTTTAGTAGTCTTTTTTTTGGCAACTTTGTGTCTTTCAAAGAGGGTACAAGCAGAGACCAAAGGAACTAAACTAGCTTTGAAGCAGAAGGGCTGACTGCAATGATATGGCAGTGGAATTATTTTAACTAAAGCGTGTTTTAATATAATGAAAAATCTAGAAAAACCTTATTCCTAACAGAGTACAAAAAGGGTCCAGTGGCATTTGATTTATTCCTGCT
>NW_008238452.1:1690923-1746798 GCF_000691975.1 Corvus brachyrhynchos | reverse complement strand
TCCTGCTGTAAGCCCTATTTTGCTTCTGAAGAAGTGTTAAGAGAATCTGTTCTGTCAAACCCATTTAAAAACAAGATTTTATTCAACATGAATAATAATGGATTCTTCTATGGATAAGATTAGAAAATTATTTTATTTTTATAAAAGTGAGAGAAATTAATTAGAAAACCAGCACTGTTTGTGCAAAACCCAAATGTTCTTCTCATCTTTGAACTCTTAAGTTACTTGTATCTTGTCAGGCTCACTTTCTAATAGTTTTGTTTTTATGGATAGTTTTTAGAGGGCAGCTCCTCCAATTTTTGCTCCATGGTAAATATTTTTGTCCAGGATATTTTCAAGCCTGATTGGTGTTTGGGTACGAACATCAGGCAGCTTGTTGTCAGCATAAAAGGGATGTGTGTTGGCTGTTGTGCATACATTTGGTAGGTCACCCATGTAGAAAGCCAATGGAAAGAAACTGCAAATTGCAGGGTTATAAATGTATGAAGAGTCTCTTGAGCAAAGATTGAGTGGTTTCTGATGTCAGCAGAGCCCTGAGATGAATTTAGTGTCCTGCTTGGTTTTGCTGTTTTTCTCTACCCTGTGAAGCAAGGCTCCTTTATAAAGAGCAACAGAAAACCAATGGTATTTAATAGAGAACTCAGACACTAAAGTGGTAACCAAAAATTTACAGGATGTCTTATTCTGTCGTGGCCACAGATACATGCATGCAATTATGTTTCATGGAAGTAGCTGAAACAGGAATTCTGAACCTATTAAATATAAAGTACTTCATTTCCTGGGTGTAAGGCTGTTGTAATTGAATATTACAAGGAGCAGTCTTGGACTTTAAAATACTGTTGGTATAGAAACTGAAGTATAAAACCAGAACAAATGTTAGTTCACTACAGATTTAAGCAGGCAAATTAGGAAGATAATGAGTATATATTATATACTAAAGAATAACAGGATAATCTATTTTCATGGCGATGCAACAGAAAATAATTTTTTAAACTAAGAATCTAAGATTTCTATAAAATCAGTGGTAACCAAGGAGGAATAATCTCAGTCAGTGACATTCAGAAAAAAAGAAACTGAATTACATTGTTCCTGGAGAATTATCCATACAATTTTGCAAATTGTACTGCAGATTACTCTGGAACCTGTAGGGAGAATAAGTGTGACATTGCCCAAACTGTATATGCTTCTGAGTCAGAGCAGGAAGAGTTGTGGTCTGAATGAAAAAGACAAAATAAAAGCATGTCCTGTGTATTAGCCAAAGCTATCAGGCTTAAATTCAGTCACAGCAAATAATAATTTTATTTCTATAGAAATATCTATTTTTCACGTTGCATCTCATAGTAATCCTAAGAAATCAGTCGTGACCATGTTGAAGGATGTTGCATACTTCCTATAGTTAGTCTGAAGGAGCCTGAAGCATGTAAACAGCATCATTTGTTTCAGAGGTTGATGGTCTAGACCAAAACCAAATGTCTGCTTGGATCAAAAGCCAGTCAAAACATCTGACATTTCACTGTGGGGGCAATCTATGAAACAGTGAAGACCCCCAGGCAGAATTACCTTCATGGCACAGCTAAATTGTGTCTTATCTGCCAATACTTATTTGAAATAACCAAATAATCTATCAAATTCCCATAATGCGTTCTTATCTCAAATCTGAAAAATTAGCTAAGGACAACTGTCATTAGGAGGATGTGATTATTCTGTGCCCCCATCCTTTCCTATCCTTTGTAAAGTTCTATAAAACTAGAACAAGTTTTCTAATATTGTTACTAAAATATGTTGCCCTGGCAAAAATCTGGGGCACTATGGCTCGGCTGTGATTTTCAGGTGTGCATGGAAGTAAGTTAGAGGTAATGGGATCACAGTTTGAGATGCTTTCTTTATGTCAGGTCCTCTGTGGTGGTAACAAAAATGGTCACTGTATTTCAGGCTAAAATGTAGAATAAGACTGAAAGTAATGACTTCTGTCTGACTCCACATCTCCTTCTTCTGACAGTAAATTTATCTCAGGCTCTGAGGAAGTCTACAGGCATTGAGAATTATATTTAACATATTCCATATGTGCAAAAGTGAAACAGAAATTTAAAATACCTTTATTCCAGTCACGGATGGGATATAACTCTTAATATTTCCACTTGCACCCTGGACAATATCTCATAGCTCTGTAAAATTTCTTGCTCTAAATGCAGGTGTTTTCTTAGAGCAACCCTGCAGAGAAAAATACCACCCCTTTCCCCTTGGAAATCTAGAACAATAACTCACAGAATAGAACAATAAATGAGTTATATCCGGACAAAGTTACTGGTTGAAAAAGGAAAAAAGCCTACAAAATCCAGATTTGATATCTCTTTCCAGATAATGCAAAAACTTGATTGAGCACATGACTGCATTGTCATACCATGCTTCAAATTGGCAGTCCCACACGGCATTGAATACAGTCCTATCACTGGGTCTGGCCTGATGAGAAGAGAGGTCTCAACCACTTTCACTCACCTCTTGTAAAATCTTTCTCCAGCTGGGCTTTTTTTCCCTCCACTAGATTGCTTTTAAAACCCACTATAATAATTATGTTAATACTTCTGGGACTAGGTGCATTTCAGAGAAATGCACTGCCCATTGTACTGTACAGAGCTATAATGCCCAGAAATTTATTTGTGTAAAGTATTTTGTAATATATATTAGGATGATATTTTAAAATATAGGTCTTAATGAAATAATTGAAGTTTTTTGGCTGCAGTAATACAGGAATAAGCATAGAAAAGGAAACTCCTAAAACTTCAGAATAGACCAACTTATGATGTGTGTATTATCCAAAGATAAAGGATATTCATTATAACAATAGAAGATACTTACAGGTGTTGATGAACAAGATGAACACATCTAATTTTTTTCCTCTTTCACTTCAACACGTTTGGGAAGATCTATGATGGAACATGCCTGCCACTTTCCCTCTTAGTGGAAACTGATGAAGTATTTGGCAGGATCAGTTACTTTAAGGTGTGATTTCCTGCTGGAATAAGATCTGGAGGCCAAAAGGGAGGTGAGGATTTTATTAATCTTAGCTGGAAGTAGGCGCAAGAGATCACATCATAAAACATTCTGTCAGTGTCAGCTATATGTTCCGAGAGTGGATTAGCATTTAAAAATCTTACTGAGTCTGACGAGCAAGTCTTTCCTTTCTTAAATAAAGGAGCAAACAACCTTCTCAAGTTTGTGGTTTTGTCAGAAATTAAATAACTTAGTTTATTTATAAAGAATGTTCACGAACCAGCTTGACATGATGCCATACCTGTAGATTAAGGAATCTTGGAAATACTACACTTGGAAATACTACTAATACTGATACTAAAACTAATACTAATACTAATCTTGGAAATACCCACTGCCTGTGGGTTTATGGGTGGGCTTTTTTGGTATTTTTTGTTTGGTTTTTTTGTGTGGTTTTGGTTTTTTTTAATGGCAGCTGGGTCTAGATCTATCAATGCAAAAGACCAAAAGGAACAATAAGTGTCAAGTTTTTCTATGTGTCTGCCCAAATAATAGTAGTCAGAGCTTTTTCCTGAAGCTGAGGATTTGAATCTCTTGTTCTCTATATTTGGAGCCAAAGGGACAGGAGAAAACATGGATAGTGTATCCTGAAAAATAGGTAACTCAAATCAACCATGGAAGAGCAAAAATCAAGGCTTCAATTTATCCAGAGTAGGAAATCAAACAAGCCCTTACCCCTGCAAAAGCAAAGTTACTAAGTATTGCAAATTGGGAAACACTGTGAATTTTGTGTCTTATTTTTTATGAGGAGAGGCTGGTGGGACACAGCTGCATTAGAGGGGGGAGCCAGTAGCTGAGAATCCTGGATAAGGATAGGCCCCTAAATGTCGCTGGGGGGCATATATTAAATGCTCTTATATTTTTTTTTCCTTTTTTTTTTTTTTTTTTTTTTTTTTTTTTTTGGGCATCTTATCCCAGTAGCCTAGGTGTCAGTCTGTTAAGTTTGCTTTTGCTGGTTTAAATGCCTGAATTTCCTGCATTTTATGGGGACTGTTGGCGCCTCTCAAGAAAGTGAATTTTATTGTAACACATGCATCCGTGATGGAAGTAAGCCAGGTTACTTTTTTTCTACTCTAAAAACAATGGAGTTTGTTCCACATAATAAAGTGCCAGTTTTTGTGCTCATTCAGCATCAGGCAGAAAGCAAAACCAGGGCTATTTAAAAATTCAGGTGTGAGAAGTTGTGCACAGCTCTGCTACAATTTGTAACTAAAGGAATGTGAAAAGTTTTAAACCCTGGTGTTATCTAATGTGACAGACCATAGTATTGCAGACTTTGCTGCCAAATCCTCATCAAGGCAGATACATTTCCTATAGCAAAAAAGTTTCAAATCATGTCAGAAAAAAAAAAATTAGGCAAGGCAGTGAAGAAGATTGTGATCTGCCTAAGAAAACAAGGTAATTCTTAATCTAGATAATATTTTATTACTTCATTATAAAAGGTTAGATTCAGACTGGGTGCTTATTTAATAGTTGCTGATGAATGATGCATTTATTTTCGGAAGTATAGTAATTAAAAGCTTACCGTACCGACAAAATGATGTCAGTGCACAGCCAGAGTGGGAATTCAGAAGCATGACAGACTACATTTCCAATGTAAGTCTTTGATTTTAAACATTATAAATCAAAATTGTTTCACTTCCCATTGGAGCGGAATAGGGTCATTTGGACACTCCTTCATCAGAAACAAACCAATGACATATTGTCTTTCTCAGGCCACCAAATTTGGGAAGTAAGAAAAAAAAAATCTGGGTTTCTCTCGTACCTGGTTTACATAGATGTTTTGTGGGTAAATTAATTATTTTAAACTGTATTAAATATGAACAATTGTGCACAAATAGTAAGAGGCAATAGTAATTACATGGAAGGACTATATAAACCTCTTAGATCTCTTTTATTTTGGGAGGTTTTTTTATTTTTTTTACTCCCTTTATTATTTAGAGTTAGTCATGATTAAACTTCAGGTTCTGGGCCCTCCTCGCATGTTTTGTATCTGACCTTTTGGGAGTAGTCACATCCCAATTTCACATCCATGTTGCTTGAAAAGTCCACGAAGGCGTTCAAGGACAAACATATGCAATGGTAATTATGTAATCAGATGCCTGTAGGTTGCTTTGAGTGCTCTGCTACATCAGGAGCAGAGCAGATCAAACGGGGTTTGGTTTCTTTTCTGAAACAACTGTTCTGTCTCCATCTTCCTTTCCATGCTCCCTGCCTCCTCTGCTTTCTGCCGGGAGCCGCTGTAGTCCACGAGATGGCACTACGCCATAGCAGGGTGTCGGGACACCAGCCCTCCAGCTCCAAGCTTAAGCATGGATAGATGCCTTTTTAAACTCCAGAGATTTGTTCAAACTGTGGTTTCCTTGTGCCACAAATATCCTGCCTTCCAGACTGTCATCAGCTGGGAATTGCGGGTGATTCCTGCTAGGGGACACGGGGGAATTCCAGCGTAGAAAGGGACCAAGTTACTCAAGCATTTGGGAAACATGTTTACCTTCCATGAAAAGGAACGGTTAGGTGAAGGTTCCTCTTAGGAACCAACACGAGTGTCTCTGAGAAACGCAGTCACTTAAACAAGACTTTAAAATATTCAATTCATAGGTTCTTGGCCTGTTTTCAGACTCTTATCTATAAGGCAGAAGTTGTTTTTTTTAATAAATAAATAAAGGTTGTATCATTTAGAAGGTGTGTCCTTCGAGTAACTTTTATCCAGACCAGCACAGGGAGAGGAAATGCCTTATCAAGCCCTGGCCACCTGAGACCCACTGGGCTATTCAGGCCAAGTTAATTGGTTCTGGGCAGGGTGATACAAGCAAGGTCAGCACCCCTCCCTCCCCAAAATGAGACGGAACGAGCAAAATCCTTCCTGTCGTGGAGCTGCAGGGAGGAGAGCTCTTCCCTTCTGGAAGGGGAAGCAACCTTTGCAGCTGTGAAACCTGAGAGAACAATGGAGGTTGTGTGGACCAACAGTTATGGGGGGCTGCTCTCAGGGCTTGATGCCAGAGATGTCCCACAGCAGCAATCTTTTCTCTGTAATAAATTCTAAACTTCTCTTGACCTTATTGCAGCATTCTGGGCTGAAATGCATCTGAACAACTGATGGGAGGTACCTCATGCCTTAAAATTTGTGGGTGCATACTGAATGCCAGCAGAACTGTTCTGGACAAGACCAAAATGTAACTGAAAGCGTTTTCCTCTTGTTTCCAGGTTGAATTTGAACCCAGCTTTTTATTCCTGCCTTAGCCATGCACTGGAAGAACATATCATACCACTCCTTCCAGCGTGCTGTTGTGAATTAAGTTGCTTTTAGAAATGATTGCTAACGTGCAGCTAGGCCTTTGTGTACCGTACATGTCTAGTCATTACAGACCATTTTTCTTCGTTGCAAAACTACTTCTATCCATGTACATGCCGAGGCCATAATTCTTCCAGTCCTATGAATAGGCCTAAAATCTATTCATGTGAGCATTCCTATTGATTTTTTTTTTATATTTTGTGCAACAGGCATGTGCAAAAGTTGGAACTGAATTATTACTTTGTCCTCAGAGGGTTAAAACCTTTAGAAATGCCTGTTTCTTGTTAAATGAGACATAGGATTCTGATTTACACCATTGGTTTTCTATACATCACAAGACAAAGGTATTTAAACAATAATATTGTAAAATAAGAAAATAAACAATATAATATTGTAAATAATATTATTTCTTGTAACATATAATGGTGGACTCTCATAGTAAGTGGCCCACAACTGTCAGACTAATATATGTCAGGATTTTTAATTTATGTTTTCAATTACATACCAAGATGGACTGTGCATCTTTTATACATATATATATCTGTGTATGAAGTCTTGGGTTGTAGTCAAGACTGTGTAAGAAATATGGCTTGTGCGGAAGCTCTGAATGGCTTCCTTCTGCAGTCATCATCATGCAGGCATTTTCCCTGTTTAATATCTGCTACCCCTCAATGCTATTTCCTTTAGGTAACTGTATTTCTGGCTCACGTCACACTAGAAATATTCCCTCCACAGCCTGTCATCTAGTAGGATTCATTTAAAGTGAGGTAGTCACTATCCTTATCTAATGAATGATACAGTTCTTCGGCCAGTGCAGTTTAAAAATTAGGGGCATTTATAGTTCAGCTGTCTGAACATATTACAAGATTTTTGACAGTGAAATAAGCATTTGAAATTCAAATTTTGTAAATGGGTTCTTTAAAACTATTTGCTGTTAAATCACACTGAAAAAGAACTTTATTACACAAGTGGCTGTAAGACTTTTGAATTCTGTCTGCATTTATACCACACCAACACAAGAGAAATTATCATTACTTACTGAAGAAATAATCTCTGTTCTTTCTAGTTGGATTATATTTAAATCCTAGAAAATTTTTACGAAGATGAAGATGAAAGCAAAGGTCAGTGACAGTTTTAGTCCTGAAATAGTTGAAATGGGGTTCATGGGAAGTTTTTTTTATATTGACTGTATGCCAGCTCTGTATTAGATGTGACCATGACAATAACAGAGAAAATAATTACCAAAATTTTCCTTCTTTTATAAAAAACAGCTATTGCTGTTTGACCCATGCAAGGGTGGTGTTAATTTATAACTTGGGTGCTTCTCATACAGCTTCATTCAAGGTACTTCAAGGCAGGTGCCTGTGTTGTGAATTAAGTTGCTTTTAGATTAGCCTTTCTAGAACCCTCTAAAATGGTTAGGAGAAAGAGATTTCTACCACCTAGAGGGCAATTCAGAGGAGGGATTCACCATGGGTAACAATTACTCTCCTAATGAGGCCCTCTCCCGCTGCTGATGCACAGAACACCACCAGCATCCAGCTTGCTACTTTATTGTATAAACAGAAAAAAAGAATGACAGCCTGAGGAAGAAAAACCAAATCAGGATAAGTATATAAGCCTGTGGTATGACACATGCAAAATAAGGGCACTTTAGGCCAAAATTAGAAACCTGAAAAAGCCTGCTTATGTGGTACCAGTTTCTAGGCTTCCTCAAACTGTGCCAGGAGCCTGGTGATACATCACCAGGCATGTCTGGAACTGCTTGAGATGTGGCAGTGCTGGAGAGGTAGTGCATGTCATGCGTCAATGTAATCCACCTACAGAAACTAGATGTTCTCTCTATTATAAGACAAATTCTTTTATTTTCCTCTATTTCCATGTCAAGACCATTATTAATAATTTTAGTGGTTGAAAGGCCATTCTCATTTAAAAGTTGATAATATAAGTGTAGGAAAATTTTAAGCATTTACAGTTTGAAATTACCATTATGGTTGTAATAGATGCTGCACAGTAACAGAAGGAGAAAACTAGCTCCCACCTTTGAGGCAATTGTATAATGTAATAAGATACAAAACCTGTTTTAGTTCAGAACATCAGAAAAAGTTTCATCAGACTCAAGGAAGAGGGAAATTGGCAATGTCAGTGCCATATTGATTCCATCATTGCAACACAGGCTTGACATTTATAGTGGAACTAAATAAAAAAAAAGATGATGTTATTAATTTTTTTCCCCTTTATTTCTTTATTATTAAGAGACATTAAAAATAAGAAGATCCAAGAAATAGTGTTAGCAGAGTCAAGACAAATC
The DNA here is from genome assembly GCF_000691975.1 of Corvus brachyrhynchos. NCBI lineage: Eukaryota > Metazoa > Chordata > Aves > Passeriformes > Corvidae > Corvus > Corvus brachyrhynchos. The sequence continues at coordinate 1,738,141 of NW_008238452.1, read as the reverse complement.
GTATTTATCAGTGGCAAAGGAAGAGGTAGGTTGAAACTGATGTCTTATCATTCCTTCTTTTTTAAATAAATGTCCAACTACTAAAGGAATCCAGACAAGTCTGAATGAGTGTTTAGAGATAGGACATCAAAAGATGGGTATACAACAGTGCTGTTGAACGACTAGCCAATAATCAGAGCCTACATTAATTCCAGAAAGTAAACACAAATAATATTCCTTGGCTCCATTTTCAAAGCAGCATTTGGAAAGTTATGCATACTAATCCTGTAACAATAGCAGGATTTGTGTTGCCAACACAAGCGCAGCTTTGAAAATGTAACCATAAGAGTCCAATGCAGCAGTCAAAGTAATCCCTGGCCTTTTACCCTCTGAGAAAAAAAAAACCAATTTTTCAAAAATTTTTGTCATTAAACTAAAAATATATTCTGTACCCTGGGGAATCCTCACATGAACATTCTCTTTCTGGCTGGAGGGATGTAAGATCATTAGGGAAATGGAGGAGAAAGAGCTGTTATTGAAGGAACCCATGTCTGCTTCTTAACCTGTCTGAAAATCTCCAGTTTCCTCATCTTTCTACAAAAGTGTTATTGTAGAATGATTTGGCTTGTAAGGGACCTTTAAAGGTCATCTAGTCCAACAGCAGGGACATCTTCCACTAGATCAGGTTGCTAAGAGCTCCATCCAACCTGATCTTGAATATTTCCAGGGATGGGGCATCCTCCAGCTCTCTGGGAAGCCTGTGCCACTGTTTAATCACGCTCATCATGAAAAATTAATTCCTTATATCTAGTCTGAATCTACCCTCTTTTAGTGTAAAATCATTAATTAACCCTTGAGCTATTGCAACAGATCCTACTAAGAAGGTTTTAACTCCAGAGAAAAAGAAGTGAGTGGTCACTTTGAGTGCTTTATGACTTAAACTGATACAGATTTAAAGTGATAGAAGTAAATATGCTAGTTTACTCTCCTGTTGCCTGACAGGGCAAGGTGTTACCTATTGTCCTTCAATTCCTATTGCCAGAGAGTAGGACCTTTATAAATTTTCAGAACTGGCATTTTTCCTTTTTCTCCCTAGAATGTGAGCTGTGTGTGAATCTTACATGTGAATAGGAAGTTAAGTGAAATTCAGTAATTCATACAGAGAAGTAGCAAATGTGATCTGAGAAGTTTCAGCCTGAGACTTTTCATTCAGAATTCCTGTTGACCTCAGAAAAATGCAAGATGTGGGTCTTTTTCACAGGAGAAAATCAATCCTTGGTGTTAAATATCTGTTGGACTGAATGGATGTTGGTGGCTTTTGTATCATACTGAAAGCTGTCGGTTTCTGAGGATATTGGTTTCCACTTATGGTTCAGAGCGGGGTTATTGGTTGTTGTTATTATTTGTGACACCTATTTTAAAGAAGGACATATTTAATAACTCTCCAGGATAGCAGTATCTAAAGATTGCAGACACAAATATCAGCGTTGTTGCAAGTGTGAATAAAACTGCAATAATGTTTTTATTTCAAATTAATCAAGCCCAAAGTCATCTTAGCGTTGTTAAAAAGGAAAATAGCCTAATAATCAAATACAACAAAGGATATTAAATCCAATATCCAGATACCTCTAAGTTATAAGAAGGGAGAGAGAATTTCCAAGACAGAAGGATTTTATGGAAAAAGAAACAATGTTACGCACTAATGAGGTTTTAAAAAATGGGGATTAAGATTTTGTTGGAGGAAATGACCAAGAGGTGGCAGCACACCCTGCACTGCTGAGTGCCTGGAGCCCTTAGAGCTTTCCAGTACTCATTCCCAAGGGCTCAACAGCCACTTTGCTTCAAATACACCCAGTCAGATTATGTCCATAGAAAGTAAATCCTTTTGTGGCTACATTTGGATTTTCTAGAATTACACAGGACCACAAGAAATTCAATATTTTAATAGGTCTGAAAAATACTCGCTTGACACTGGCATTCTGGGCTGCTGTCTCTTGCTGTAGTCTCACATAGTGTGTTGCTGTACCACCAGAGTCAGACATATATGCTTGTGGCTTAATTGGCATCAGTCTGGATCCGTAACAAAATTTAACCAGACTAAGACTTGCTTGATCCTTCTACTTAAGAAACACCCAGGATACAGCTCATGTAAAATCATCTTGTATTTAGAAAAGTATCTGCAGGGCACCATTCAAACAGGTTGGTTCTTTATGCCCAGTGGAGTCACACCATAATGGAAATAAACCTGCAGATGTTAAGATGGCAATGGTATCAGGTTTTCCCTGTGGCCATTCCCTCCCACAATCTTCAGACAGAACCCGGCTGATTAGGAACCCTTTCTCATGCTTGAGAACAGCATCTGAAGGATCCTCGCTATTAGCAGTGGGTGGTTTCAGCATATGGTGATAATGGTAATAGTTCAGTTCTAAATGTACCTGACACAGCTGCTGGTTCCTGCTGTGCCAGGATTGTATCTGTGGCACTCGGTTTTGCTGTGATCTGTCACAGCCTGCACAGTCTGGCTCTGAGCATAACTGTGCCTCTGTTGCCTTTCTCCTGTTCTCTTTTCCTCTGGCCTCCTCACAGGGCTGGGTCTAGGTTAGCCCTGTGGTTGTCTTTCTCTAATGGCAATGTTCACTCCCTTCCCCATTGCGAGGAGCAGCGCTGCTTTTCCCAAGGAAAGGACAAGAAGAGCGCTGAGCCACCACACAGCTGGTGCAGGTGGAGGTTTGTGTGTCCTAGAAGGCAGTTTGGGTGATAAGCAGTTCAGTGAGGGGGCAGTGGGGCAGGGAGAGGAGCTCCTCCATCAGAGAAAATCCTCTGTAGTGATCTTAGCCCAAAAGCACTTTCTTAGCTGTGTGTCCTCATTGATTGCTGTCAGTGTTACAAAGGACACCAGTGATATTCTCCACTGCTACTGCCTATCATGGTGCAGATTATTGCTTTCATTGCCTAGAAGATGGGCTTATCTTACTGAGAACTGCAGGTCTTTTCACTTATACCCTTTATACCCAGAAAATAAAGACTGTGACAAGCGTTTCTCTGAAAAACTGTATATTTAGCTGTTTGGGCAAATATTACAGCCAGCAGTAACTGAGCCATTGGTTATTATCTTCAGTCAGAGGAAGACTTTGTTCTTGTTCTGATGTTGAACTGGTTTCGTGCCTTGCCAGTGCTGAAAGAGTCAACTCAATTTCCCCTTTCTTCTGGCCACATATTCCTGTTTGCTTCCTTGTGAATGATTGTGTATGTTTGATCCTACTATAATCTAGTTCCACTCACTAAACCAGAGAAAACAAACCCAGCAAGAAAAGTGGCTTGTTCTCTGTCATTTGGAGGGAGCTGAAGCACCTCTCACGGGGCTCACACGAGTGCTGTAAGTGGTACAAGGAAGAAGGGAGTGAATGAATGAAGCAGGACAGCCACTCCAGGTAGCAGAATGATGTTACATTGGCTCAGAAAAGAAAAAAAAGAGTCATTAGTAAAGTTATTTTGCAAAAATAGGTAATTAATGAGCACCAAGGTATGCCACCAGTGAAGTAATTAAACTCTGCACTCTCTGAAAATACATGGGAGTTAAATGTGCAGGCTTGCCAGACATTGGTTTCCCCAAGAAAGCCAACTTAGGAAACTCTGTCTCCTTCCCTCAGTGGCTTGTTTCCATGTGTCTTGTGTTTAAATTGCCTGCCTTCACAGATCTGCCAATATAGTATTATTTAGGAAGCACTGTAATCTGGATCACTGAAATGACCTGGCTTAAAGATCTGTTCTGTGTCTGGGAATGAAAGGCAGGGAAGAAGAGCAGGATCTTAACCTTTTGGTGGTATTACACTCTCATACTGACTCCAGCCAGACCAAGTATTTTCACCCTCGTGTGCCTCTCAAAATGTTTCACTGTTGAAATAGAGCCAGGTACATTAATGGCTGTACTAAACCTGGAGGCCTGTAATGCTATTTTCCCATCCGTTTTCCCATTTTCCACATGTTGTGCATTAACACAGTGTTTTGGTGTTATGATAACCATGTATTGATTTATCTGCAGCGTTATGAAGTGTTCTGAGCTCTGTTACTGGTGTGCTCAGGCAGCACCCATCCTCTTTTTACAGCAGGTACCTACTCCAGTGTCAGTTTGCAGGGGTGTGTCTGCAGCCTAAATACAGAGAGGCAGCAGTTGCCACCAGCCCGTATTTTTGACCTGACGGTATGACAGTATCTCTTTCATTTCCAGCCCTCTAATGTGGAAAGTTCCAGAAATCTGTAATCTCTAAACCATATTTATTGAGCTTATGAGGTGTCAAGGAAAATGCTTTTATGATCAGCAGCAGACCCAAAGTAGTTAATCATCTGAGTGACTCTCTGAAGGAGATTGAGGTGACGTAAATGGAGAAATTGTTTGCTGATCAGCCACAGCTGATTCCCTTGTTCTTGGCTGAGACCAGCTACTTCCTTCTCCTAATGCTTAAGATAATTATTAACTAAAAGGCAACTTTCTTCTCCTCCCTTTTGTATAAGGGAACATTCTGATATCTCCTAATGTCTGCATGTGTTCTTGTACTTATCCTTAATGCAAGCTTTACTGCTGTCTGCACCCCCTTTCTTTCTTTCATATAATTATCTTGTCCAAGTGAAAATCTTGCTTGAAGGAAGGCTTGTTGTTTTATTGGAAAAGGGACTGAATCCTTGCACTAATACAGACACATTTGGGGCTTATTTTGTTGCTGCTATAGCATGAACATGTTCAGATTTTGTGCTCATGATGTTACACAAAGTGTCAAACACATGCCACTGGACAAGACATATTTTTAGTTTTTCTTATGTCATTTAAACGTGAAGTTCCTTCCTGAATTCCCACTATGAGAAAGGGAGGTCAGTCACCCTTCCTAAGTCTTAAAAAGCCTAAAACTGCAATTCTTAAACCTGTTGTTGGACCCCAGTAGGCATGAATCCTATAAAAATTAAACAAATTAAAAATAGGAAGAAGTATTGCTTCTACTCGGTTGTCGTAACTGTAGATGTTTGATAACTGCATGCTACATTCTGTAAGAATTTGATGCTGATATACCTTTAAAATTAGGTATTTCTAAAGGCATTTTGAAATTATTATAACTTAAATAAGATTAGCTTCATCAATGACACATTAAGAACACATTTGAATATATTATTTCTATCTTAATGCACTATTTTGAAGTGGTACAGCTATGCCATTTTCTTAAAAGTCTGCCATCCTCTGACTACCAACAGTGAGCAGTCAGGACTATTATCAAATATTTAAAAAACCATGGGGAATGCAAAGTAAAATCTATATGCAGAGCAGTGATTAATACTGATGATGGCCCCAGTTTGATCCTCTTATATATGGCAGTGTAGAATTTGCAGTATTTTCCTGAACAAACAGACAGAATTGCTCATCTGCTTTTCTGAAATAGTTTAGGGAAGCATCTCAAAAGGTGTACTGTGATATTAAAGGCCATTTTTTTATGCATGGTAGAGTTTTTCCTTGCTTGTGCTTGGAGGCATATAGAGAGTTGGGAAATTACTCCGTGATGATTCTTCTGAATTATGTGTGGCCAAAATCGGATGCAGAGCTGATGAAAGAGTACAGGATGTGTTAGCAGTCCTGCTTTGAGCCATGCTTATAAGTAAATAATATTAATCCCTTCAGAGCAATGTACTGCCAAATTATTAAAGCTGGTTCCTGAGGAAACTTAGGCTACGGTGCTTAATAAAAATGTCATATTCCTTGAGTTATTAGTTCCTGCCACACTACTGAGAATAGTTTTGAGCTTTTCTATGCTGTCCAAGAATTTGTATCTTGTTAGGAAAATGAAGCCACAGTACTATCCAGACGTTAGCTGTTACTTCAGATGTGCTGTGACAGCAGAGGTTGTAGGGAACACTTGGGAATATGAAGGGGATTTCTCAATGCCTCAGGTGAAAGGGGATTCTATGTTAAAGAAATAGTCCAAAGTGAGTTAACTCCAGAATCTGAGTTTTCATGCCTGGTGTTACAGTTCAGCTTAAAAACACAACGGTGTTATAATGCAATGTTAATAATTTCTCTAAGAAGTCTCATGTCTGCATTTTTGAATTACCTCCATGCGGTTATTGAAACAAAACAAAACAAAAAGAACATGGCTAGCTGCTCAGTTGGTAAAAGACTGCTTCAATTGAGATTAGTGAACTATCCCAATCCGTATCCATGGAGAAACTAGCCTACAGGTGTTAACAGCAAGTACGATGAAATTAATGTAATCACATATATTTTCCATGGTGATTTTCTGGTTTTCTGTGTAGCTAATATGGGAAGTGCAAAAATAATAATTAAATTATATTTGTAGATAAACATATACCATTTTAAGGTGCAAATTAAACATGTTATTCAAAGGTAATTAAGAGACAGTAAATATGCAAATTCAGTGAAATGCTTCAGACAGATTATTTTTAAAGATTTCTATTTTAATGGTGCTTTCTGCAATAATTACCAAATTGTTTACACAGGTCATTTTTATGTGTGATTGCTCAGCAATTCCCCTTAGGTAGTTTTGCTTTCATTAATGCATACTTCTTGAGTCACAAAATCTTGACATTCTCCCTACAGATTAATATTGCATTATTTTTAATTGAGAGGTGACAGTTTTCTGATATTTTCTATCTAGAACTTTAACACAAATGCTCTTCTCTTGAAACATCTTCTACATCATTAATATTTTATGGTAGTCAGAAGAAATTAGTTTAGAATAGAGCTTGACAGGACAGTGTTCATGTATCTGTCAGAGTTAAGACAGGGAAAAATACCTATCTACCTGTGTGTCTATCTGTCAACTTATCTAAGCACAACCCACATATAGAAAAGCATAAAAAACCTGTTCAGATAAAGTTCTTATTAGTGATATGCTGAAATAAAAAGCATCCTCAGTAAACTAAGATATCTAGGCCTATATTCAGCCATGCACTGAGGCACTCACCTAAACATAAGCGCATTTATAAATTTATTCCACCGTGCAAAACTCATATTTGATTTTGAGCATGTACTTCAGGGCTTTGGGGGATTCGAGCTTTGGCATTGTGTATTCCCATAGAGATCTCACCATTGAAGTTCATCCTAACTTTGAGAAACACTAGAGATATACTCTCAGATACAATGTCAGAATCTGTCTGCTTGCCTGTGTGTCTGACTTTAAGTCGTGAGACTAAAACATGGTTTATTCCAAACATTAAGGACATCATTTTGCCACTAGTATAAGTAGTTTAAATTTACAGGTGTCATGGCATTATTCCAGTAAAAATGCCAGATATCAGTTTCTAATGGATACAATTTCATATACTTCCTCATCACAGCTAATTTTACCACACTTTTACAACTCTGGTGTTGTCTCTGTTACCACCAAATATAAAGCAGCTTAAAATGGAGTCAGTTTTCTTACCATGCCCACAAAAAAAAACATCTCAATGACTGATTCCAGGTACAGAGTCCACTGCTGATGGCTCTGATCTCTAGAGCAGGGCTTCCACGTTCTACATACATCTCAGAGTGCCCAGAAAAGAGCTCTGGATTTACAACTCCCTTCTTGTGTGGAAATCTTGCTGTCTCTGACAGACAGTTTGTGAGGGAATCATGGTTGGGTTTTGTGAGTGCTTCCCCTGTTTTCTCCCCTCACTCTTGGAGTGTTACTCTGTTTGTGGTTATTTGCATCTACATGTCAACATTTTTGGGTCAGATACTTGGAACTGAATTGCTGGAGTTAATTTGCTCATAAACCAGTAATCTTCCTCCCTTATGTTTGCACAAACTTCAATAGAATTAGCATGTATATCATCCTGTTTAGCGTGAAGCATCAAAAACTGAGGATCTCTTTAGTGGGTTTCAGACTGTTTGGTAAATTAGACAGGATTTTTTAAACGTTCAGGAAAAGCTTTTTCCATTAAAATGTCTTCAGTTTTTCTTTTACAGTCTGAACTCTGCAATGCTTAGTTAATTGTAAGCCTGTTACTTTCACTGTCAGATAATAGCTGTCAACATCTTTAATAGACTGCCTGAAACAAGCAGTGTTTTAGATAAGTTGGTAGTTTTCAGCATTAAATTAAATTTTGTTTGATTCTAACAGCAGAACCTGAACTTCCTGAATTATGCCAAGGAGATGGAATCTGCTACTTGTTTTGTAACCCACATAAAAGACTTATGATTAAGAAGATAAATGTCCGTTCCCACTGATTAGTGCAAAACCCTTTCTAACTTTTTATGAGAGATTTTCCTCTCAGTCAGCTACTTAAGATTATATTGAAGTTACCCACAATTTCAGCTAAATATATTGAGCTCCTGTAATTGGTAGGTAGGAAATCTTATAATAATAATTAAAAAAAGAAGCTAGAGAAAAAGAATTTCTCTGCTTCCAAAAGACCAACAATGAATCCTTCCCAACAATCTGTTCAGAAATGTGTAAAATCTTAGTAGAAATAGATGTTCTTAAAAGGTGGAGCAGCTAATTTTCTGTTCCTTTTGGTTGTGAGTGTCTTTTTTTAATTAATCGTAACTTTCAGAATTGGATGTTCTACCCTGAGGTTCCTTTCTTGGTGACTAACCTAATTCTTGCATTAGTCCAGAACAGTACAACTGAACGTATCAATGTGGGAGACATGGTAAAACATTTGTAGTAAAGAAATATGGATGCTGAAACACACAGATACACCAAAGGCCATATTTTCTATTGGCTGAAGTGCTTAAGCACAGGATAGGTTTAGATTTATAGCTTAGATTTACAGATAGCATACAACAGTATTTAGCTTTGTGAAAGCTATTCACTGTAAGATTGTTTTGCAACAAGTGGGTATTTGCTTGCTGGACTGTGAAAAAATGATGAAGAAAGCAGCTTCTTTTTTCTCCTTCAAAATTAATCAAAATTTGAAGTATTATTTGGGGTCAGGATCATTCATAAACCTGCTTTATGGGACAGGATGTTTGGCTGAGATAATTAGGCATCAGGTTCTGGCACAAAGTGCAGTAACTTTACTGCTTACCTACTGTAATTGTAAACATAACTGCCAGATCAAAAGCAGTCTATCCAAGGACAGTATTTCAATACATTTTCTTGCGCTGTCAATCAGTTCTTTGTAGGATGTAAGGAGAGGATTTCCCTTAATTTTATTTAGAAATCATCCCCTTGTTAGAAATACGGGGCTTGCTAGTCTGAGGAATTTCTGAGGAAAGTAAAATGAAGGCGTTATAATTACTGAGAATTCATCTTTATAATTATTTAAAAATAAATAGCTGCATTGAGAAATACATAGTCTCTTATGAGAAGGAAAACGGTGAGTCAGTGTGGAGGACTGACAAGTTCCAAAGAAGTAACGTCAGACAATTTGTGACCCGGTGACGGAGAGCTGCTGTGTGATCAGGACGGGCACGGAACTTTGAATGTTTCAAATACCGAGTACTCTTTTTAACCAGCTACCTTATCTACCTTTTAACCATCCATTTCGCTTGTAAAGGAATTCAGCAATCCAAACTTCTTACAGTTTTCTTAGTGATGTTATTGAAGCTCTATTTAGGCTGACCTCTTGATGATAGTTATGTTGATCTATGTTGTTCAATTTCAAACATGAATCAGCATCAGGGAGTGCTGTTAAAGCCCATATGTATCATATTTCTGAAGGTCTCTCACCTTTTATAAGGAAATTACTAATCTACCTTAATTCAAATTGTTCCTTAAAGCACAGTTTCTGCCAAGCTTACCATTGCTAGTACATCCCATTTACTGTCACTGTTACAGTCATTAAAAAAATCCCCAAACCATCCTGTAATGTAGCACATTTTTTCTACTCCTTTTGTTTTGTACAGTGCTGAACCATTAACAATCTTCAACAGAAAAGCAAAATACTGTTTTCTGTCTTTCCAAATATCCTTCTATCCGTCATCTATCCATCCATCCTTTTGCTGTTTATGTATCACATTTTTACTCCAGGTTTGGTAGTAAAAATCCAAGCTTCCACAGTTTTTCATTGCAGTTCAACACTTTGGGTTTGCATATGAATACCTGATTCTAAATAATACTCAGTGTAATACTATTACCGTGGCCCTAGGGTATATCACCGTGTCCGGCAGCCATAGGGAGGAGGAGGAGAGAAGATCCAGCAGGCAGGAATTGTGCAGCAAGATCGATTTATTTAATTATTTTACAAACTCTTTTATAGACTTTTTTCTTCATAGTCTAATTGGATAAAGGATCAGCCAACCCTTGGGGTGATTGGCTAAAATCCTAAAACATCCATTGTCAAAATATTTTTCTACTGTATTATAAATAAGACTTTTCAAGGTTGCAGGTGGTTTGATTGTTTACATAACTCTGCTACCGCTTCTGTGAGAGAGAAAAGTCTCTCGCAGGCTTAGAAAATAGCAAGAAAATCCTTGCTAGCAGCATTTTTGTATCCACATAATACAGAGAAATATGGCTCTATATGAGTATATGAATTTCCAATTTAAGGCCATGAAAAATTTTGTTTCTTAATATCCCACATAATGGGAATGAGTTTAAAATCACAAATAAATCCTCATAATTCAAATACTTAGCAGGTAAGAAATCCAGATAAACTCTTATAAGATTTTATTTTCTTACAACTATAAAATGCAGTCTAAAGATGAAAGAAGAATGCTTATTTCCTCAGGAAATAGCTTCCCTTGAAGCATTAATTTTCCTCTCTGTGGAAAAAAAATGGCCAGAAAATACACTGTTATTTTGCCCTTTGCATTGTGTCATGGATGAAGAAGCTTTGTCATTTCTTCAAGGTCTTAGCTTTAACTCCTGGGCCAAAACATTAGAGATTGGTTGCTGCTGTTGTCTGCCAGTTATTGTACATCTGGAGGTCTGAACCATTATAGGGTTTTGTAGGACCCCACAAAATCTTCAGTTATTTTTTTCCAGTGCAACATGGAGGAGGGTTCATTTTGCTTTTTCCATCATCACAGGGATTCTGGTATGTTTTGTATAGCTTTCCTACATTGAGAAAGTTTTAGATGCTTGTGTAAATTATCTATTATTCACTGAATTGTAATGGGCTGCATACCCATGAGATTATGAATTTATGCCAGTTTATGATAAATTTAAATTATTGATAGGAATGCTATTTACTGACAATGACAAGCGTAGTATGAAATAATTCTGCTAATATTATCTGATATTTGGAGTTACAAACATACTCTGTTTTTCTCCTGATAGGGCAAGAACCTCATCAATGACAACTTGTTTTTATTTCTTCCAAGATTTTAAGAACGTCCATGACAAAAAGGGTTGCAGATAACAAACTTACAGTCCTGAAGGTATTTTCTTTTGTTAGTCAGTGTAATTACTTCATTATCAGCAGCAATAAGAGTTTTCCCATTGTAAAGTAAAATTACTTCAGTAATTTCCCATTACTAAAGTACCTCCCTAGGGATCTAAGAGTGACCATTCTTTGGGAATGTTCCAGTCTCTATCCCACTTCTGTCCCTGGTGTATATGACGTATGTGGTTTGTGTCAGCAAATACAGTGGCATCTGTTGCAAATGAATTTTAAAGGCAAATATAGCTAAGCAAATAGTTAACTTCATCCATAGCAGTAAAGCTTTACAGCAGTTAACCTTAAAATATTATGGTCAGACTGGATTGAAATAAATTTAAATGGTACTTTTTCTAAACCACTCTTTGTATATATAGTTTATTCAACCAGTTTTATTAAGCTCACTGGGATGAGAAATGAAATGTGAGCCCTCACAGAATTAACTAGGCTTCCTAGCTTCTGTTATCTGGGGCAACAGATAATGGAATAGGAGACCCCGATAGCAGAAGAGTTTCCATAAAAAGATCATAGGGTAAGTATAGATACAGAAACACAGCACTGGATCATGTCCTCAAACCCCTTATTTCAACCCAGAAGGAGCTTGAGGCACCTCCAGACCGTTCTCTCCACGAGGAGTAGACCAAAGTTTACAATGGATGTTTTGACTTGCTGAATTTGCAGGGTCTCAAAAGCTCATACTCCTGGTGCAAACTCGTAACAGCTCGAACCTTCCACCAGGGAGAATAGCTGCTTATCCCACCCTATCTGCTGAGCCTCTATCCCACCCTCCAGAGAACCTGTCCCCTTCCACTCGAATTAGTGTAGTGGCTGGCTTTGTTTCATGTTTTCTAGAGGATAGGCTTGGTCTTCTGTTGTTTTTTCAGAATCCCTGATCTACTCAATGGGATCTCCAAGGGATGGTTTATAGAGGTAAGAGTCTTCCCTGAACGAGTTAAAAATCAGTGTAGGACAGTTTAATGCAAAATGCTGCCATGTGAAGTCTTTTTTTTTCTTCAGATGATGTTAAATTATTTTATGTGTGAAAGTAAAATTGTTCTTGGTAAGAAAGCAACGTGTTACATGATTGGCCTCTTTAGAAAGGAGAGCTAAGCTAGTATTTTTACCCAGCTGTTCCTGGGCTTCTTGATAGATCTCAGTATGGTTACACTGAGGGTGAAATGTAGGCAAAATGAACAAAATTATTTTCCAAAAGATTTAGTTTGTAGGTTTATTACAAGAAGTTGCTCTCTAATGGCTTGAATCCATAGAAGATAGAAAGTGGGTTTTAGTGCTAGCACCACGTGCTTTGTAAAGCTGTTCAGAAGTCCCTTCTGAAGGAAGTTTCAATTTCGCATGTAAATGTTCAAATATTTTATTGTAATATTCCTCTTACACCTGGAACATACTTTTTTGTATGTTTTTTTACAGTACTCTTATTTCACATTTGTCTAAATCTTCAACTAAATTAGGATGTTTTATTATAAAAAATATTTCTTTTAAGAACATAGTCACTTTTAGTTTTCTTTTCAAGTGATGTTAATATTGAGGAATCTTCAAAATTCCTTTGTCGTTAAAATTCAAAGTATAAAACATAAATAGTTGCATTTAAATGATTTTAGAGGTTACTGGCTATTCTATCCTACTATTTTTCATATGTAAAAACAGCTTCTTCAATGATACTGAGTATTGATTGTACCAGCCCTGGGAGAAAACAGCCCTCCCTGGGCATCTCTTTTCTATTTCTCCTCTGTGCCTACGGCTTCCTACAAGTTTTCCTCTAAATAGTAGAGAAAATATCATCATATAGTCTACTCAAAAAGCAGCACAGTTGATACTGTAACAGCAAGCTACTTGTTGGGGAGCACTAACAGAGTCTGAAATCCAAAGCAGGGTTAATGTTACCGAATTTCAAACCATTTTATAAGAATATATTCATTGGAATTTGGCTTGTATGTTAGTTGTAACGAGAGTATTGTATGCAATCTGGCAGAGTATAAATCTTCTGGACTCCAATTTTGGCATAATTTCATTCTAACTGAATTGCGTTTTCTAAGCTAACAGCTACTAAAACTGCATGTGCTGTTTAGTTGAGTGACATGCAAGGACATGCGACCTACTAATAAATTTTAGGGATGTTTACTATATTCACTGGAGAGAATTTAAGTATACACTGATGTCTAAAAAGAAATTGATTGTTTCTTCTGAGATGTAGTAGAAATTCTAGTCTGCTTATGAGGTAATTTCAGAATCTTCATCTTTCAACTTCAATATGTGAATGAATTCTGGAAAATGAAGACACTTGGAGAGATTAAAGAAGGCCAATGTGCTTGTACTTGTCTACCTCACAGTGCAGAATGGAGATAACTGCATTAAACAAACTGTGGTAGGTGGGACAAGGTAAGAGACAGACTGTGATGGTCTATGAAAGCTCAGTGACAAAGCCTAATGATTTCTCATGTAATTTCCATTTATGTGTTTAGGTATGCAAACCTGCAGGTAAAGCTGTTGAGGTGCTAATGAAATTGATAAGAAGAAACCCTTTAAAAATAAGTTCATATGAAACAAAAATCCCTTTCATTTGCAACAAGTGAATTGCATAGGTCTTGAAAATAAAATATGTTTCTCTTAATTTAGAATCAGGTTTTTTCCTCTTTTAAAAAAACTTCAAGATTTCAGTTGTAAGCTTCTGTGACAGCTACCCTTAATGTAATAACAGATTTGACTGAGGATTGCTCCTGTACTCACAGTGTCATTCCCCCTTATTGATTTGTAATGTAAAATATCTAATCTAGACTCTGCTGCTGGTAGTGTGCTTTGGGGGAGTTCAGACTCTCCTCAACTTCCAGGGTTCGATTCAGATGTAGAAGAGCCTTTGCTTCCTGTCTTTTATAAGGATGCAAAGTCCAGATGTGGACCCAACTGCCTCTAAGGTCCTGAAGGGATGACATTTTTTCCTTAAAATTAAACTGAGAATTGGAAGTGTTGTTGGAAATCATTTGGCTATTCACATATGGAGTTGTCCAAGTGAGGATTGCCTTTTACACCAATGTCTTGTAAGAAAGATAGGTCTTGGGTTTTAGGTAAAAGAAGGTTTGGAGATACGTAACTGGAAGAAAAAAGACAATGAAGATAGCTGAGAATGCTGGCTAGCATAATCATTGTGAAGTATAAGCCTGGAATAATTTAAAGTCACTTTAATCTTGTACTCCAGCATTGCTTTCACTCTGCATAGTATTTTCTCTTCTTTTAAAGACTGTGTATATTTCATGTGCTAGTGATAACATAATAAGGCCACATGGAAATCCTATAAAGATTGGAGGGGAAAAAAGACCTCTCATGAGAAGAAAAACAGATGCGAAGCTATAACCTTGCACCTGGAAGTCTTTCACATGGCAGTTGTGTGCTTTCCCAACCACTCCATAAGGACAGAAACAACACAAGCAGCTGATAATATGATTGTGAGGAATGTGTTGACCATGGTGATGACAGGGGATACATTTACCCTCAGGAGCATGAGTGCACCTGTGAAATATTAGACTGTGCTTTTTTGCTAGATCAGTTTAGAAATATTTAGGAGTAAGCTACAAGATGGAAGGAGAGGGCAGTTAAAAGAGGCTGGGAAGAGACATTTGGGAAAAGCAGAGCATGCTTTCAGAACAGCTTATCACAGAGCTTTGGAAGCTTTTTCCATTCTCATTAAGAATGGATCCTATGGAGGCAAACGTCTATCAGTGCAGCTAATTAAATACACTAGAATTAGTAAACAAGGAGAGAAAATTCCTAGTTTATATTAAAAGTACAAAAATTAACATGCAATTAGTGATGTATATTTGAGAAAGTGAAAGGCAATGTTTCAGAAAGCTGATTTGATTGCACTGACTGTATTTCTAATTTATGTTTGATGTTAACACACCAAATGGTACAGAAACATTACATGCGAGGAGAGCATCAAAACTGAAATCACTGTTGGTTTGGCATCCTCTGGGTTTCCTGAATTCTTGGAATTTTTTTCTTCAGTGCTCATAAATAAATAATGTTTGTGATTATATTTAAAGAAAACTCTTCATGCTAGTATTGCTGTTTCCAAACGACCCTTTTCCATTTTGGAGTTCTCCTGTGGGATGAAGGAGAGAAGGTGTACCTGTGGATGGGTTTGTTGTTTGGGGTTCTGGGTTGGTGGATTTTTTTTTTTGGTACTGTTTAATGCAGTGTTATGGAAAACTTAGCAAACCTTAAGCTGGCTTGTAAGGGATACCTGTGGATCAGGATGTTTTGAAGGGAAGCTTCTTCCCAGCTAGCTGCTGTTGTGTCTGGGAGATGCTGAAATACATCGGCCAATTTACCTACTTCAATGTTTTGTTGAAGCTGGATGCAAATGTGCTATCTTATACAAGGGCTGATAGAAAGAATGTAATGCCATCTGTATAAAATAGGGAATTGTGTCTTATGCAGGCTTGTGAACAGATGCTAGCTGACATGTTTTAGCCAAAAAACTATGAAATTAATGATGAGATTTCCTGGGAAAAACACTTCTGTGAGTATTTGAGGAAAGCAGTTCTGAGCTTAAAATGCCCTCACCATCAGTTGGATGAGGACTGATTTGGCCTGCCACTGAGGAGAAGTAGATTCTTCACTGGCAACACCTGAAAGGGAAGGCAAATGCTGAACAGAGAGTTTAATGCTGAAGAAAATAGCTGTCAGGAGCTCAGAGCCCGGCTTTCCAGTGCAAAGAAAAGGATACCAGGAGGTGGAAACAGTAGGACACCTGGATGTAGAATACATTTTTGGAGATGATAGATTAAATTTTCTCAATCTAACTGTTGGAATCAACCTTAGGAAGAGAAAAATGCCTGGAAAACAAATTAATATTTTGGCAGTCTGTCCAACATTACTTTGCTAGTGAGGAGGAGGAAATCAATACTAAATATATTTAGGAGTACATTATGCTGAGTTCTGCTGACCTCATTAAATGTATCACTAACAAATGGCTACAGTACAGTCAGTAGCAGGACAAAATTGGAATCCTAGTCTGCTGAAGCTTCCTTTAATGTCAAAGACATGAAGCAGCTCCTTCAGGACAGGGCTCAGTTTAGCAGAGATTCTGAAGCTGGTTAGTCAGATCAGCTGCTGTCAGCTGAAGAAAGGGAAATAAACTAATTGAAATCTCGGCGCACCAGGAGCTTAGTAAATGTCAGACTTCCCAAGCAGTCCTCATAAGTGTGCTAAAACAGGTCTGGTCACACACTTCAAAAAAATGGAGAGAAACTTTGTGAAAAGGCCCTCTTAGACTCACTGTTCTCATGCTTCAGGGTATGGGATGGTCTGGAACAAAATCTCCTCTGGAATGACAACCAAGTGGTAATCTGTGAGGTTTCTGTGAGCTGAGGGGGAAACTGCAAGTATTTGCAGGACAGTCAGTCTACAGTGTCTTGAGTAGTGTTATTGAGGGGCATTAAACCCCTCAGAGTAAGGGATTCAACAGTTTGCTGTTTTTTCTGAATATGGCCTGGTAAGGTTCCTCAAGTTACTAGGTCATACTCATTTGGCAAGGTTCTCAGTTTCTCCTAACATAAGTACAATTTGAAAAATGTTGAAGTATCACTTTATAATGATCTAACCTGTTTGAAAGGTGTATATATGGTAATAAACTAAACAATATAAGCCTGATTTCTTTAGGAAATGAGACTAAGATTGTAGTTTCTTGGTGCTTGTCCCTCCCCTAAGAACTTTTGAAGCCATTCTCTCATTGCATTGTTTCATTTCTTTCACTCGACTTGAACCAAAGCTGATGACGGAGATCAATCTTTAAGATACTTGATTTCTATGAGCTTCATGAAAATACGATCCATCTCTCCTTCCCAGCTATCTATCAGTGCTCTCATTAGGAGAGTGAGTGTCAGCTCAGCCTTTATCTGTTATCAGATAATCTGTAGGTGGCAGCAATGGTATGAACTGCCCTGATTGCTTCTGTCAGCTCAGTGCTTTTGTGGCCATGGGAGAATCCAGTGTGAGAGCTAAAGCCGTAGGAAGTCAGTCTTTTCTAATTCTCTATTCATATTTCAAATCGGTTTCACTTCAGGCACTAGTAAGAAGAAACCATAAAGGTGATTAATATTTTGTAATGAAGCTATTGGCACCTAATAAGATATTAACTTCTGTAGATCCCTTACTAAAAATATTTAAGAACTTGAAGGTAAATGTGACATTGAATTTTGAATACATGCATTTGGATGCTAGGTCCTTTGTCTAAATGAATTAATTAGTACTGATTGATCAACTGCCTTCCAAAGAGATAATCAAGGAGTAATCTTGTTAAAAGACAAATGGACTACTTAGTGTGACTCAAAATGTCAAAGGGCCAAATCTCGGTGTGAGTGTGGAGAATAACCTTGTGGTTACATCGGGACTGTTAAAATGAGAAAGGCAAGAGGGACTCATTCCAAAAAGGAAGTGAGTTTTTCCTAGATCTCTAAATCAGAGGAGCCTGCAGCTGGCTGGTCCAGCAGCTCATCTTGAACAGACAGTGCAGAAGGGACATTGTGCAGATAGGGGAGAGAATTAGGCCCATTTTGGTACTGTGCAACAAGAAGAGATAAGGTCACTTGAGCTAAAGCTTATAATTGATTCCTGATGTTAGTTTTTAAAATGAAAGTGTTGTAAAACGTTTTTGGCAAATGTTGGAATTAACTACATGGATAATTCCTAATAATATTTATGAATCAGCTTTGAAAAGGGTATTGCAAACTTTAATGTGTTTGAGTATTTCATAATGGTCAGCTAAAAGTTTATGATATTAAGATACAAACAGCATTTGGAAAATGTGCTGCTTCATATTATACTAGGACTATTAAAAAACTCCTAGATCTGACTACCAGCTGTGTGTTTATTCCATCTCTTTTCTGGATTATCTTAATTTCCATCTAAAGTACCAGATACAAAAGATAGTATCTGTAAGCATTGGACTCCAGATCTTCAAAGACTTTTTTTATTTAATGTCACAGTTTGTACTGCTATAAATAGTAATAAACATTCTTAACGTCTCATTCATTGACTTACTTAAGCTTCAGTAATTATGATTATGTTTGAACATACAGAAGATAGTGGAAAAAAAGCTTTGTGAAACATCAGTACTCTTGGTTCTCTCTAAAATACTCTTCCAGTCTCTGAAGCTCCATGGTACCATTTCTAAAACACTGTTTTGAGCAGTGGTCTGAAACCTACTGGACTTGGTGTGTGACCAGCTGCTAAGGAGACTAAGCTCTAGAATAGGAAGCTCCTGGATCCTGGGAGCCTTTAGCCCTGGCAGTAAGAGTGCCCTGGGACCTCTCTGTGAATAAAAAGGACTGCAAGATACCTTTTCAGTCCTCCTGATAATGGAGATGGTGCCTTCTGCAGACACACTTAAAGCTTGCTTGGTGTTTTCTGTTGCTCACTTTGTTGGGGGTAGAATACAGGCAAGGACTCATACATTAAACATCTATGGCTGAGTGCCCAGGACCTAATTCTCTACAAACTTTAAAATACTACTTCAGAACTAGAACAACAGAGTAAGTAGTTTTTCAGTGTGCATACAGGGGCAGCTGAAGCTGGCTAAGTTTCTTTCTTATGCCTAATTTTTGTTTGTCCTTTGCTGAGTAAAATTTACTGGTGCCAGACTGATCCATTTTACAGGGGCAGGCTGCAAACAGTTCTGCTACAACAAAACTGTCTCCCAAATGGTTAAAAAAAAAAAAAAATCTTTTCAGTTGTCTTTTGAGTTATAAAAACCTAGGGTGTGCTTTATGGCAATTTGATTTCAAATTGACTTGTATTTTTTTTTTTTGTGTGTCATTGATGAAAAATTAAAAAATTATTATAACTTCTGCATTTATCAAGTTTTCATGTTTATTGAACTCTGGTCTGTGGTTTAATGGTAGATAATTTTGTATTTTTGAAGAAATATCTGTGACAAACCAGCTGGGGCTTATGGGTTCATTCTTCAATAACTCATCCTGCATGTGTTCTGATGCTACAGTTAATCTCCTCTTCACCCTGATATTCCAAGGTTTATTTTTAAGACCGGGCAACTCATTGTTCACTGATCTGCAAGGATTTCCAAGCAATAAGGCAGACAAAAACACCTTACATTTCAAATGACTTTGTAATATACATGCACATGTGTCATAATTTAGGAATGGTATTCTCCAGTTGAGTACTCCCACTAAAAACCATGAACTACTCCCTGCCCCACTCCAGCTGGAGGCACAAAAGGCAGAGATCATGGGCTGAGATAAGAAAAATTTACTGGAAACATAAATGAGATAAGAAATGAACAGTAACAGCAACAATATTAATAAGAAAAGGTGTAAGAAAAGAAATTATTCACATGGGGACAACCCCCTGATAAGACAATACTGGGTGGCTCTCTCAGACACGGTTCTCTCGACTGGATGGAGCCCCTTCTTCCTAAAGAGAGTCTTTTTTCCGTGCTCCCAGCACTGATTTGAGGCACAGAATATCCTCTTCGTCCTGGCCATGCCCTCTCCGGGCTACTACAGAAATTAACCCTGTCCTGACTGAAATTAGAACACCATGAAAAAAGTGTGACATGACTCAAAAGTATTGCAGGACTTTAAAAGTGCAAATGTTTTTTGGAATATACAGATGAGCTTTTTTTTTTTTTTTGTGAACTACTCTTCACGAAGCTTTCATTTCTATGATCCAATGTCTACATTTGAGGCTGTCACCTTTCAGAAACTTTCATATAATGTTTACCTAGGAATGTGGAATGAAGTATTTCACCTGCTTCATTTCCAAATCTCTGTTTCATGCAGCGGAAGCTCAGGATTGCGTGTCTGTTGTATGCTGGTACTTGGAGCATCAAAATTTATGTGGCTGAAGAATTGGTCTGAGTAGGCCCAGCTCATACAGACGACAGCTTTTGTTATTGCTGTACCAGGGGTTGGCATAATAAGGTTAAGCTTTCCCCTTTGACATGATCTGCAGTGAGCACCAAATCTGCGCTTGAGCAAGGGATTGTGTACAAATATTGTAGGAAATTCAGGCTCTGGCTCTGTTCTGTGTTTGAAACACAAGTTAATGTGTGTAAAGTGGTCCCTTTCTTGAGGCATCAATGCTGAGGGGTCCCTAATGATCAAACTGCTGTTCTTTGTGTCTTGATAAATATGTAGGACATACACAGCAACAGCAGCAACAGACAACCAGTGGCTTGGAGTTCAGATCCCGGGCCAGGAAAGGTTTTGAATTTATATGAATGCCTAAATTACTGAGCTATTGAGCATGTTTCTTCCCAGGAATTCCAAGATGTTAGGACAGCTTCATTTTTCACCATTAAAGGGTTATTTGCAAAATCTTTGTGAAATCTCTTGTTTGTGATGCGTGTGTATGTTTGTTTGGTTTGTTTTTGTCCTTCTGAATGTATAAGTGAATGTTACATTGTTCAGCCTGTGACTCTGTCATGATCTCTTTACCCTTACTTATTCCAGGTGTTCAGGCTTTGGGATATCTGTGCAGTTGGTGCTGCCTGTCAGCTGGAGGTACAAGGACTGATCCTTAACTGGTAAGGTTGGTTTTAAGTGGTGACTTTGAGGAGATGGTCTAGGCTACGTGAGCTGTGTCCTCCAGGGTAGCAGTCCTCTGATCTAAAATGTATCTCCTGAATGTATTTTTGTGAGCTGAAGGATGAGTTGCACAGAATGAACTGAGAATGTAGCTGTCAGGTTTCTCACATGGCCAGTTTCTACCCATGTATTTTTGTCCCTTCTTCCCGTTAAGACAGCTTATACTTTCTGGTTTTTAGGCAAATGGCTCTAACATGGGGTGTGCCAAAGCATACTGAAAAAATTGGTCAGTGATTCTCGTCATTGACTTGGTGGGGATGAATTTGAAAGGTTTGGTGGCTTTGTAGGATCAGATAAATCTGCAAGGAAATGTTAATTATGTCTGGTGATGAATCTTTGTTTTTCTTCTATTACTTGTTTTAAGTGATCGTACTTGGCCCCCACCTTAGTGACTGAGGGCATGGCATTGAGCACAGTGGAATGAAGTGGCCTCGATTTGTTTCCAGATGCAAATGAAGTGTTGGCTTGTTTATGGGCACAGTGTGATGAATCAGTGAATTGACTGCGATTCAAGGAATGTGAGTTTTATTAGTGACTTTTCCAGCATCAAGTACAATGGCCTTGGCAGGTGAATTGACCTTCTTTTGTAGATTGAAAAATTGAGACTTGGAGAAACAAGTGACAATTACATCCTTTCTGTAAGTTATAAAAGTAAATCTGAGCTACATAAATATTTATAAAATAAGTGAAAGTTATTTTGATATTACCAGAGCATTTCCATCTCAAATTGTTCCAGACAGTTTGTAATGCAAAGATTTAAAACAGTTCTATTCCAGAGCTGCTTCTTGTGCTTTGTGGTGGTAGAGATCCCTTTCTTTTTTCCATCCTCTCTGTGTCTGAACTACTACCCCTCAGACCTGTCTAAAAAAATTAGGATTGAGGTGGCTTTTAGTTCTGATCCTTCCAGGGGCTATATCAGCTCCTTTTTTCACCTGTTGCCAGGCTGCTTTGTTTGTGTTTGTGTTTGTGTCTGTGTGTGTGTGTGTTTCTTGGATCAGCAGTCTTTTCTTCTGAAGTGATCTCTGCAGTGTCTGAGATTTATGGCAACTTGTCCATTCCTTATGTATCAGTGTTACTCTGTGAGCTCCCAGCATCTCTGTCAGAGGAGGAACAGCTTCTCAAAGCAAGCCCACAGTATTATCTTTGAACATATGTTCTCTATTAAGTGAGATGAGGAAGTCACTTAGTTTTCCTTCCATGTGGAGGTTAAAATGGAGGGCTTGTCTGAAAACAGATTGTGCTAAATTGGGGGTTTATTTGAACAGTATGTGAACATTATTAATTTGAAAATATATACTATATTGATAGGTTTCCTTCAATTACCTCATCTTGAAAGCTGTTCTCAAAAAACTAGCAAACAGTTCAAAAGTGATTTAATCTGCCTGAAAATGAGAAGGTCAGATGAAAGCATACACCACTTTTGTTATAAGGAGTGCTAGATAAACTATGTCATGCATTTGACCCATTTTACTTCTCCCTATTCAGAAGTAATAACAAATTTTAAAAATGTAGTTATCCAGGTTCTAGGGTTAACCTGCAAATGCGCTAATGTTGGCCTAAACTTTGGGCATAGACAGCACACTGGGTTGCAGAGGGGCCAGCTTTTAGCTGTGACCATTTTGCAACAGGTTGTGTGACTGGGATCCTGGATCACACAGTGTCAGCTGGCTGCACTGACAGAGGTGTAAGGTGGCAATGTGAATGCTCCATACGTGAAATGCATTACACAAATATCTATAAGGCTTCCTTGCTTTTAGACATTATTTGGAAGATTTAATGATGTTGTATATGCCAAGAAAGCCCACTTTCTTTAGCATTCCACATAATCATAGACATTTCGGCAGCATTCACTCAGCACTACTTATGTATGTGCCGCCCTTTCAGACTGAAGAGCTAAAATTAGGGGCCTTCTAGATTACCCTATTGCAAAGGAGAATCTGGGAATTTCTAGGGGAACTGAGCTGCTTTAGCACAGCTAATGAGAAACATGTGCCAAGCCTGACTTTCTTCAACACAGCACATAAACGGAGACAGTTTCACCATTTGGAGCTTTACAACTCTTTCAGTAAATAACCCATTTTAAGAATCCACTTGTTCATAAAACAAAGGGAGAGCTCTGCTATTGAGTTCTGGAGTGGGCCTGAGTCTCTGCCCAGAGTTCCACCTGGAAGGAAACAGCTCCTTTACTGACCCATTCTGGTCAAGAACAGCACTGCCATAGTAGCAATTGATGATCTTCCTGACCTAGTCCACCATTTCAGCTCTTGATAGAGTGTGAAAGAAACATGACATTTTTACATCTTCCAAACTACTCATTGTCACCCTTTCCAGTGACTATATCCAGAAAGATCAGCATCCAGAAGTGGTGCTTTCTGACAAAATGAATGTAGGATGTCACAGTTCTAGGCAACCCCTATCTGTCTGGTGAAGGAACAATGCAAATGTACCAGTCTTTGTCCTTTTACTTCAAAAAACAAAAATAGCAGGTCTTGACCTACTTGAATATTGTGGTCCGAGTAGCTTTGGCATTGGTTGATTAATCAGTTTTCTGTTATTTTAAATATTTTAAATATTATATTGAGTTTATTATTGAATCTGTACCATATTGTTTAAAAGACAGCTTTATTGTTGTACAAATTATTTAGAGTATGGCAGTGAATCAAGCTGAGATTCTAAGCATTTGGGCAAAGAAATCTAGTGATGGTGCATCATGTAATCCTGGTTTGTCATGTAAGGTACAGACACCTTCTTTAGTGGAAGAGACTGCAGAGGATTCCCTTCATAATTTGTTACTTGTGCAGTGCACACAGTGTGAGTAACCTTCTTAATTGCAGCTGAAGAATATGGTGGTTCTGAGGTGTAAAACTGTGATTGACATTGGGGGATAGTGGTTTGGATAGATAGGATTTTGGGACATTATTATAAAACATAGCAATGCTTTTTTTTTTTTTTTGCCTTTTTTTTTTTTTTTTTGGAAAAAATAGCTTGGTCAGTGAAAGGCTTGTGCTGGGCTTGTCTATTAATATCACTGACTGTGCATCTGGCCTGATAATGTGCAGAACACATCTAGAGGGCTTAAACTGCTGAATAGGGACTTGTTTAGAGATTATAGTTGGATGAAGGAAAGGAAATTCTTCAAAATGCCTCTGGATTTTTCTGGTACTGTATTCAACAAAAATGAGTATGCTTAGAAATCCTGAGAACCTGTGATCCAAATGTCAATGGAAAAGAATTCACTGAAGTAGGAGCATCTTCTTTACTTAAAACTGTTTTGGGATCTAGAAGGTGCAAGCTTTGGTCTTGAATTAGCAGTTAAACAACATGTGACACATCACAGACAATTTTCCAGTCCTGCTTACCAGGGTGTTGTGTTTCCAATAGGAAGCCTTAAACCCAGACAGTTGTACTCACATCTCCTTCCCATATGCACAATACACGGGAATATCTTTTCATCTTGCCAATTATTTTTCACACTTGGGCTGCTCATCTTCAGTACCTCCTTGTTAGTCCGTGTGATTCATCAGTTTGCATTGTCCTGTTTTATGTGGCAGCTTGTCATTAAAGATCCCAGTGGCTGTCACTCGGTACCAGCCCACCAGCCTCCTCTCCACATCCAAATTGCAGCTGAGCAGTTACAGCCTCCTTCACTCTGAAGTGTGAAGGAACTGGGTGGCATCAATCTTTTCTTCTTATTTGTTCTATCATTGCTTTGTAGTAGTTATGCCTCCCTCAAATGTTGCCTCTCTGTATCCAATGATTCCCTCTTTGCTAAAAGTATACAGGAAAACTGAGATGGAATCTACTGCTATGTTTACTTATTTTCCTCTTAGGATTTATTGTTGGTAGCTTCATGCTATATAGCACATGAAAATAAAGACAGATTTGTATCTCAAAGAGCTTATTATGCTCCTTCTGCAGAAATGATTCACTGGGAAATCCTTTTGGTGTCTGCCTTTCTCCGTGTTCTGGAAGTTGGTACGTAAATTTAAACACAGAAATGTAAAAAAAGAAATTACCATTGCAAGCAGGACTGAAACTATGAAAGTCTTTGTAACTTTACATGCACATAGCTGTGATGAGTGTAAACTTATCTTTTTGCAAAAAGAAGGCACATGCTGTATTATGCCTTTATAAAAAACATTTATGCTTCCCAAACAGCAGGGCTGTAGCTAAAGACCACCTGATTAAAAGCCTTCATCCTGCAATTCCCAGTATTAGGATAAATCACAGAGCATTGTTTATATGACTCCTTGTGTTTCCTGCCATGTATCCTCCCATGCAGATGTTTTTAATCATTTATTGCTAATAGTGAGTATGTGTTAAAGTTTTCTATACTTTATTTTTGGCATTTTGTATGGTTAAACTTTGGCAATGTAGAATGGGGGTGATTATGTACTTTGAGAGAAATGAAACTCATCCTTGGGATAATTTCTGAGTTTTTTCCTCTGCTTATACTACAGCCTTTTGTTGTTCTAGAAAAAGGCAGAAACCTTTCACCAGATAAAATTTCTGCCTTGTTTTTCTGTATTAATAATGCAAGCAGAAGATACACACCAAGTGTATTGGGTTTGTGTGAAAAAGCCCTAAAAAAGACCTGTGAAAAGCTCCTAGAAGCTTCCCCCACGTCTGACAGCCAATGCCAGCCAAGATGGACCCATCGCTGGCTGAGGTCGAGCCCATCGGCAATGGTGGTAGTGACTCTGGGATAACAGATTTAAGGAAGAGAAAAAACCCTTGTGAAATAGCAGCTGCAGCTGGACAGAGGAGGAGGAATGTGTGAGAGGAACAACTCTGCAAACACCAAGGTCAGTGCAGAAGGAGGGGCAGGAGATGCTCCAAGTGCCAGAGCTGAGAGGCCCCTGCAGCCCATGGTGAGGCAGCTGTGCCCTTTGGAGGTCAAGAGAGGAGCAGAGATCCCCCTGGAACCTGTGAAGGACTCCAGGCTGGAACAGGTGGATGCCTGAAAGGAGGATGTGACCCCATAGGATGCTCATGCTGGAGTAGGTTCCTGGCAGGACCTGCCCACCGGTGGAGAGAGGAGTCCAAGCTGGAGCAGGTTTGCTGGCAGGACTTGTGACCCCATGGGGGAACCATGCTGAAGCAGCCTGTTCCTGAAGGACTACAGCCCGTGGGAGGGACTCACACTGGAGTGAGGAGGGGAAGGGATCCTCCTGCTGAGGAGGAGGAGCAGCACAAACAAGCTGTGATGAGCTGACTGCAGCTCCCATTCCCTGTTCTCCAGCCCTGTGCTACTGGGGGGAGTAGATGGAGAATTTCGGAGTGAAGTTGAAAAGGGGAAGAAAATTTGGGTTTATTTCTCATTATTCTACTCTGATTTTGATTGGTAGTGAACTAAGCTAATTTTCCCAAGTCAAGTCTGTTTTTCCCCGGACAGTGATCTCTCCCTGCCCTTATCTCAACTCATAAGCCCTTCCTTATATTTTCTCTCCCCTGCCCAGCTGAGGAGGGAAGTGACAAAGTGGTTTTGGTGGACACCTGGTGTCCAGCTCAGGGTCAACTGACCACGTTCAAGTCACATGAAGAACAGCAAGATGAGAGAAAGTACTGACACAGTGTGGGACAGAGCTGGTTTGCTTAAGAACCATGGCAAAAGGGAAGTGATTTAGCTAGAATGCCATACCTCAAGTCCTTTGTGTATTAAAACGATTCCTTATCAAGAACTTCAAAAGCAAAAGGCACAGGGAGTCAGATTTTTCAACTGTTTTAAGTGATGAATGTTGTGATGAATGGATGAATAACTGCATGGGGTTAACTGGTCTGAGTCATTTGAAGAGCTGATTGAGGATAAGGAAGAGAGTTTTGAAAGAGTACACAAAATTCTGATTTTTCTTTCTCCTCCTCTTATTTGGAAAATAGCTGTAGGCAACTGGTAAGAAGTCCGAGCTGAAAAGCTTGATTTAAGAAAGGATTTTCGAGCTGATTCCCTTCAGAATAGGAAGCTTACCAGAAAACTTTTAACTGCTCTTACAGGAGGGGGAAAGGCTGATGGTCAATTAATGTTTTTCTTCAGCAGTTGCTTGTATTAGCAAGAACAAAAACCACTCTTCTTCAGGGTAATGGAAAGTCAAAATGAATGCTCAGCACTCCTGTAAGTGTCCCGTACCCTTTTTGCTTTCTCTCTTCTGTCCTAAGTAGTCTTCTGGAAAAAAAGACTGGATTTTGTCTAATAGTTTTATTTTTCTTTAGCTTTTGGCAGAAAATGCCTTTGTTGAGGTGGTGTGTGTGTATGTGGGGTGGGGGTGTTCCATTTTGTTTTCCCTACCACCATCCAAGTCTAGTAGGAACTGTTTCTGACTTTGGCCAAGAACTTCACAGCTGCTGCTGTTCTTCCTAGTGTGTTCAAAATAAGTTGTGAAGACTTTTAATGTCATACAGTGAGAAAAGACCCCTAAATGCTAGAGAAAGTATCCGAACCTTCTCCCTTACCTATCAGTCTGAATGAATGAGCTTGTTCTCCTTGTTGAAATAAATCTCAAAGCCCTAAAAAGGGGACAATTGAAAATCTGTTTGTTTAAATTCCTGACTTCCAAAGAAATACTTGAGTGTGTTATAAATAGGGTTTTGTTATGAAACAGATGAACTGTCCTTGTGAGCTGTTTCTGGCATTCTTGAGATTTTAATTCTAAATTGTGGCTTTCTTTTCTCTAGAGCTTGAAAAAGAAACAAAAAGGTATGTGAGTAAACCAGCAGCAGGTCTAGGATGGATCCGTAGAGATTAGTAGGCCCAGAGTTAATGGTCTGTAGTTCTTGCTAATAAATAGTACTCCCAAATGTGGACCACATTTAAAAAGCAGAATCTGATTTTAGTAAATGCTGGAGCTCTGTGTGTAGCAGGAAAGGTTGTATTGTGCTGAGGGGTTAGACTTTAGGACCCTCTTGGATTTGATGTTTTCAGAGCTACTCAATTGCTTTCATTAGTGCTTTCCTTTTCCGATTGCTTCCGCAGCAGCAGGAACATGCCAGAGACTCTCTTGTTTTTGCTGGTGCAAGTAGTAACCTGATTCTGTCCTTACTCACTAAGGTGCTTTATTGTTGCAGTTCATGTGTTTTAATAAAAATCCCTTATAGTAAGCAATAAACTATCTAAGCTTCTGACTTATTTTCTTGTCAGTCCCTTCCTGGGCACAGGGAGGAGGTTGAGGAAGAAGGGTTTAAGTATACCTGCAGTCATGCAGCAGCAGCATATAAAATGCTGCCAGCTGCAACAGATGTGCCTTACACCTGCTAAGCCCTTGCTAGCAAGCTGGCCTGGCACCCTCTGGTTGTGTAGCAGGCAGGAGTACACTTTGCTCACACTCTAATTTCAGTTCTAGACAATCTCAGTTTTTATGGAAGATGTTTATTAAGCGAAGGTCCTGATCAAACTGAGCATTCTGTCGTCTTTGTAGAGCAAAAGTCTCCGGTATCCAGACTTGTGACATGAAAGACAAAAAACTATTATCGGTGTAAAGGCTTCACATAATCTACATTTGGAAACTATGTGGATTCTATATGTATGCCTTCATACATCTGTACCTATGTGTGCAACTCTCTTTTCCCAGAAGAGTAAGGGGAGAATTGTTCTGCTCCATAGCATTTTTTTCTTGTTAGGCTTCAAAGTGTTGGAAAATTAGTGGTAAAAGTCAAATAGGAGACACCACACTTCTGCATAAAACTGTAGAAGTAAACTGTCATCAGTAAATCACTTACTTGCTGCAAGGACAGAGGAAAATGGATGAGATTAAATATGGATAGATCTGGATAGAGAGAATAACATGGAAAGGTGGAGGGAAGCACTTGCATGTGAAATGATCCGACTGAACATCTTTGGATCATCTCATTTTTGAGGAAAACATCTGTCATGCAGTTTCACACTTACAGCATTTTCTTCTATCTTTCAAACTTTTCTTAATTCCTTACTGCAAAAGTGAAGTTTCTTATTAGATGGAGAAAATTTAATTAATGTTTGTCTTTTGTGAGAGCAGCCTGAGGTGTACTGCAAAAGCAGAGCAGACTCATCCGATTCAGCAGACCTACCGTGTGACCAGCTGCCAGAAGTTGGACTAGGGAGTCAAAGGGAAAGGCTTGTAATCAATTTAGAAAAGCATATAGCTGGGCAGGGAGGGAAGTGTTTCATTTTTAATTTTTACGTGGTGATTTGAAGGACGCAGAGATGATTCACGTGAAGGGACTTGATTTCCCCCCCCTCTTCTAAACCTAAGTGAGCTGAGTTTAAAACTGTTGAAGGGTTTTCTGTGAGATGTTCACGCAGCTCTGGTGGTGACAGTATCTTGGCTTCAGTTCTGAATTTTGTTCTAAATTTAGGATTCCTCTTTGCCTCTCTCTTGGAAATGTAGTTGTTCCCTTCCCTGCTTGGTATCAATAACAGTCTGCCTCCCTTTTAGCATTATTTCTGAACTCAATACTTGCACAGCATGTGAATCTCTTTATATCTTCTGTGACTATCACCATGTTGTGGACATACATTATTTTTGCTTTCACAGAAGCAATTTACAATAGATGAATCGTTGCCGACAGTTTTGGGCAGCCAGAGAAAAGCTGTATCACAACAGTCTTAGCTCTGCATCAAAGAAATGTTGTCCTTACTGCCTACTACCCCATTTCCGAAACTCTTTTGAGTTATCCATGTTTCCTATATTTGCTTGCCCAAAAGTAAACAAAAATGAAGTGGAAACCTGTCAGGAGGTCATGTCTGAAGGACAGATTATTATTATTTTTTAATTTCTCTATTCATTGAATCTCTTATTAACATGTTTCTACAGATTCATATATAGCTGGATCAGCACCACCAGCATTCCTGTTGTGTGAAATGGCTTTTCTGCCATCAAAAATTATGAAGAGACAGCAGGCAGAAAGACAATAGATCAGCCAGAGTGTCTACAGATGTTTTTAATCCAATCCTGTTATTTATACAGTGTCATAGGTATGCATGTTGTTTTATAGATATATAAAACCAGGAGAGTTTCCTGTCCTGAGGGGCTTACAACATGCAAGACTGTAAATTAAATCCTGCAAGATTTCTGGTCATCCTTTTCAGTGCCCAGTGTGTATAGCTTACAGCAAATGCAATATGGAACATCCCCACTTCTCACTAGCCGCATGTGTAAGGGCAAGAAACACGTGAGACAACCGGTAATGGATCTTCAGGGCCTCTCATAGAGAATTCCAATGTATGAACAGAGTTAGGGTTTGCTTTTGTCCAGTTAGTTGCTGTGGAGGAGCTCAAAAACATGCCCAGAGGTTCTGTTTCAACTCTGTGTGTGTGTGTCTTCATGTGGAGCACTACAGGGTGAATTTAAGAACTGTGGAGAAGAGAGACAACTGGATAATTTCCTTGCTAATGAAATGAGATGACCATTTCAGAAGCCTATTCATAAGCAGGTTCTAATGTCACAAAGTTATAAACCATTTACATACTTTTTACTAGCAATTTACAGCTACTGTTCTGGTAGAACCCATACCTTCAGAATATGTCTGATGGAGATCTGTGCCCTTTGCACTTCAGTCTTCCTTCTTTGTGCCATAAAATGTTGACTGGAAAATTTGACTGTGAAATTTATTCTTCCTTTAATACAAGTTCTATGTTAGGAGTGCAATCTGAGAAGCAATTTTACAGCCTCTACTACGTGGTTAGGAAAATCTTGACTCCTGATAGATACGGATAATTTTTCTAGTCCTGAATTCTCACTCTAGGAAGGGGCAGTATTGACCTCATTACCTTGTTTCAGACACAATTCCCATTTTTTCACACTGCTTGGGAGTGATTTATGCCCTTCAGAATGTCTCCGTATGATATTGCCCTTGAATTTTTTTCAGTTATTTTTTGATTTGTGGGGGTCATAAAAAAAATTGCCTGATGTCTTTGACTATATAAATACCTCCCCTGCCCACCTTCAATTTTATTTTCCTTCTCCTATGATATTCCTCATTTTCAAGATTTGAAAACAACTGTAGGACAGAGGGAAATGGGAAAAAAATCTGGAAATTGGAAGCTCAGAAAAGAGTTAAGTGGGGGTTTTCCTTGCTATAAAATTATTGGGCAGAAGCCAGGTGCATGAGAGCTAGAGAAGAGGAATTGCAGAAGTTGTTTCTCTGTGTGTTTTAGTCTGGAGGAGGAAAAATGAGTGGAGCTAAAACAGGGCACGACTCCAGGGAGGGAGCCTTTTATGACAGCTTTCTAGGAGAGTGGAAACTAGGAGAAAAGATGGCCAGAAGAATGTGCATGAAACATGTTTGTTTTACTTAGCTCAGACTGCTTCTTAAAAAATTTAAGCTAAGTTAATTAGCACTTGCAAAATGCTGCTCCAAGTTGCTGAATTGCTTCCTGTCTTTGGGCTAGTTAATTTAGAATTAGCCAGTTCCAGGCTGATATTGCCAAGTTTCTAACCCTGACTGAGAAAACCCCTGAGTTAATGGGCTCATACCCATCTAAAACACCTCTGTGCCTCCCCTCCAAAACTCAGAGCACTTCCGATATTCACTTCCTCGTTTCACACTGCAACAGGAGCAGGCAGCAGGGATACTTGGAGAGGTGGAATGGCTCCCACACAAACCCCAGCTGGTTAACCTGGCCTCCTTAGGGCTGAGGAAAGCAAGGCTGTCAAGAGGACGGGACGGAAGGCTGTAAAATCCTGGGTGCCATGGAAAAGGTGACTAAGGAGCAAGTAACCACACTTTCTCATAACCCAAGGACTGGAGGAGCCTCAAGCGATGCTGAGGCAGTGGCAGGCTGGAAATGTACCAGGTTGATAATCCTGGGGCACTTGTTGCCGTGTGGAAGTACAAATGCTTTTAGGTAGGCTTGGGCTCAGAAGTGATGAGGCAAATGAAATCTCACGAGGGCGTTTTGAAGGCAAAAATGTCCTCTCTGGTGCAGAAAGTGCCTGAAAAACTGAGGGATATGTTGTAGTACCGCTTCGTGCTCGCCCTCCTCTTGTGCTCTTTATCCAGATATTTGCTACTGGCTGTTGTCACAGAGAGTCTGGCTCAGTGTGGCCATTCATATGGAACAGCAGGTCATAGGCAGTAAATATAATATGAAATAATCACTTTGGGACAGCACAGATTTGCTTTTGGGTTCTCTTACAGGGTGTAAACACTTTTGAATACAGTTGAATAGCAAAGTGGTTTTGCCTTTTAGAGCTTTCCTTCTTTTAAGCTGAAAGAGAGTAATTGCTAAAATCTAAGGCTATTCAGACAAAATTTCATTGCTGAAAAGAAGGTTATGCATGCAAATCTGCACGGTACACATGTTTGATTTGATGTCTAAGTAAGTTTCAAATATGTATCCAAATGTTAAGATGCTGGCAGAGATTCAACCAGGCTAATATCAAACTTCAGCTGTTGCTTCAACACACTGGATATGTATTTTGCCTAATTTATGTTTAGTTCTAACAGTGGCAAGCTGTGTTGCCCTAACTGTAGTTTCAAAAAAAGCTGTAGTGGGTTTTTTTTCCTTCTGTTGTTTTGTTGTTCCAGAAAACAGTGAAGTTACTGTGAAGGTTCTGGTCTCCTTAGAAAGTTGAATTTCTTTTTCTTTTAAAAATCTTTTTATTTCAAAAATCATTTTCTTAGGCTTTACATTTATAAGCTTTGAGCATAAAATAGGGCCATTCAGTATGTTTTCAACTCTGGACCTGATTCTTGTGTTGACATAACCAGTTTATTATATGCTGAAGTACTTGACTGTACCCATGTTGATATTTTAAGATAGGTCTCAGAAAAAAATTATTTCTACAAATGTAAATCATGATGGTCACACCACATAACTTTAGTCACTTCATTTCAGGGGCTCCCTTTTGCTTTAGGCTAGTGGAGACAAAGACTCCTGTAAGAATCCTGTGGACCATCTCTGAGAGATTGAAGTAGGACTATCCTCTCAGAAGTCTCACCTTACTATCTGTGTATAAGCACTTCTGCAGGAATATCACAAAATCCTTTTTTCCTTTTAAAAATAAAATTCAAAATCCCAATGAGTAGGAAACTAGATGGTAATTGGACGCTTTTAGTGAAAATCTTAGTACTGTATAACTAAATTGTACACCATTGTAACAGATTGCAGTTCTGCACCATAGTTCAGCTAACATTTGCATGAAGTGCACAGAATTGGAAATGTGTGTAAAGTAAGAGTTTCTTGTTTTTCTTAATGGGAGGAGAGGAGGAAAACATCCTAAAACGTTTCTTATCAGGTCCACTAATCTTAAATCATTTGAATCTAAAATTAAAATCTGTCCTGGTTCTGGCCAGAGAGTACTAAATTAGAGAATACCATTCCTGAAGCGTGACAAAATCCTAATATGTAGGGAAGCAGGCCACTGGGAAGAAAGAGAGATTATGAAAGAACAAAATGTGAAGCCCTAGGAAATCAGAACAGTGAAAATCAGATGTCTCTATGTTGTATAAATCTTTGCAGAATTGTTTCCATTTCTGGAACTGCAGAAAATGCCTTGACTGAAAACAATGATTAAGAACAATGTAGCTTCAGAAGGCATGTGGTTCACCTCCTACCACGGGAAAGCTTGGTATCAGTAGAGAAAAAAAAGTATTTCAGTTGTATTTTGGAATAGGACGTTCTGTTCTGTGATACAGTGCTGTGAAATCATGGTATCATGATAATCTGGGCCGGTGTTTAGTCTGCACTCTGCTGAAGGCTCCTTTCTGTGTGAGAGAGAATTCAAAACAAGCAGCTCCTGTAATTTTGTGTGTTTAAACAAAACAAGCAACACTTGCATTGTGGTTCATTGCTGTAAAGAAAGGAACAAGGTACAGAATGAATCCCTGGGAACCCAGAGTGATCAAAATGTCTGCTGTGTTAAATATTCACAACTATGATCTTAATGCCCAAGCCATTAGCAGCAATGGGAATTTCAGGTAGATACTCCAGAGTAACATATGTTGTTTAGTTTAGTTGTTTGTCTGCCTTTAAATGGCAAAATTGAAGACCATGAAGGATTCCAAGAAACAGGAACACGTAAAACTGTTACATAGGACAAGTTGTGGGTCAGATCCATGTGTGTTCTGAGGTTGACCACTGGTCCTTTGAAGAATGGAGTGTAAAATCCAGCACATCTGTGAGAGCTGGATTTTTTGGGGGGCAGGGGAGTGGGAAAAAGTGAAGAAATAGTGAGAGAGAACCTCTGTGAAATGTGTGTCATTATATACATGTATCACAGTATCAAGGTGCTGTGGGCATGTCTTCACTTTAATAGGATTTAAGAGAGAATGGCATCAGGGCTTGTGGCAGGTAGACTTAGACTTCTTCCCTCCATATGTTTTCCAGGCACTTTTTAGAATCAGTAGAGATTGCAGGTGTCTCCTGCAATTCAGTTAAAGTTTTTTACATTCTCTTCCTCCTTGCGCATAGTCAGGATAATTTTGAGGTGCTTTCTACCTGCAATTGCTTAGCCTGGCACAAAGGAAATGTAATAGTAGTAGGCAGAAAAAGAGAAGAAAAGATTTAATCAATTTACTGGGTAAATGCTGTCTTCCATTAGTTGAAACAATTATGAGAGCAGTTAAATGCCCACATGTTCATAGCCAGTGTAGAGTCTTGTCTGTCTTTCCAGTTCTTCCCTCTGGGATTCCAAAATTTATGCTGGGGTTTGTCAATTAATACCTTTGTAGTGAGCGTGACAATTAGAATTGTTATTTCAAGAGAGAATGTCTCATAGCTCTACACTGTTAATTCTCCTGTCCCAAATGATCTCCCAAAGGGAACGTGAAGTTACAGGTGCACATCCATGACTGGAGAACAAACACTTAAGTACATTAACTGTAAAAAATGAAAGAAAGGCATGAGAAATCCATAAGAGATGGCATTCAGGTTGCTTATTGAGGTAACTGTTTCCCAAAGTCATCACAAAACCTTTGATATTATTCAGTATGTCGGCTAGCACAGACAGGCCTGCCAAATGAAGTGCTTGAAAGTTAAAAAGTGACCAGATGACCTTAAACTGTCACCAGTGTTTGTGTTCTTTTCACAGATTTGGATAAATTGTACTTCTGAACATTGCCTACAAGTGTTGTGTGTTTTAGGTATACTACGGAGCAATGCTTCTCCTTGTCATATCTGGTAGGGTGGCTTTAATCCATAGCCTAATTCTAGGATAAACTTTCTCAAAAATGCACATAAACAAATCTGAGGAAAATCCATGAAGAGTGGACTTCTTCTACAGCATGATTTTAGCTGTAATTAAGTAGTAAATCACAGGAAAACCTTTCTGGTGTTTGATGAAAGAAGTGATGTTTAGCAGACTGATTATTTTTGTGTATTGCTGTTTGCTAATAATACTATGTTCAATTTTTAGTTCAACAAAGCTGGATAAGAGACTGTGGTGCTAATTTGAGTTGAGTGTTACTTGAATCATCAAAGCTGTTTTAAAACCAAATGAAGCTCAACAAATGGCTTAGTCTTGCTTGTATATGGAGCAGGGAGGAGTGAGAGAAAACCTATTCCCCTAACTGTGAATTCATTGTTGTTCTCTTGCACAACTGCACATCAGGATGGAAAGCTTTAATTCATTTGCTAAACTGTCCTCTCAGTTATGGAGAAAATGAGCTGCATGCAATTCCCTAAAGCAGTATGTGGCATGAATTATTTACCCAAAGAATAACTCTGGTTCTGCAGTCTACACGCTGATAGAACTCCCAGTGCTGGATATTGCTGCTTACAGAATCACACTGCCTCTTGTGCAGCAACATGTGGTATTTTTCTCCAGCTGTACTGTTAAACTTAGTTATCAAACAAAACAATAAATAATTTCTTCATGTCATGGTTTAGGAATGGTATTCCCCAATATAGTGTTCCCACTGAAACACTCCAAACCCTGTGCTGCAGTACAGCAAGAACACAATCCCTGCTCTGAAACAGAACATCGTGAGGAGCACTTATGGGAATATATACAGGGTTGGGTACCACAACCACATGAACAGACCAAGCAACTTTGTGACCTGTGGCTCCATAGCTAATACAACAAATGTTTAGATCAAATTTGTTTCCAACCTGCTCTGGTCAGACCTGTTGCTATCTCAGCCCTTTGAGCCCTGCATCGGGCACCAAATAAGGCTGTTGTGGTTTAGGAATGATATTCTCCAATTTAGTACTCCCACTGAAAAACTCCTAACCACATGCCCCTCGCTTGCTCCCTGTCTCTCTCCCCCTGAGGTGGGATGGAGAGGAGAATGGGAGGCAGGAAAAGCAAAGATCATTGGTTGAGATAAGAACAATTTACTGAAAACAGCAATGAAATAAGAAACAAGCACTAACAGCAACAATTTCAATAACAAAGGGTACAAGATGGGTGAACGATTCACATATTAGTGCTCACCACAGCTCCTCTGGTTGCCAAAACTAGAACTGTTTCGTTGACAAGAAGATACTTCGGCTATTGTAGATTTTTATTTCCATTTTAAAAATATTTCACTTCTTTTTTAGTTTTACCAACATTAGTAACAAAATAAGAGACCAAGGGAAAAATGACTGTGACTACTGAATGTAGTTATAAGGGTTTTGCATACGTGTTCCCACTCAGATCTCCTCAGATCTGAGACATCTGGCAGAAGATAACCTGAAGGGGGCATCTCTGTCACCTTATGCACTCTATCATAATTGCCATGTGCTTAAATTATATGTGGGGTTTTCTTTTCATAAACTTTTATGTTATGATGCATGGATGGCTTTGAGAATGTTTTCCATAGGAGGAGTTTGTTCATGTCGAGTTGTCTTGCAGATGTGATGAGTGCTGCCTGTGTCTTCAAAGCACAGATAAATGCTGAGGAATAAAAGGAATTTAGATTAACTAAATCAGATGATTGGATCATCTACTCAGGTATGTAAGTTAATCGAACTGCCTTTATAAAAACTATGAAAGCAGTTCTCAATCATGTCACTCCACCAGCAGCAGAACAAACAGACCCTGATTTCTTACAGGTTTGCCTGAGTAGCTGGAGTTTTTGGTGTCTGGGAAGATGTGAGAACCAGCTGATGCCTTTTGGAAATAGTATGATTTCAACACTGTTGCTGTGTGGGCATTTTTGCCTGTCTAGTAAGGCTGGAACAAAAGTTACAGCCTTTCTCTCTGCTGAGGTGTTGAGACTCTCCCTCCTTAGCATAACTACCGAATATCGTAATGCTTGATGAAAATCACTGGTTTTGAGGAAATTAGTTTATTGATTCTGAAATTACTGATGAGTGAGAGAGAGAGAGAGATAAGGATCATTTCTTTGGGAAGCCTTGTTATAAAAAGTTATAAGGTAGTGAAGATCAGAGATAATCATTTTTAGTGCAGTCTTACAAAAGAATTCTGGTTTTCTTCATTCCTTAATAAGATAGGAAAGTTCAGAATGATTAAGCCTGGTTTGGGCTTGGGGTTTTTTTTTTTGGTTGTGTTTTTTGGTTTTTGAGGGTTTTTTGGTTTTTTTGTGGTTTTTTTTGGTTTTGGTTTTGTTTGGTTTTGTTTTGTTTGTTTGTTTTTGGTATTGATTTTGGTTGGTTGGTTGGGGTTTTTGTTTGTTTTTGTTTACTTTGTTCTAGGTTTTGGGTCTGGTCTTTTTTAAAATTGTAAATCACCTTTAAAATACATTGCTTTGCACGCACTGGAAGCTATAATATCCATCAGGATATGCTTGTCATGTGAAAAATTGTGTGCTTTCATTCTTTTCATAAGGTGAAAGAAAATGGCTTTTCTAAGTGTGACACAGGCATTTCTCCTTGCCTGCTTCTTCCTTGCCTGTCTTGAGCATTTTCCACTTTTTTTGTAAATACTCAGAGTTGTAATTGAACTGTGCTACTGAATCAGTCCCAAATCACAAAAAAAACCCAACCCTCTTTAACTCCAACCCTTTCTAAATAGTTCCCAAAGCATGTAGCTCTGAATTAAAATCAGTGCAAGGAAATGTACACTAGGGAGAGAGAAAGCCAGGGAAATAACACCTCTCGATTTGTTTAAAGTAAATTAATTAGTATAGAATGTAAGATAAGAAGGAAAGGCAAGTTCTTCCCTTTGACACTGGAACCTCAGGATAGAAACATCCTAAGGAGGAACTTTGTCTCAATTCATGCTGATAATTAACACTTAAATTTTGCTGTTTCTTGGAAACTTATCTCCCCCAGTCTTGCATTAATCTTTCACTGAAATTTTGCTTCAGTAGGATTTTTAAGAAGAAAGAGAGAATAAAAAACAATTTTTTTTTTTTTAGTTATAGTGTATCTGAAATGGCAGCAATTATGCTACAGAAAACCCAATCTCAGTAATATGAATAACTGAATGAAGGCATTCTTAACACTGCTGAACTTAATTGTCATGTAAGAGCCTAATGTTAGCCAATTCCAATTTCTCCATCAAGCAAAAAGGATATATGCAATTTTGTGTGGGAAGAGTATATAGAAACAGCCTAATTCATCTTGCAGCAGGAAAACCTGACTAGAAGTTGATTATGTCAGTCAATGCTAATGTTTCTGTTTCGAGACTAACTATGAAAAAAAATGGTAGTGAGGAACCATATCTGAAATCCAGTTTCCCTTTGTTTCCCCTTCATTTTTCGAAAGGGATGCTGTGCCTGTGGACCTGCACTAGGTTTACTTCAACAGCTGGATGCAGTGATTCACATTAGCTGGAATGGTAACAGGCTCCAGGATGTTTCATCCATACATGATTCATAGGATTATATCCATTCTGGCTTCTTGATAGCATGTGACGTCTAGGGAGCGCTCCTGTGAAATCCTCTTTACAATTGCTGGGGAGTAGCATGAGCTGCTGCTTCCAGCCAATCCCATCTCCTGGCTGTCAGCTCTCCATTCTTTTAATCTCTAACCCAAATTTTCCCAGCTTCTCTTAAGTGGTGAGTGCCTCCAAGAAACAGTTTTTCTCAGTAAGAATTCCAGTGATAATTTGTAGTGCCTTGTCTTGACTGAAAGGAGTTGAGGGAAATAACAGTCTTACCGTTTTTCATCACTATTTCAAATACTATCAGGGGAAATTTAAAGATGGTGTGCACTGGATCAGTACTTTATGTAGACCTAAGCCATGCGGTGTTTGGTGCACATTAATACCATTATATAAGATGTAGCATGTTTCCATCACATGGGGAGAGACAACGGGGCAGTCTTGCACGATTTCCTGACAGGACACAAAATCAATAAAGGTGTATGAGAACCAAGACTACAATTATACACATGAGGGTTTTCTTCAGACCCAGTCAAGCACGTGGGAGCCTGTGCTAATTCTGCTCCTGCTGTGAGTCTGTTCTGTGTCTATGTGCTCTCTAGTCCTCGGCCTCCAGATCTATCAGTTTGTTTCTTTTTGTAAAATTGACTCTGAATTTTTTTGATAGACACTTAGCAAATATTCAAGTCTGCGAAATTACACATTACAGATGAATGCAGATGGCTTTTTAGGTTTCTTTCTATCCAAGATTTATACTTTGAAACAAAGTTGATGTCCCTGCCATTGCTTATCACAATGA
This sequence comes from Corvus brachyrhynchos, assembly GCF_000691975.1. Lineage (NCBI taxonomy): Eukaryota > Metazoa > Chordata > Aves > Passeriformes > Corvidae > Corvus > Corvus brachyrhynchos. The sequence goes on along the minus strand of NW_008238452.1, from coordinate 1,698,749 downwards.
ATGGTCCACAAATGACATTGTAAAATACTTTTGCATCACAAAACCTACTGTGTCAGCTTTCACATTTTTTGCTTGGTATCAGAAAGTATTTATGTTGCCATGTTTTCTACATATTTTCCATGTTGGCATAATCCTATTAATCTCATGATACAGATGTGAGCATCTTGGATCAACATAGGCTGTATTTTTTTTCTTTTTTTCATATCAAGCTATGCAAAATGAAAACCAAGAGACTGAAAATAAAAGCAGTGGGGAGCTGTTGACAGACAAATAAAAGAAAGCATTTTTAGGTGATCCAGTTGTACCAAAAGAGGCCAAAACTTGGTGTTCAATTACAAACAATCATCTGAGTGTTTTCCCCACCAAAGAAAGGGCTTGCTCTAAAAGATTACAGACTCATGGCTCACAATTAAAAGAAAATAATCTGCTTTCATCCTTAGATAATTTTGTCTTCGTTGCTAGTCATGTTTCTAATGTAATTGGGAGAACCCCCAGTCTTGTCAACTTTCAAAAACTTTTAATCAGTTAAACAGCTGACTGTTTCTGGCAGTAGGTAACTGAGTATTTGACCTATATTATCTTTACTGTACTCTTTGCATTAAAAAAGCTGATTTTCATTTAGTTGCTGTGGAATTCCAGATGCAGAGCTTTGACATGGTGAATGTCTTTAAAGAAAGAATGTCTCTAAGTTCAGGGTTTGGTTCTTTACTTCCACCTACCAAAGCAGGCAAGACTTTCTTGCAGATCCTCATAGAACTGTTTTCAGACATGCATCAACTACTTTGCACAAGTAAGAAGTGCTGAGTAAATTCCTCACTGGAATTACTTTTTCTTAAAGGAATGAAAAATGGAGAATTTCTCCATAGGGAATTCAAAATAGAGGTTTTCATTTTAAGCAAAACTCATAGTCTGGAGTATAATCATGGGAGGAAGCAAGAAAACTTGTCAGACTCACTTATCTGAAGCTGCCCATTGTGACAACTGTTTTTTCTCAGTCTTGGAATATATGTAAAGAAAACAAATGACATGAAATTTTGTTCAGCTTGTAGACCTTGAAGCTGTCACGGGCGTATGCTTGAGTGAGACCTTAAGAACACAGAGAACAGCAGGGGATCTCCTCCTAGGCTTTTTACTTCTCTCACAGCACCTGCTGCTAACGCCATCAAGTTCATTCCAGAGTAAATTGTTGTGGAAGAGGCACTCTTTTGCCTCCTTTTAGCAGGATCCCAGAAGCTCAGGCTGTCTTGGCAATAAAAATAATCCAGATGTAAGGTGGCTCAAGAATAAGGTGGTTCGATGTCTAGGCACTATGCTGTGAGTTTGGAGGACTTTGCAATACTAAATAGGAAGAAAATGAGAGTTGAAATCCTTGTTTAAAAATGAAGTGTGATTTCTAAACTTTCTTTCAAATATGTTTGAGTTGAATCTCATATTTCCCAACAGATATGGGGATCTTATGGCATATTTATATATAGACTTGCAGTTCTGGTTTTGTGTTACCACCAGAGACAAGGTTGCTGCAAACAGTGTTGGCAGAGAAAAGGGATGTAAAAAGGAGAAGGCTCCTTTACAGAAATTTAACCAAAATGAAGTAAAGCTGAGCAATTCTAATGAAGAGAATTTGTCAGAAGAATTGTAGAATTTTATATTTCTTGGAATGGTGTTAGCAGGAAAGCTGTCTTAGATCATTCTGGAGCTTTCTCTGGTTTCCTCTGTCTTCTCTGCAACTCCTTGCTACTAAAGCTTTGCTAAAAGAGTTATTAAAAATAATTTCTGACTAAGGAACAGACAAAGCTGAGACCCTTTTAAGAACATTTAATGTTTGACAAGCCCTGCTAAGTGTATACCTTATTTGTGGATTATAACTCGTATTTTATTTTTGCACATGGTCTACGGATTTTTTGTGGATTTATCACCAGTGAACATGTACATCATTGCACACTTAAGTCCAGTGGCTGGTGGTACTGCTTTGTTGTAGAGATCCTGATGCTTACTCCATAATAAAAATCTGTGTTTTGTCAGCACTGGATACGGAAAGGTATCTTTGTTGGATTGTGGAAACTCAACTTTGTGTAGCCTTGTTTATCTCTGTCTTCTTTGGTTTGCAATGCTAGGAAAGCCAGCATGCCTGGGGGAGGGGCACACATACATTTGCCTGTATCTATTCTTTTTTCACAGCCCTATATTCAGGTACATGGTGCTGTTGTTTTCTCAGTGACAATTTTGCTCCTTTTGGGCTTACTATGCAAATAATTGTAAGAATGGGGCTTGTAGTTGATGTGAAGTATATTCTTCCAAGTAGTTAATTGTTAAAAAGAATTCAGGATGAACAACATAAAATCCCGCATAATTCTGAATGAGAGTACCTACACGAGGATTTAGTGGTTTAAGTATTTTATTAGATTAATTTGGATTTCTGAGTGTACTTAGGTAATTGAGCTTTCCGACATATGCTGTGAAATAATTTCCTGCCAAGTTCAGTACTGTGGAGCTTTTTAAATTGAAGATGTTTATACTTTTTATTTCTTCTGCCTCTTAACCACACTACCAAGTAAATTTCGACACTGCTGTTACTTCTCTACTCACTCCCATGTGATACCTCTGTATTTTAGGTGGCCAGAGATATTAAGAAGCTCCAACAATTTTGGTCGCCTCAAAACTTGTCTTAATGCTTCAAGTTTCTCTGAAGTTGTGTTACTTTATGAGAATGCCATAAGTTTGCCACTGCCACAACTCAGCTGGGGTGTAAATGCTTTGACTGTACCAAAAAGTTGCTTTTATAAAATTTCTCTCTCTTCAGATGCTGTTGGGTAGCACCTAAGACTGTTGTTGAACAGGTATGCTCGCTGATTTGTGGTGGTTGCTTTCAGTTGGTGTTGACATGGCACAAAGGCTGATGAGACGTGAAAAATTAGGTCTTTTTTTATGCTTTTTGTGCTTTTGGATGCCAGTGCCCAAGGTAAGGATTGGTAGGTTTCTAGAGGTTCAGCCAATTGTTTGGCTGTAATTCAAAGCTTCAGTGATGTGTTTTGGAAACACATTTCTATAGCAAGCACGTGCTAAAAACAGTCTCTTTCCCAGTGCTGATGCAGGGAAAGGAAACGACTCACAGTGGCTTACTCTACATGATCTATTTACATGTAAATCCTACCATGCTGGTTCATATCTAGAACTGTTCACAGAGGCATCTTTTGGCTTCTTTTTTAAGAATAAACACAATTCCCCAAAGAACAGGGCTGTTTTGTTTACTTCTGCTCTGTATATGCTTATGAAGGAACCAATGTACACATTCTATTTCCTGACAGGTAGGGCCGGTTCTCCCCAAAGAGGCAAACAGCTGAGCTAAAGACTGTAGCTGACATGGGAGAGTCACTGATGTGACAGTACTGGGGCTGTTAATGACAGGTTTACTGCTGTTCTTGCTGCCCTGAAGGATTTTTTGCTGAAGGTAGGAATACAGTGCAGGCAGTGAGAATTAGAGGGCTGCTGGTTCAGATTGCTGGCTTTGCTTGTAATACTGCTTGGCATAGCTTGTAAGGAGATCTTTTGTATAACCTGAAGTTTGTCTCTGTCAGCTCAGCTGCAACTCCCTTGTCTCTGACTGCAGTTCTTTATTTGGTATATGAAGAGCAGAGATTTGAATTACGGGGGTGGGGGGGAAGGGAGGGATGTGGGGCCTGGGGCAGGTGGAGAGCACTGTGCCAGCAACAAGGAATTATTATCCAGGTTTAATAATCTGAAACATTAGAGAAATGGTCACTGCATCATGTTCTAGAGAAAGGAAAAAAGGGTTGGCTGCAACATTTTTGAGCCACCAGATGTATATTCAAAGTGCCTTTAAAATGTTGACTCCAATGCTCATTTTCCCCAGACTTTAAAGTGTGGCTGTGTATGGGGGTTGGCTGGGGGTGCTGGTTTGACTCACACAAGCAAAGGTTTATCTGTAAGCAGTGCTTTTCTTTTGGTGAGCTATACTTTTCAAAAATTAATCCATGAGGGACTGCCAGTGCAGGATTTGTTCAAAAACCTTGGACCAAAAGCTTTAAATGACTTGCAAAAAGAAGGAAGCCTTTTTATGTTTAAAGAAGTTTGTCAACATGCTCTCAGTGTGTCAGGATGTGTGTTTCTTTCCCTCACCCTGCCTGTTGTTGAATGTCCTGTTGCTTGATCTTGTGAAATAAAGCTGGGCTGTGCCTAGGACTGGGAATAAACTTGGTTCTCCTCAACCTTTTCCTTTTACATCTTGGGGATAAAAGACATTTGTTTTTGTAAAAAGGTGCATTCACATAAGAACAAAGAAGAAAACCTAAAAAAAAAAAAAAAAAAAAACACAGTTGTTTGTGAAAAGCAAAGTACCCTGCAAAGATTGAATACTTTGACATTTATATAACAAAGCATTTACTCAAAATAATTTCTAAATTTATCTTCATTATGCTTTTTGATTTAAAATTTGAATTTGAAAATGGTACAACAAAATATGTGATTTTATCAGAAATACATGTTTTGATTTAACTTTAAAAAAAAAAAAAAAAAAAAAAAAAATCCTGTGATAGCAGCTTTTGTGAGTGGAAAGTGGTTAAAGGAATAACCAAGAATAAACTCTTTTTGTTGAGCCTGGTGAGAGGTGCCAAAAGGAAGCCGGAGATGAAGGCAGAAATATGAAAAAAACTTATTTTATGTTACATTTCTGTCAAGTTAAACCACCTATGCCACTGAATGGAACTCGTCAGTTTGAATGTTGTAACAGACCAAACAGCAAAGCTACATTTGGGAGAGACAATATTCTAAATGGCATTTGCAAGGACAGTCCCTTAAGCTCACAAGTTTTACACACATGCACACAGCTATCCAAGTGTGTCACTAGGGCCTGCTTGCTCATGAGCAGCCAGGAAGTTGCTTTTCATGTTCTTTTTTCCCTGTTCTGCTGGTAGTGTCACCTGATGAAGCCTCTAGTGCTGAAGTGGCCTCTTCTCCTGACAGGCTTTTGCCCATGGCATGGTACAGATGCTTCCACTAAACTGAGCCAGACCCTTTGATCTCATAGACCAGCCCCAGGTCCTGCTACTTTTGGTAGAGGCAGTCCCTACTCATATTAGTCCTTGGGCTCCTCTCAGCTGTGGCATCTAGGTTTGCCACACACTTGTGTTTATTCCCTAGTTCTCCTTTTTCCCAGTAAAACTGCAGGTTACTTTTGAGTTGAGGGAGACTGCACAGGCACTCACCTACACATTCTGCTTTGCACACAAGCCCTACTTTGTTGGTGTAGATCACTCCCTGAGCCCTATTTCTCATCCCCTGCAGCTTCTCAAAATGGCCATGAGCCACACGTTCAGGGGTGTTATGGACTGAAAAACTATTGTTACCAGAATATGAATATCTATTTATAAAAGAGTTAAAGACAGTTGGATGCCCAAAACATTTGAATTTCAATTGGAAATATTCAGTCTTGTTAACTGAATGTAATATTTTGCCAGCTTTCTTTTAAATGACATAATGATAAAAGAACTCCACCAGTTTTCAAATGGCTGCATATTAATAGCTTTGAGCAGGTGCTCTGGAAATCAAGGGAGTCTATGAAGTTTCAGAATGCCCCCTCCCCCTATTGAAAGCTTATTTCTAAAAAGTGCACATGTCTTTAGTCTGGTGTAGCGAATGTGTGAGACTATGATCTGTTTGTACTTCTGCTGTTTTGAGATCGGTATTTTTGTAAGGATTCATCTTGCATCTGTCTCAAGTGGAAATTCCACAAAAGCTTAGCCAAAGCACCTCTAAATCATACCATTTTAGGATCCCCAAAGTGCAAAAAGAGTTAGCATAAAGCTTCCAGGAAGAAAAACACCAAACAACAAGAAAAAGCCCTAAACTCTCTGAAATGTCTTTTGTCACCTGACCTGCAATTGCTCAAAAAGCTGGCACAGAAAACTACAAAACTGCATTTCATCTGCAGTTACAGACTGATAGATGTTCTTTGTGGCTGACAGTAGGCAGGGAGGCATAATTCTTTTTTTTTTTTCCTGTGGCTGTTTAGCACAGTAAGTAAATTTAGGTCAAACTCTCAATCGTTTGACCGTATGCCTGGAGATGTAATACATTTTGTCTAATAGCCAGGGGAAACAGCCATTTAACCAAGTAACTGTTTCATTTCTTTAAGTGACTAATTTGATAGACAAGGCACAGTTCATAGGAGAACAATAGATCCTACAATAGGATGTTCTTAGCTTGACCTTTCTGCCCAGCTGGATGCCAGTGGGGTTTGTTAGCATGGAGATGTTTGCCAGCTTGAGGGAAAGGTTTTCAGCATCATATCTATAATACAGTTACATCATGCAGTGCATTGCATCATGTGTCTACTACAAGTAATTTGCCTCTTTTTCTGCCACAAAGTTGCTGAAGTAGGGTACAAAGGAAGAGCATTTAGTTAAAAGAAAAGCAAACAGTTTGCTTTACCTTTAGTTTCAGAAGAGCAAGGGCTTGTGTGTTTTGCACCCTTCTTGATCCCGAAGACGGAATTCAGCACTTTATTGCACAGCTAAAACAGCCGGTGGATTTAAAAAGAAGGGACAGCTGTACAGATGAGCTGCTGTATAAGCAGATTATAAAATATGCAGTTTGTAGAGGTGGAACGTATCTACCCTCAGTAAGGAACTCTCTGCTGGCTGTTATTTGACAAGTTCAGCCATCATCTCTTGAAGATAAATGTTGGTATTGCCGTTGTAGCTCTGACTAATTCCACATTAGTCCTCTTTATCACCATGGTTTTGACTCTTTGGAAAGGTTTAGTTCATAATGGAAATATATTTTGCTCGTCTACTTTAATCATTATAAACCACCTATACTTGTAGTTTAGTGCTGTCAACTGAGCATTTCAAATTATTCAGTACATCGTGTTCTTCTCCAGTGACACAATTCCTTTCTGTTTGGTGATGACCCAGGAGAGAGAATCTGCATTTATATCTAAACAGAAAACCACTAGAATTATTGCTAAATCAGATACTTTTATATTCAGATTTAACTGAAAAAAGACTTTCCACTGCAATTTTTAATTCAAATTGGAAAACAAGGCTGCACAGCTAGCTTTGCAAATTGTTGTAGACTTTTGTTCAGGCAGAACAAGCGTGCATCCTTGCTGTTGTAGCACCACACCTTTTATACCAGGCTCTCATTGGTGTGCCACCTTGAGGGAAGGTCTTTATCATACCTTCATCTGGGATGAAAGTTTGCAGCAATTACCTTTCATTCTCTTCTTTCTGTAGAGCATATTATGTGCAGGATTTTGTCAAGTACATACCAGCTAACAAGCATATTTAAAATGATGAGTCCCAAGGACTGGAAAAAAATTTAATGTATACAATTCAGCTTCCAAAAATCTTTGTTTTCAAACTCGAAATTTATTTCACATTCCTTTAATCATATTCCTTTCTTTCACTGCACTTTCTCTTCACAGAGGTTGCTTTAAAAAACTTATTTTATGCTTTTTTTTTAAATTCATGAAGGTGCCATGATCCTATGTGTTAATTTGCCCATGGTTCCAAGTGGTGTGATAGACTGTCTGTTTTATCTTCCTGCCTGGTCAAATCCAAAAAGTTGAGCAAATGGGATGTTCTGTACAAGTGACTGCTGGGCAAGTGCAATTTGTATGTGCTATGCACCAGAATGGATTCCTTTCCTTTCCTTTCCTTTCCTTTCCTTTCCTTTCCTTTCCTTTCCTTTCCTTTCCTTTCCTTTCCTTTCCTTTCCTTTCCTTTCCTTTCCTTTCCTTTCCTTTCCTCTCCTCTCCTCTCCTCTCCTCTCCTCTCCTCTCCTCTCCTCTCCTCTCCTCTCCTCTC
>NW_008238452.1:1668700-1690755 GCF_000691975.1 Corvus brachyrhynchos | reverse complement strand
CCTCTCCTCTCCTCTCCTCTCCTCTCCTCCTCTGTTTCTGATACACTTTGGGATCAGTTTCATACACAGGCTTCTCTGGAGAGTCTTCTCTCTCAGTTTTCCTATTATTAATATCCAAATCACTGCTCTTGGAAGTGAGAATGCAGCCAATTTTATGATTTCTCACCAGGGTCCCCTTAGTCTTCCCCCAGTTAGGGAGAACAAATGGGCCTTTTAGTCTGCCCTGAAAGTCAATAAACTAGAACTAGTTTGTAGGGGGTGGGGGGACAAGTCTCCAAACTAGGGGGGTTGACAGCACAGAGGGCACATCCACCTCTTAGTGGTATTCCTGCCCTAGTGCTCAGCTGCTCACAGTTTGGTACAAAGAAGTTGTTGTTTGGCTTGGTTTTCATAGATGCATGCTTTTCCCAAATACTTTAAGGCAAATTTCCCAAATACTTGAATAACTTAATTGGCAAAAATAAGTGCCTTAAATGCCATGGGCAGAAGAAGATAAAATAAAGGCATCAAAAATATATTTGAAAAGAAATGGGATGCTGATGCTACCTCTCTTTGTAGGTGGTTTTTGAATTGGGCATATAGAAGTTCATCTGCAAGGGAGAAACTGTAGCTGAGAGCTGCAAGGTAAAGTCTGCCAGTCTAATGGCAGAGAAAAACACTGATTAGGTTCTAGCTGTTAACATATTTCTGGGTTTGGGCAGAAATCCATTGGCTCCTTCTTTTCTATCTTGTAGATGCAAATTTAAAATTGAATACAATATCACAATTTTTTTCCATTTTGTAATTTATTGTTTCTATGTACAAAGTTGTGAGGATTAAAGAGAAAAGGAAATAAATGCGCAAAAATTTATTGGTTTTGGGTGTTACTGGAGGAAAAGGGAAAAAGGAATTGTTCTGATTTCTGAGTGTGAAAATAAAGCAATATTCTTATATCCTTAAAGGAGGTGGAAGGGAGAGAAAGGCAGTAAAGTAGCTTAACAATAAAGACCATGTGTACAGCAAATGTGTTTACTCTTAACAGCTGAGATTGATTAGGCAAGAGTAAATTACTTTGTTGCTTTACAAGCAAACAATGATAAGAACATACATCTGCTTCAGAATGGCATGATTACAGTTCTGGAGTGAGATGGATTTCCTCTGAGCTCTGGGAGTTATCAGATCAGGCCTTGAGGATGCTGCTGAGAGCACAAGAGCACGTCAGGGCAGGACAGGCTTGTCTTAGGCAAACAGATGTCAACTGACTTTGTAAAACAAGGCTGCTCCATTTTGTGTCTGGCCAATGGTACCACGAGGATTCTGCCTCACTTCTGGGGTGAATAGTTTTGAGGTGAGGTGTGTTTGGTTTTTGTTTTCCTTTTGAAAGAGAAATTCCTTCTATGCTTGCTTCCTAATAATGTCAAAAGTGATAAGTTTACAAGCTCTGAGGCTTAAGAGCTCTTTCATTTCCTCTAAGTGTGAGTAACAGAGATGTTACACCCATATCACATACACAAAAGGTGTTTGCATCATATTATATTAATATAAAGTTTTAGATGTCTCTTGAGAGCTAAGACAAAGGCCTTGGCTGCATCACCAGTTTTTATGTTGAAGTACATCTGCACTGAGATATCCTTTTCCTTCTACATTTTCTCCAGAAAATTCATTAGAAATTACAAGTTCTCAAGTACAGTCATTACACTGGGGCTTGAATTTGCAGAAAGAAGAGAGGAAAACCCATTTCTATCAGCAGAAATAATGTGTTTTTGGGCTTTGCCTACCTGTGATAGATGAACCACCTACTGTGAAATCCCGAGGGAGGCAGGCTGTTGCTGTCAGGCATTTAAGGTCAGGGTTCACTGTACTCATTTGTTCATGACCGACTATCTGGTTTGTTTAGTGATAAGACTAAGACTCTCTGTAGACTAGAAACTGTCTCTACTAGTGAGTAAACAAAAGAAAACCATTTCTGGCAGTCAAGACAGAGCCATAATGCTCCAGATGGCTCACAGTATTTGAAATAACTCTAATATTAAATAGTTACAGTGTTTCAAAAACTACAAGTGCCTTGTAGGGTTTTTTGTTCCCTTGTCTCTTCTTCTTTTTTTTTTTTTAATTTTTTTATTTTTAATTTCAGGATTATTTGACAAAGACCATTGCTGGGGTAAAAAATGTGGCATTGACACCCAAAGTTTAGGAGGCTGCAGAATAAACCAGACTTTGTGGTAGTCTCATCACTGGAAGAAACGGCTCAATTCTGGTGTTTGTAAATGATACAGGCTTGTCTTTGTGTCTGTGTGCTTCTCTTACAGTCCCATACCTTTTCCTGTGTGCTGTTCTGAGCATTTTTTCAGAAGGAGCTTAGTAGAAATCCAGCATCTTAAGACAGAAAGTCTGCATTTTGCCAGATACTGTCTTCCTAAGTATCAAGTGTAAATCTGAATTTTCCCTTTAACAGTTATTCAGCAAGAAAGACAAACAGATTAGGAACACAGAGGATGCAGATGACTGGGCAAGTTACAACAATAGTAGTAAAGTCCCAAGCAGTGCTGGAAGCAATGCATTTGCAAAGAAATGTATAGATCCCAAATTAGGAGAGGGTAAGCAAATGGGAGAGTGCAGGAGGGCCAAAAGGTTCATTTGATTGATTCTTTAATTTTTCTTCACATTCCTGGGACTTGCTTAGGTCAATGAAGAAGGTGTATTATTTAAGGTGAGCTGTTGGGAAAAGGTATTAGAACTACCATCAATCTCTCCTTGGCTTTCAACAGAACTTGGAAAATACCGGCTTGAATCTTAATTGTAGCTAGAAATAGATTTTGTCAAAAATTAACTTACTGAACTTGAGTGAACATGAATCTAAATTCTGGACAAAATAATTAGGCAAGACTCACTTAGCATATTTTGGCCTGTACTGTGCTGGTTATGTAAATTAAATTAGACGCCCATATGATGATGAGATGGGGATAACAGGCCACAGCTACTTCTATTTGATTGCATGAATACCATGATTTATTGATGAGAAAAGTAGGAATGACTACAGCTTAGTGAACAGCAGTTAAAAAACTCCCTGTGGGACCAACATCAGTTGGAACTGACCTCGGGTGCAGTTACAGTATCTCAAGGACACTGGAATTTATGTGAGCTTTTCAGCTTTATTAAGAGAATAATTTTGTGTGTGTGTGTGTTCTTATTAGCTGCTGAATTGCAACTTGCTGTTTTCATTTTCCAGAGGCTCCTAAATCCACAGGAAGATCAGTAGTGCTTTGCAATTAAAGGTTTTCTCAGGTGTGCTGTGCACAAGAGCTATAGCCAATAATGTAGTTTGGGGAAGATTTGTACGTTGGCAGGTAAATTCTATGGGGATGGTCCTTCTTTGCTCTTTTTCCAGAACCCTGTGGCCTTGGAAAGCTTTGGAACATTTATGTATGCATACAGGCTGTGACTAGGGAGGTCAAACATTGCATGTGACTCTTCCTAGTTCAACACCACAAAACTGATGATGTACCTTAGACTTCACAGTCCTTAGGATTTATCGTGATTGATTTTGGTTTTTATATAATGAAACTACAAGATGCTTTTTTTCCCCCGCACAAAAGGTGAAATAATCTTAATTTGTGTCTAAAATATGTACAGCACATGCAATGATTTTAGAAGTTTACTTACACTGCCTAATACATTCTCTTCAACCCTGTTTCTAAGAACAAAGTGAAAAACTAATTTGCTCCACCCCCCTCTCCCAGACAATTGCAGGCATTTTTTTATTCTGAAAGCATGGGAACCCTAAGAAATGGATAGCATATTTATCCAATGACTGGTACAAAGGGAGTGTAATCCTTAATTTTAGGCTTTAGCTATTTTCAACAGAAACCATGATTTTTACTTCAGTTTCTGTGCCTATTTAATCCTTAGACTATGAGGTTAAACAAGCATTTAGACACCTGTGGTGATGGGGAGGAGGGATGTTTCCTGGCTAGGCAACAGGTATAGTTCATTTAGTGCTCAGTAAAAACATTTCTAAATGACATATACTGGGTTGTCCAGATATAAGTACAAGAAAATAATTACCTGTTTGTAAATAGAAACAGAAGAGAGAACACACATGGCCAAGGTTTAGAACAGTAATGGGAAGACTAAAACTGTGTCTATATTAGCAGCTGGGTTTTAAATAAGAGTATGGTTTTAAAGTGAAGCTCTTGATTGTCCCAATTTACTGCATATGTATTGAGTTCTTAAAGGGATCTAGAAACAACTAGATTCCTCTAGGAGGGATCTGACCTGGAAGTTCAGGTCCAAATATGCTCCTGTGTTGGTGTTTGTTAGGCTCTATCCTTCAGTTTGGGATTTGCCACCGTGAGGTTATCTTGGAAGACTAAATACAGAAGGGTCAAGATGAAGAGCTCAAATGCTGATGGCTCTCACAGCATCCTGAAGAAACCTTCCTGATTCATCTATACCTATTTGGAATTGAAATCCTTTTCCTTCTGTAACTGCCCATCTTTCTCTTTTGTCTTCCCTTGCTGAATTCCTATTTCTCTTTGTTTCCACTTTGTATAATGAATGCCTTCTCTGTTTTGTTCACCAACTTTTGCCAAGTCTATAGTTGCCTGGTTTACCTCATGAAATTCAGAAAGCTGCAGCTTTGGGGCTCCAAAGATCTGGCAATCTTTGAACTGTGCAAGAACTGGGATTTTAGTGCCATCAAATACATCTGCTGTTGACCTGGAAGTCATTAATATAATGATGGCTGTTGAAAGAGGAGACTGGCAAGCAATGAGGAATTCAACCAGCTAAAAAAGTGAAGGTAGAGGCCTTGAATGGCTCAAGAACAACATCTGACAGAGGCACCATGTAGAAGAATCCAAAGGAGAGTGCCTGTTCTGGAGTTTGCTCCAGATCCCAGTTCCACATAGAAGGCTTCTGCAAGGACAGACCAAGAAATATCTCCTTTCATGTTTCCATCTAGTCCTGGAGTCAGTGACCATTTGTGCCAGTGCCCTGGATCCCCTGGACCCCACAAAGTGAGCTGCTTTATGTTGCTCTAGGAACAGGGGGAAGCCTTTCTGGTAGGCTTACAGCTTCAGGCTCAGAGCCACGAAGAAGCTGTGCGCTGCTGGTCTGATACTTTTAAAACACCTCCTTCAGAGCCATCAGCCGTGGAAAAAATTCCTGTATGGAGCAGCTATCTCAGAAATTTCTTCTCTAGTCCTAACTCTGAGTGAGTACCTAGCTCAGCCCCAGTGTCAGGGAGCTGTGTTTCATGCAAGCTGCAAAAGCACAGCTCTCCAAGGTTCCTGTGCTGACAGCCTACAACGCAGCCCCTTTCTCGCTGCCAGGGATTAGCCTGCTCACAGGGCAGTAACTTTGTGGAGCTTGTCCCTGACCCACAAACACAAGATCAAGTACCATTTTTCTGACATACAAAGCAGTTATTGGCTGACGTGCTGGTGGATTACTGGGGAAGTAACCCTTCTCTGCATTTCTCAAAATTCAGGAGTTGCTGTGTCACCCATCCTCTGTCAGCCCCTGAAGGGGAGCCACAAGGATGTGACCATCTGTAATTGTGACAGTCCTTCTGCAGAAATGCTGTGCAGGACAGAGTCATCCCCCTTGTTTTAGGAGGCTGGGAGCTGTGTTGGTTCCTAGTTTCAGCAAAGAGCTTACAGACAGGATAAGTTATAATTCTCTTGGGGTGAGAAAGAGAGAAAGGGCTGTTGGCTTTGTGTGTTGTCAGGCCATTACTCCAAACAAGATGTTGGGTTCATGTAGTACCACAGCATTACCAGTTTGGGATGCAGATGCAGGCACCCACAGTGTTCTTCAGAGCTCCCTATCTGCAGGGGTTGAGCCGATTTCCAGCAAAAGCTCATAAGAGGCTGCTGATGTGTTGAGATCACTTCTCTGTTATTCTTGGGAAATTGGAGATTTTCTGCCTCCTTCCTCTATGGCCCAGGCCACACAAAGTCAGTGAGTGTGTGTGTGGAGGGGGGTGGTGTCAAATGGGACAGAAATTCATGTCTTAATAAAAGGAGTAAAGAGAAGGGTTTTTTGCTGGGAGGATATTATCCTTCCCACCCAAATTGGCTGCTGCATGATTCCCTGTTACTGATTTTCCCTCTGCTGCGATATGCTGCTGCTTTAACAGCTCTTATCAAGCTTTCCTTCACCTCTCCTTTCTTGTGGCTTGATGATAAAAGCTTTATGACTGTTGTGGGTTGACTTCAGCCAGCAGCTGAGCACCCGCACAGCAGCTCAGTTGGTTCCTCCCTCGGTGGGATAAGGGAGAGATTAGGAAGAAAAAAAGCAAAAAAAAAAAAAAAAAAAAAAAAAAATCATGGAACAAGATAAAGACAGTCTCATAAGTTAACTCCATCCCAGGCAGACCCAGTACAAGAGTCCAGTGTCACAGGGGGTCTATAGCACATCCTGTGGTGCCCATGGGCACCCAAATGCTGCAAATGATCCTCTCTCTTCCTCGTGTCTCCCTGCATTCATAAATGACATTAATGTGGTGCTGAAAGATTTGTAAGAAGTGAGAAGACAACGGGTGCTTGGAGACACCCTTAGTTTAGGCTGTGAAGGCCTGAAGGATAACTGCCCTTCAGAAAGTTTGGAATAATTTTGTGAAGGTGCTTTGGCCTTAGGCCACGCTATCATCCAATGTGACACCCCTAAACCAAATATGAAGGAAATATGAGGTGTTTCAGCACCAGCCTCATAGAGCTGCTGAACAGCTCATTTTAGACTGAGAAATGATGAGAAATAACTTAAAACCCAAGGTGCTGGCCTCGGTCTTTGGAGCCATTTAATCTTCTTCCTCTAACTTGTTTTGCTTACAAAGAGCATCACCCTGTTTCTGTAGATAAATACTCACAAAGGGATCTGTTATGACTTGTGAAAATGATGCCAGTTTTAATTGAAAAGCTCCATCCCACATCCTGACTGTTCTCTTGATGAAGCAGCTGCACAGCTGTTGGAATCCCATTTATATTGACAGACTGTACTGAAGGGTGGGGGCCACTCAGTTTCCGTTCTCAGGTTTGGTGTGGCAAGTGTTGCTGTAGTGTAATATATCCATCCTGAGCTCCCTGATTCGGTACTGGCCATCAGCTGTGCTTGTCAAGGCTGAGACAGCAGCAAAAACATCATGTCAATGTTTTTAAGGTAAGGGAATTTGGGCAAAGTCACTATATGCATGGGAAATGCCCTCAGAAAAACCAAAAGTGCTGAAGGAAGGTGGTCTGAATTGCTAGACAGTGGTTTTTCCTTGCTACTCAGTACTGCATCACTGGTGTAGTTGAGAGGAGGTTTCTAAGCTCGTATCTTTTAAATGTCAGACTTTTTTAAACTAGATGCGGTAATGCGATACCACGGTGACATTTACCACCAGCAAGGAGCGTTAGTCTGGGCATCCTGGCCTACTCCAACAGGCAAGAGGTGAACTTTGAAAACTTGCCTGTTCAGGAGGTGCCAGTGACAACACACATGCTGACACTCCTGTTGCAGCACTGATCTGTTCTAGGATAACACGAGCACGCAGTAGCTTTTATAGCTATCGTTTGTTCTGTAGTCACCTAAGCAAATTTAAACCACAAATCCAGAGTTGACAAAATATTTAAAGTTAGAAACAATGTCAGTAAATCCAACTGTCTTTCTGTGTGGCACTGTAACTTCTTAGACAGCTCTGTGGGATTGCGTCTGTCTTGCCCTGCTGGGTTTGGAGGAGTGTGGGACAGAAAGAGGATGTTTGCAGCTGAAAGGAAAAAAGGGGTATGGCTGAGGATCCAGTACCGTGCAGAGAAATCTAGGTAGAACTAGTAACTCTCCAAAACCTGAAAGAAGGAAGTACATCTCCAAGGACTGAAGTTGAGCTATCTGGAGACATGCTGAAGAGAAACTTAACCCGTTTTAAAGAGAACTGACTTCCAAGAAAACAAAATTAATTTGAGCCATATGCAAGTATTCAGAATTCCTGGAAATAATTAAATAGCAAGACTGTTGCATATTTCTCCTCTATCTAAATATCAAGGATCATTATTAACATATGACCCCTGCATCTGTGACTTTGATTTTTGCACACACTCATTGACCCTCGCAATGCAGGATTTTGCACACCTAATTTGCTCTTTCTTCAACGTTTTGCCCCAGGAGGCACAGCAGAAGTGGACAAGCTCCATATCAAATAATACAACCTGTAACCTACATACCAAAACTTCACATGGCTCTCTGGCCACTATGTAATATCCATAGGAATTGATGCCTCTTAGTATAGCCAGTTATTTAAATTGATTGATGTTGAGGGGTATCAAAGTAAATCGATATCAAAATTCATAGGTATTGGTACTTATCAGTTAGTATTATGTCTACTGATGACTGCCATAACAGTAAGTATCTCTATCAAAAGGTATCAATATTGATAGGTATTATAGGTACCCATTCTTATCTAAATCAGTCTATCAATACTTACCTATCAGTAGGTATTAAAAATTATAAGTATTAACTACTCTTGCTTTTGAAAGGTACCAATATCAATAGGTATAGATGCCTACTGATAGCAAAATCAGCATCAAAGTCAACAGGTAGAGATGACTATTGAAATCAGTAGCTCTTGAAACGGATAGATTTTCATGCCTATCAATGCCTATTGATTTCAAAATCACTACAGAAATTGATAGGTATAAATTCCTATCTTTAGATACCTATTGATATCAGTAAGTATCAATGCCTAATGATATAAAAATCAACACTGAAATTGATAGCTATGGGTGCCTACCAATATTGAGATTAGTTTTGACAGACATTGATATTAAAGGTATTGATTCCTTTAAGTAGGCACCTTAATCTTTGCATGCCTATTGGTATCAAAATTCATCAAAATTGAAATAGGTTTTGATGCATTCTAATATTGAAATTTGGTTTCAAAACTAGGAGGTACTGATAACTTTACTTATCAATGCATTAAGATAGATATTGAGATTGGTATTAAAAAATAAAGGTATGGGTGATATTGATACCAAAAGGTGATGATCTGTATAAATATTAATGCCTGTCAATATCAAAATTTTGAAATTAATAGGCATCAATGGGTAGTGATGCCAATGGATATTGATATCAATAAGTAGCAATGCCTATTGGTATCAAAATAGGTATCAAAATTTATAGTATTAATATCTTTACTATGCCTAGGTCCATGGGCTCTGGTTCAGTTTAGAGAGACGAGATGGCAGGTGCTTAGTAGTCAGAATTCCTGTTTAATTACACTGATTTGTTACACCCTTTAAGTTTGGTAAAGATAAATGTTGACTTACTGGGAGATGTAATGTAGTTAGATGTAATGATGAATGAAATTACAACTTGGAGATCTCCTTGGTGCTTTAGTGATGGTGCACTCATGAAATGAAGAGCAGAATCTGTTTCTCATTCTCCTTGAGACAATCTAGACCCATACAGAGATATGAAGTTCACCTAGTCCTCAGGTATTTGAAAATATCTGTGTCCATACTGCTACAGACAACTTCTTCTCTTTCAAAGAAAAAATGTCTGAGAAATGTAACTTTTTATTCCAACTTTACTCTTTCTACCACTGTCCTGTTTAAGTTTCCTTAAAGTGCTTCAATACTAAATGGACATTGTGGCTTTTTTGCTCTTCCTAAATGGTTAATCCACAGTTAGTAGGCTTTGTAATGTTCCTGAAAAGCTACAAGGTTATTAAATCAAGGAGTGCTTTTAAGGATAGAACCCTCATGGAAAACATGCTCTATCCTTTTCTTCCATGGTTTTCTTCCATGGTTTTCTTAAATGGTTTCTCCCTCAAGTATTTCTGCTGATCATCACAGGGTGCATACAAGTTAATGTGCTAGTTCTGAGAGGGGATGTCCTGTGACTGGAATCTCTTCATCCTCCTTCCCTGCCTTTTGTTGGTTTGTGTTGTCAAATTCTCTTGGAGAGCACAAACTGAGTTCCTCTTAGATTAAACTAAAACAAAAGGCAGGCTATAGGCTTTATGTAGCCTGTGTTTATTTACAGGCTGGATGACCATTAGCTTTAACTGCTATTGGTCATTCAGTGCAAGGTGGAGCCAGTATAAAGCATTTCTCCTTCCCTCCAGTAACACCTGTAAGCATGAGGTTTGAATTTACAGCTACACCTGTTTTGCTATTCAGACTTGCTCTGAGTGTGCTGCACAGCTTGCTAATAAAAGTATAGCCTCAATTATGCTGTATTCTCATCCATCTAAAAGAAAAATATTAAAAGTGTGGTGTGAGTCCTAAAAATAGGCTTAAATATTTGCATTTTGGTGCTGTTTTCAACAGAATAGCATTTTCTACAGAAAAATGCAGGTCCTCAGTACAGTAGTTTGGTGTCTTAGTCTTTAAAGCATCTTTTAATCCTGGTGTTTTCAGATGTATATGACAGAATTTTAGTAGGGAATTCTGTTGATGGTTACCAGAGTGAAATAGAATTCAGTTCTTTCACAGATACTCTTTAGTGAATTAAAAGAGCAGTAGATCTTATTTTCACCACTAAAAGAAGCTCAAGGGACTCTTATCTGTATTGAAGGAACACATTTCTGAAGTGCAGGAGGACTATTTCTTAATGCTGATGACTTTAATGGAACTGTACTTGCAGACCTGAATTTCATTCACTGGCATCATAAAACTCCAGAGAGTTTTTCCAGAGAAAATCCTTCCTGTTTATTTGGGCTTTTTTTTTTAATACATGGTGTTTTTTTCTTCTAAACAGCAAGAATATGGATAGCATGACTCTGCTACAGCTCAAACCATGGCATGGATGCTTTCCAAAAAACATGCCATTGTGCTTTTTTGCCAAATGTTTGTTACTAACCAAAATAAACAAAACTGATTTCTGCTGCTTTCTGTCTGGCTCTGCAGATGGCTTTTACAATGGAGGTAGTCCTAAAGTATAAACATCAGTATTTACTGATAAATTAGCAAACTCCATTTACTTTCTGAATTCTCCTTAATTCTCACCAAGAGTACAATAATTGAAAAAATGCACTCAGAGAAATGTCAGCCTTATGATGCAAAGAACAAGGTTGCTTCAGCATTACTTCTATGAAGAGTTCCACAAGTCTAATGTGATTTATGGCAGAAGCAGTGGTCAAACCAAACCCCTAACCATTCTGCCAGGTAAACAGGAAATGGCTCAGCTGGCAGATGGAGGAACTTAAAGGCTTTGATGAGTAATACCATGAAAAGAAATCTGGATTTACAGGTCTTTTGCCAGCTGCATTTGGGATGGTGAAAACAAGTGCACTGAGAAGGGAGGCAGAGCTAATGCTTGGTGTGCCTTCTGTTTCAGAAAGCAGCTCTGTGTAGAATAGGGATAATTGTGTACTCAGAGGACTTTAATCTTAGTCTTTTAGACTCTTTAGAGATCAGGTTGGTATGCACATGTTTAGAATTTAAGAGACTTTTAAAAGCTAAATCTGCAAAATGCTTGTGGACTGCTAAAATGGAGATTTACAAGTGATATGTTGCACACAGAGTTAAGGATGAGTTTGCTTCAGTAACCATGTATTCCCAGAAAAAAATGAGCTGGAAGTTGAAGTGTCCTGAGGCACTGATGTAGAAAATGGCCTATTTTGGGGAAAGTTAGTGTTGGTTGATTTGGAACAGCAATTGGGCTATGGTAAGTTGCATGAAGAAGTGACTGATAGAGAGCTAGTGAGTGCTCTGGACATGTACCAAAGATGCCAAAGAGAGAGAGAGAGAGAGAGAATACTTGAGCCTGTTCCATACAAGCAAGGCTAGACTGCCTAGACTGTGATGTTTTCGAGTGGCCAAAAGAGTCCAGGTGCCAGGGCAGTTGCTGGGAGGAACAGCCGCCAGGAATGGAAACAAAATAAAGGATATCCATGAGGATCAGGAGAAGAGGAAATAAATATTAAAATGGAAGAAAAAGGCTCAAGACAGGTTCTCCTCAATTAATAGAAGAATTTTGAAGGGGAAACTTTGTATTGATTGAAGCAGAGTAACCTTTGAGGCAACATAACATACAGGCTGTGTTCTGGCAGACAGATCCAGCCTGTGATTTCTGGTGAAAAGGTATTTTGAGAAGTGCTACATCTATTTTGACCATGTAGATTATGAATATATTGTTGAAATACTGTTATGCTTTAATTATCTGCTCACAGGAAGGGATGGCTCGTCAGAAGCTCGTGCACTTTCCAGAAAAACTTTATAGCCAGCTTCTGCTTTGAAGCAAGAAATCAAATTGCAGATTGTTTTCTTAGACGGTTGGAGCTTGGTATATCTTACAAGGAGTTTTCTCCTGAAAATGTTATTGCTGTGGTTCGTATCAATGGAATTCTTTAGTTAACTGCCTTTGCTGTTTATCAGAGGACTTTCTGTTCGTTCAAGAAGGGTTTACTGTAATTATGGCATAGATTTGGACCTTGAAATAAAACAGCTATAAGGGTCTGGAGGTTATGGAGTGAAAGAGTTCTTTTAGTTGTGTAGGATTTAAGTTGTTTGATTTATTTGACCTTTAATTCAAAGTACAAATGCTGGTATCAAGAAGCGTAGAAGGGCTTTGATCTTCTATCACGGGGCACATTTAAGATTTCACAGAGTACTCCAAGAAGATTCTAAAAATTATGCCCCAAAATTGGGGTTAAAAAAAAAAAAGATGGGAAGAGGCATTTTATGTCTTTTTGTCTTTCAGAACTGCTACTGTAATACTAGAACAGAAGAATTAGTCATTCCTAAGTCTGGCACTTAAAACATCAAAGAGTAAGTTTGCTTCTCCCTATGAAATGAGGCAGTCAGCAGTTCTGCCATAGATTAAAAAAAAGGGAAAAAAAATATTAGGAAATGAGGACATTCCAAACTCTGGATCACACGTTCTGCACACCCACTAAGGGACACACTGTGGTTTATCATTTACCACCAAATAGCTGTGGAATTGCCCGTGTATGTTCCCTTCTGATTTCGATACATTTTGGGTTGGTATGTTTGTTTTTTTTCCTGTATATGAAGATAGAAGACATGTCCTGTGCTCCTCAAATGTCCTGTGCTCTTGTGGTACAGGTAAAAAGAATGCCAGTAATATTTTTTTCAAAAATATAAATAGAGCTCCACAAGTATCAGAAATTATTTTTGGAAGATGATTTTCCTTACCATGAAAAATCAGTATTTTTTAAAATTAACAAAAATGGGTGTGCATTTTAAATAAATGACTGTGGTGATATTTCACTCATTGCTTCTGTTGTCTGTATGACACAAAATATGCATGTGCACACAACAGGCACAACATGGTTCAAGGACTGAACCTGTGTTCATTCCTGCACATGTTTATAAAGTACTTCTCTAGGAGCTATTTCACTAGTTTCAATGCAATAGAAGTCTCTTTTGATTTCTGCTGTACTAGTGAGATCCCTGCTTTCATCCTTTCATGATCCTCTTTGCCACTAAAAGAAAATTGTGAGTGCTTCTGAATGCAAAAGCAGCAAATTGCTGGTGACACAGCCATTGGTTGCCCTGGGAGTACTTGCTGCATCCTTCAGTTTAATTTGCTTAATATATGTAATTAATTAGGCAGCTGCAAAATCATAGGAATGTATTTGTGGATTCAGCCTCTGTAAATTAGCGATAAACAGTTTGATACTGCAGGACGATAGTGCTTTCTCTGTGGGACTAATGATGTCTAATGCCTCAGCAGTCATTTGTGGAGCTCATCATGTTTACCTATTAAAATGAAGTCATTACATTTTGCTGTAGAAATCTTAGAATGCTTTTGGTACTACCTGCTGTGAATTTGGCTGTGAATTTCTGATCATGAATAGGACCTGAATCCAGGTGGGCAGGACCTTGTCCACTGAAAGAAGTATTTTCCATAAAGGCAGAAAGAAGTCTCCTAAAGGATGGCAACCACACAAAATGCTTGGACTGAATAGCTGGAACGTGTCTACTTGTCCGCAGAGAGCTTTAGTGCGGCAGGTGCTGTGCCCACATTGTGTGCAGCTGGGCAGCTACACATGCAGCTCCTGAGTCTGCCTGCACAAATGATAAATCTTTTGTACATGAAAAGCTGCAGGAAAAAAATTTGGAGGCTCAACTGAAAGAATTTTCAAAATCAAGCTCAAGACCAAGCCTTCCTAATTTCCTGTACAGCATTCCTGTTGTTTTTCTTCCCTCAGACTATTTAAGAGAAAGTGATAATTCAGCTGGAGTCCAGGCACATGGTGATGAATGTCATCTGTACCCAAGAGATAAGTGACGTAACCTTAGTGCAAAGAAAAAAACAATTTGCGACTTCACTTGGTTGCAAAGGTGGTTTTTTTCCCTTGAGGAAATTCATGTGGTTTTTTTGGCACTGTCAAGCAGCGTAACGAACTTAGGAACTTAATCATAGAATCAGTAGGGTTGGAAAAGACCTTTAAGATCATCGAGTCCAATCAGGATGGCAATGAGATGGGACTCTGCTGGATGAGCCATTAGGAGCCTGGAGTCTTGACTGTCTCT
The DNA here is from genome assembly GCF_000691975.1 of Corvus brachyrhynchos. NCBI lineage: Eukaryota > Metazoa > Chordata > Aves > Passeriformes > Corvidae > Corvus > Corvus brachyrhynchos. The sequence continues at coordinate 1,676,293 of NW_008238452.1, read as the reverse complement.
CTCCCTTGTTTTAACTTGTTCCACCTGCCAAATCTCTTAGAAAATGGATTATTTGTTTATTTTTGCAAGCTGTGGCCTAAATATACAAGAGATTTTCATGTATGTGAAAGAAAATGATTTCTCACTAGGGAATTGTTAAGATGAACACACTGAAATTATTAATAGAGTTTAAACTACAAAAAAGTTAAGATACTTTAGCTGGTGTCTTATGTATGTAGTATGTGTAGCAAAAGTGGTATTTTTCACAGGGTTGAAAGTGTCTATTTTTTTGCTGTGAAGTGTGAACAAGGTTAGGATAAGCAAACACCTTGTTAAGTAGGACTTCATTTGGTGCTTATGTTGGAAATGGCATGCAGCTTTTAAACCCTTTTTCAACTAATTCCTCCCTGGATGTTCAGGTTGAGATGGTGGTGTTCAGGTTGAGATGGTGGTTTTCAGTCAGGGCACAATGTGTTGTGTGTGATACATCAGTTTATTAAGAAATATCATACAGTCTGAATGGCAATGGCTATACAGAATTCTCTGTAATTATAAAACATAGGCTTGGGGAAAAGCTTAGCTCCACAAAAGTTGTGGCATAAACACCCATTCACAAGGAAAAGAGACTTTCAACTTGTGCTTTTGGTTTCACTCGTTGCTTACAAACTGTAAGTACGTGGAAGGAGTTATTAAGCAAGACAAATATCGGTGTCTTCTTTCCTTAGCTGGGCGTGGGGACTTCCAGGCTTTGAGATACATGTGAAAACAAAGCAAGCATGTGTGTCTGGAGCAGCAAAGGATTTTGTGTGTAGGTTGTAGCTTGATTTTCTGGACTGATATTTTTTCATGGAAAAAAACATAGAATTGGGGATATTAGTGGATCTTTGGCAACTTTAAAAGGATTTAAAACATTTAACCAGGTGAGGTTAATTGCATTCTGAAGGACAACCACCTTAGCTGGTAAATGAGGCTCCCTCATTGGGCCAGTATTTTCAATACTTACTCATTCCCTTCACCTGAACTGCCAGGGCTCACCCAACCAGTGATCTTGGGCTCTCTTTACTTTGTTTGAGGTGGAGGACCTTTTTGCTATCCCTGATTTCCTTCACTGCCTTCAAACTCCTGCCAACAAGTGAACTAGGATCTCTGAACCTTGTGTTGGGTATTACTGAGTGCACCATACTTACAACATTTTATTACAGAAGTCATGAAGGATGCTTAATTTCTTTAAAAACAGAGACACCCCAAAGAACCCACAGGAAGAGCTTTTGCAGAAGATAAACATGTAAAGGTAGAGACAAATCGAGGCTCTAGGCTCCAGTGTCAACATGCTGGGAGAGGAAAAATCCCTTTGTTCTCTCTGTGGGCCTGTCCAGCCTGTCAGTCAATATGTGCTTTACTACACACGTTATTGATCCAAAGCACCACACCAGAGTGCCAGTACACTTTGTACTCTGGCATGGGACTGGCTGCTCTGGGGCTGGTGCTCTTTCAGGCTTTCCTGAACTTCTGTAAACTGTGTGCTGTGGCCTGAGACTCTATCTTAAGTAGTCGGGCCCTTTCCCAGAAGAGCTCTGAGACACCGTGGGCTCACCTTCAGCTTTGGCTGAGGGCAGAGGTGCTGCTATGGCTGGCTGAACACTTGAGAAGCTGAGTAGGCTGGGACTGGGTTTTGGCAGTCATGGAAGGATTTGTGTGCCCACTATAGGATGTGCTTGTTGCTCCTTTAGGAACACCAGATTACAGGCAGTTGGCACATTTACTTTGCCCCAGTTCTTACTCTTCCACGTGAAGAAAGTAACCCGCCTCAGACTGCCAGAGACATAAATGTGCAATGGTCAAAAAGCATGTCCTGGATGAAAGACAGAGATAATCTTTTCTGACTTGTGCAATTTGAGGAGCAAACATGGGTGTTTACCCTGTGCCAAAATCTGCCCACATAAGCAGATCAGACTTTTTTTTTTTAATGTTGTTCTGGAAGGTCAGAGACTATTTTTTTTTGTTGTTGTTTTTTTTTGCTTAGTAAAGCAAAGTTCACAGAAGCCAGAGTAATGATCTGATTTCCAATTTTTCTTCATTCTTCCCTGTGTGGTTAGTTAAATATAACTGTGGCAGTCCTGCCTTTGAGCAAAGATGCTGTAACTTCTAAATAAGCAATTAAAAATTTTAACTCCTTTGTCCATTAAAAAAAAAAAAAGTAGCCTCAGAATTACTGATATAAATGGTATGAAATGACTCGAGGGCTGTTTACATCCTGAGCCCTGAAAATTTACTGTGCAGCTGTTTGGGGTTCTGCCTATGGACATCCTCATGCTCAAAACCTGTGACACCTCCTTGTAACCCTCACTGCTCTTGTAGAGTCTGAAGCAATTTGGGGTTTGACACATTCAGTGTGCAAATGCAGTTTTAGGGGTAGCTGACCTCTCCTATTGTGTATGTTTCAAACAGCACTGAAGGATTAGTCTGCTGTAATGTGTTAGGGCTGAATCATGAATTCGAGTCTCTTCGCTTTGCCAGGGGCAGTTTTTATTTGTATCTCTTTACAATTATGTCTCAATATTTAATTTGAAAAAGAGATAATAATTCTCTCCCTGATAAGGTTACTGAGGCTTTTCTTATGTTGGGGGATTTTTTACTCAGTCTGTACTTCTGACAAGCTCCTAGCAAAGTGGAAGTGTAACAGTGAGAACAGTGTTGGTTTGGGTATGTGTTAATGACACAGCTCGGGCCAGTTTCTGCAAGGTTGTGTGGCCCATGGATATATGGCATAAGCTGCTCTCTTTATCCCAATAGCTCCCCACCTTTCTGGGGGAGTGAGAGATGGAGGGGGTTAGATAAGGGCTCAGCTTTCCCCTACTCTGTAAACAATCTTTTGTGCTGAATATTCCAAGCCTCTTCTTCTGAGTCCTGTTTGATACTGTTGAACGTCCGAACATAAACAGTAGTGAAATGTAAGTCCATGAGGTAGCTTTTGTAACATCTATGCTGATCAAAACATCCCAAACCGGTTTTTGTGCTTATTTATACAGTGGAACTTGTAGAAAAGCCCAGCAATCAATATTGCCGCAAGACAAAGATATTTAGTTTAGTTTTCTCAATAATTTTTCCTACTCGTCAAACACTGAATAACTTAATTTCTGGAACATATAATTGGTAAAGTAAAATAGCTAAAATAAACAACAGCTGTCTATTTGACTAGGATTTGCTTTATATTTAGTAGTGATGGCTTCTTTATACCCTTTACCTTTGTGTACTACTGAGCTAAATTACTAATATTTGAAGTAGGTTTCAGGACAACTGCATCTGAAATCAGTGGACCTCTGACTATATAAGGAGAAAATTTCCTCTTTGTTGAAATCATGACTGCCACATCCCCTAAGAGGGATTTCAAGCATGGAAACTGAGGAGAGGGGCTTATTTATACCTCTTGAGGACAATCAGAATATCTCCTATGCATTGTAACTTATGGCTAATTGTCCTAGGTTTGCTTTTTGCCGTGGAGGTGTAGGATTTCTTGGCCCTTGTGGCAGGCGTCAGTTTCATGGCCTGCAGACAGCTTTAAATTCAATGAACTGTGAGTTATTCCATTTGGAAGAAGTTGTCCCACAAATAGAAACAACTCTGTGGCGATTCCATCAAGTACCAAACGGAACCCAAAAGGACCACATGGGAGGTTACTTCCAAGATTTCTGCTCTTTGTAGACATGTTATCAGAAACTGCTCAGAGCAATTTGAACAGCTGATCTTTCTTTTTTGAGTCAATCTTTTTCTGACTCCTAAAGATCCAGAGTTGCAAATTTTTTAAAGTCATTTTGGCACTAAGTTGTTACTGGAAAAAAAAAATTGATTTTTTTTGTACTCCCCTGAAAAATTGGTACCACTACTCCACTTCTAGCAACCAGTTATCAGGTTGCACTCTGCAATCAGCAAATCTGTAATCAGATTCTTTTGAACTCTTCCACAAGTCTTGTCACAGCACCTTTCTTTCACTACGTGATTTCTGCCTGCACAAACACAATTTAATATTGAAGTTCATTTAGATTAGCTGTTGTAATGTTGCTTGATGAGCTGCCAGATAGGCACGTGTAGATACTTCAGCTGAGATTTGATCTGTTGCTGCTAAACTCTCACTTGCCTGAGGTTTTCATAATCCTTAGGGCATTACCTCGGCTGCTAATTACTTCTCTCATCATGTACAAAGTTGTGTTATTTCCCTTAAAGGTGATGCATCATCTTTATCCAGCTTAACTTGCAGACCTGCAAGGTAACCGTCTGCTTCCAGTTGTTCCATTGAGTTTCTTGTTCTACTGGTTTCCTGTCAGCTTCCACTTTTCAATTACAGTAATTTGGAAACACTGATTTCAGTAGCTATGCTTCTAGATTTTTGAATGTAGTTAACTTTACCTACTGGGCATACCTGTCCCTGCTTCCTTTTCAGATGAATGCACAGTGTCAGCAGTTGCATATCCATGCAATGATTGTGTCTGACTTGCAAAAACATTTTAAGGTATCTATGTGCAAAATGCCATGGAGGTATACTTTGTACTGTGTTATGCACTGTGGAGCAGGCCAAAGGAGAGGACATGGTTTAATCATTAGAAACCTTGGACTGAGAGGCGTTACTTTAGGTTTCTATTCTTGGTTTTAATGCTGACTTAACATGTGACTTGTGTGAGTGATATAACCTTTGTATGCCCCTGCCGACCCACAGATAAAATTAGTATTATAATCTCTACTTCTCAAGTTTTGTCATTAAAAAGAGTACACTGGTCTGTCTGCTGCAAGCCCCGTCTGAAAGCCTGCTAAATATAAAGTTCAGCTCTGAGGATTCATTTTCATCCCTTCCCATCCTCATCCTTCACTGGCACAGCTTCTCCTTACTGGGGTACTGGCCCATACACCCAGTTAGTGATCTCTCACAACTACATTTCAATAAGCCAAAGGAACTATAAACCAGAAGAATGAGGGTTGTGAGCACGGGAGAAATCACATCTTTGGTGTATGGCCTATGAATAAACGAATCACTCTCACAAGCAATCCTGGTAGCTGTAAACCTCAGCTTCAGAGTCAAAGGAAATAATTCACTACCTGACCTTAGCCTTTTTGACCTGCCTAATCCAGACAAACAAATTTTGGTAGTTGTAGATAATGAGAAGGTTGAAAAAGCCAGAGCACCAATTAGTGGGGGGCTTTGTGCATAATTCTGTGAGGCAGCCAGGTGCCATGTTGCCATAAATGATGTATTTGGGTTGGATAAAACTGACAGCTATGTTCCTCCATGGCCCATAGATGAGCCATGTTGAGTATGTTTTATTTCTGCAGGAGTTAAAAATATTGCACTTATGCAGCTTGTAAGTGGTACAGATTTACATATGCATGAGTCAAAATCTTTTTTTTTCCCTTGCTCTTGTGAGTAGACCAGACAGAGACAAAATGGACCTCAACAGGAATTGGCCCAAATGTGTGTCTGTCTTATGGCTCTGCTCTACAAAATACCTCTCACAGGAGATATGAAAGATCTTTGGAAAAACCTACTCTTTAAGTACAATCTACTGCTGACAGTGCTGATTTGGATCTGTGCTACTCTTCTCCTCAAGTTTGTAATCTTCAAAATAAAAAAAATGAGAAAATGGAAGTTCCTGAAAGCTGGAGCCCAAAGAGCAAAAGAACAATTTAGAGTTTTAAGTGATACTCTTGGGCCAAATTTAACAGTGAGGAGAAACTCAACTTTGTTAGCTCCACCTTCATGTGTGGGGACTGCAAGAATTAGTGGAAGATTCCAACTGTAAAAGGAGTATTACCAAATTAGGAAAAAAAGGAATGGGAGGAAGGGAAGGAAGGAAGGGAAGGAAGGATGGAAGGATGGATGGATGGATGGACAGATGGATGGATGGATGGATTTTAATAGCCACTGCTGCAGCAACAGATTTCCACAAAAGGGTGGAAAAGAGTGCTGAAAAGCCACATATTCTATCCTTGAATTTGTGCATCTGCTAAAAAAATAATCAAGCCAAGAGGGAGACATTAAAAAATGAATCAATTACAAAAATTGAAATAAAATGTAATGTATGAGTGATTATATCTGATGAAACAACTTGGAGAAGGGACCAGAAGTTCTGTGTGTTAGCACAAAGCCTAACTCTTAAGCCTGATACATATCCTCTGAGTGTTCCTGGAATGAGTGATAACACTGATAGAAAGATAAGTGAGAGAGGCACAAAGCCTTAAGACATTATTTATTATAACAAAGTACCTCCTTTGCTGAGAGGGTAAATATTTATTAGAGACAAGGGCTGATGTCAAAACTTCTACTGACTCCACTTACAGCAGAATTTTCCTCATCACCCTGACGTTTAGCCAGTGCAGATAGCAGAAGACTACTCTCTCTTGTTTGACCACAGCTATACTGGTATTCAACTTCATACCTGTAGTGCTGAAGCAGTACAGGAAGTAACCTTTCCCTTTTGTTTCCCAATCATTCCCAAAGTTATTTTTCTAACTACTAGCCCTTTGATTTTTTAATATTTCCTTTTCAAACATAGAAGTGTATTATTCCAGAGGAGTCTCTGTGGATACACTGTACTCAGAGACAAAATAGCATCTTTGTTCCAGTTGTGTTACCTTCCTGTAAAGACTAGGCTAGCTGCTTGTAGAGCACACAGGACTCACATTTGGGGAGTTTTCTACAGTAATCCAGATAGTCGCTATTTTTTTGAAACACAGCCCATCATTCATGTTACCATGAAAACATTCATGTTATCTTAAATGTATGGCCTCACATGGCTTCCAAGAGAAACACTTCCTAAAATACAAGGTGTAATATAAACTTGGCTGCATATGCAAAGGAAAACTAAGTACCAAAAAACAAAAATACTGCCTCAAATCCAAGGAGCTTGAGACAGGAAAGTTTCTGTCATTCCTCTTGAGAAATTAGAGCCCATTCACATTTAAGCTCTTCTCAGAAGCTTGTTCTGAACTTCTTGGAAAGAATTCAGGAAAGTGGAACAAATAGCATTTCTTGTAATTCTTCAGTCTTTTACAATGGACAATATTATTTAAAATTATTTAGAAGAAAAGCCATCATATTAATCCAGTAGAACTGCATACTTCTATAATAAATGCCAATTGACAGTAGCTTTTCTCATCTTGATTACTTTTTATGAACTCATGAGAAGTAGTCCCTGAGCTCCTGAGGGGCCTGCAAACCACTGAGGGGAAAAACTCTGACCTACTCTGTTCTGAGGTTTATACCATAGCCCAGCAGCAGGCATATGCTGTTTAGAAAATACAGAACAACTAAGTCTCTAGCCAGTATTGAAAATTAACACCCCTGGAAGTTCAGCGGTAAGGCGATGAGGGTGTGGCAGTAAGTTTATTATAATTATCAGGTACTACGGTGGGGTGTGTTGCATGGATGACCATGGATGTTCCTAATTAGGCTGATGTACAGAAAGCTATGCCAACAGGTATCTTTACAGGTCTGGATGGCAAGGCAAGTGCAGGAGAATGTAGGGAATACATGCATTTTTGTATTTTCATGAAGTAGAAAACAAGGGAATCAAAGTCTTAGGCTCTAAAATATGAAGGTTCTTCAGGGTGTTCCATGAATAAAAC
>NW_008238452.1:1667726-1668685 GCF_000691975.1 Corvus brachyrhynchos | reverse complement strand
GTTTTTGTGTCACGTAAGAAGAGTGGGGGGGGGGGGGGGGGGTGGGGAAGGATGTTTTGTTTTAAAGTACAACTTTTTAGGATGTGCAGATTCAATGTCAGTACTGTTTCATTATTGGGTAGGTGGGTGGGTGAGACGGCAGAATAAATTACTCGGTTTGCACGGATGAGTAACGACCCAATTCCTGTGCTGAACTAAGGTGTGATTCTTTGGCAGACTAATATTGCTGTGGAGGCTGCATTAATTTGTATTTGCATACTATGGGGATTACTTTGCACAGATCGCCTTAATTCTGTGTCTGAGCTTATGTTGAATTTTCTCTGTGGTGTTTATTACCTCAGACTATATCTGCTCAGGAATTCTGCTCAGAAGGGGGAGTTTTTCACTCAGGGAGCACAGGTGTATGGCGTGAGGTAAAGCGATTTATGTGGAAAAATAAGGAAATCTGCATTCAAACACGCTTTTTAGGTAATGGGAAGTTTAGTATGTCATTTGGTGCCAATTTAAGATAATTTCCACTCCTGCTAGAAAGATGTGAACTGAGCCGCAGATTGTGTTGGCTCTTTCTAGTCTTTGAGAAGTATCAAAGTTAACGAGCCAGAGGGATAACGCTGGGGGCTGAGAATAGGGAGCGTGCAGTTTTATTCTTGCCCCGGCAATTATGCGCTACGCATGTGGCCACAGCGTTTAACTCTTGGTACCTCAGTTTCTCAGCCTGACAAATAGTGACTCATGCGTTCTGCACAGGGAGCCAGTGCAGCGCTAGAATTCCTGCTTGCGAAATCGGCTTAAATCTTTTGGAGAGAAGCGTTAATGGTTGCAGGGTAAGGCCAGCAGTGCCGCGGGCGGGATGCGGGTGCAGACACGTATCATTTCCCAGCTGCCAGCCGCACAGCGTTGCCTCCCATCTGCATTTTCCAGCCCGCTCGAACACAAGCGGGAGGCGGCGGGAGCCGGGC
>NW_008238452.1:1666516-1666921 GCF_000691975.1 Corvus brachyrhynchos | reverse complement strand
CAGCGCCGGGTATCGCCCGCCGCGGAAAGTAGGAAGCGTTGGAGCAACTTGGTAGCCAGATGGCAATGGCAGAGCGCAAGTCCTGCTCGGCTACTGATGTGTAGGAAGGGGGTGGGGGAGAGTCATGGCCACTGTGTGTCACAGTGTTACCCAGATGCCCACGAGACCCGTCGCCTCTCGCCGCGGGCGAGGAGCGGTGTGCGTGGGAGAGGAGGTGTTTCGTGTGCAGGAGCAGCTTTGTTTCCCCCCCACAACCCCCAGTCGCACTTGGATTTGGCTCGTGGGGAAAAAAAAAAAATGCTTGGAAAGCATAAAACCTGCTCATCGGTGAATTTAAACAGAAGTTGCCTTTCGGAGCGGGAGAGCCGCAGCCGGTCAGCCGCCTGCTTGATGGGCGCCGGTGGG